>NC_133528.1:21876501-22206501 GCF_048544455.1 Silene latifolia
GAGGTAAGACACCAAATAAAATGATGTTTAAACTTAACCTAATTATATGAATAGTTTAGATCTCGTGCGAATGCATGATTTTTTAGATTGTAATATATAGAGAAATCAACATTTAGCAATTAGACTTTGGGTGTTTGGTGAACGGCATATTGACCGATTTTTAGCATATTCAAGGGTTATAACATGTTTGATCAATCAATATGCTAATTTTAGTGTTTGGTAAACAGTATATTGAAACAACATATTTAGGGTCAATACTCAATATGCTGCTTACCCTAACATATTTGTTAACATATTGTAAAATAAGAAATTCTACCCCATTTTACAAAGAAAATTAACAATCTACTAATCGTAATCTGCCAATTACCAAACACTCAAATTAATTCTGCTAATTATAATATGCTAGTCAAACCTTCTGATTAGATATGTCATTTATAATCTGCTTTTGCAATCTGCTTATGCTGAAATTAATCTGCTGTTTACCAAACATGGCCTTTAAATTTAATGTTATAGTGTACAATTATTAATGATTAGTATTAAGAGATAAAAATAACATTAATTTCTATTTTCGTGTTGTATTAAAAGGTAAAAATTAATGATAATATTAAAAGGTAGAATGATATTAATTTTTTAAATATAATGTTGCAGTTTACAATTCTTAAATATAATACTTGTATTTAAGATATATTTATGGGTAAAATTTGATGATAAGTATTAGTAAAATATGTAGTTGTCAGTATGATACAATGTGTTATGTAAAATGTATGGTAGATTGGTAGTCCAATATAATTGGTGGAATACATTTCTCTACAAAGATTGACACATAAGAGTAACAGAGTATACATGTTAGTCCCAAAATTTATATGGAATATCCAAAAATGTTAGGCCCAATTTATAGGTCAAATGATTTGAGCGGGAAGATATCTAAATTCACCTATTCTTTATAAGTAAATTCCTTATTTAGTAAATGGATTTAATTGTGATTAACTTCCTTATTTAAGAATATGCTTAAAAATCATGAGTTCACCTATTCATTTAGTAAATAGGGGATTGTACATGTATTTGGAAAGAATCAAAAGATGAACAGTCAAAAGTCGTCAATATTAGGCCAGTAAAATCATATCAAATGGGGATAATATAAATGGGATGTCGATAGTATACTCAATGGGCCGAAAGAACTAGTGAAAGAGGATTTATGGCTAACCTTGAAGTTGTTGATTCACAAAAGCATGAAGAGCATGACCCTTTGATTTCACTGCCAGTACGGGGCGACTGTTGTTTTCTAAAAGGATATCGTTGCTGTCAAGATAGAAGCTGCAAATAAGAAAATAAGTTCAGAACTATTTTCAAGACTTCCTCAACTCCAACAGTATCGTCAAATTCATGTTCTTGTGATCTTAAGATGGAATAACAATCCCAATATGAAAGAAGCTGGAATATAATCATGCAGTTAGCTTTGTGCCATTGAAGCAACCTTGTAGTGACCCACAGGTAGTCTGTTGTATCTTTGGTTGTATTTATATGATCAACAAAACCGGTGATATTGAAGTCAGGTTCTCCCCATATTCCAGGTGTTTCCATAAACACTTCCCATTGAAGAGGTTTCAAGTCTCTATTAGGCGACAAAACCGACGACTGCAGTTCTTCTGGCACCATATCAACTACAGAAGCCTGGGAGCCAACCTGAAAACAGTGACGTGTGTAACTTCAGAATTGATCAAGACAGAGTACACAGCCTAAATATCACTGGGAAACAAATATCAATTTCCCACACACAACACAAGCACCAACAGACAAATAATGTAAAAACATAAAAACAAGAGCAATGCAGGCATGTTATGAACTCGCTTACAAAGGGAAAGAATGTCGAGAGAAATTTCAGAGTTGTTAACCGGTTGTCCCACATCGAAACTCAAAAGATTGATGTGGATGGTCTTTATGAGTCTAGCGAGCTTTGCTCACACATTTGCTACAAGGAAAAAGGTACCTGAAATCTCTAGGGGGCAACAAAAATATCTAAATACTATCAATTGCCTAACAAGCAAAAAAATTGAACTATTAGCCAAAACAGGTATAACAACATTATTTGTTAACCTAGCGCGTCAAAGGCTTCCGCAAAAGGCAACGAACACAACTGCGCAAAGTTATTTTGTCCACATATACTAGGTTTTGCTTGACAACAAAGATTAGTAACAACCCAATTAAACATAGGCATGTCTGGCAGAAATGTTCGGTGGGAAAGGATGTTCAAATTCGGAAACTAACCTTTGCAGAGTTATATATCACGTTTTTGCAGTCTGGCAGAATGCTGACAGACCATGCTGGCAAATGGTATGTCATATTTCTGAATTTCACTACGCTGTCAGTTTTGTTGTCCATGTTTGCAAGAAAGGCTGCACAATCTCCATACGAGTCTGTATATACATCAGCCTGCGTAGTTGAATCAAGAAGCATATGGATTTGAATCAAATTAATATTGTGCAAGCATACAAATGCAGCACCACAAAGCTGGAATCAAAGGCTGCTGGGGATAGCTAATTCAAGGGGCTCTCTAGGATGACTCAAGTACATTCGTCTCTCACTTTGACTAATTACCCTAACAAACACATTAATTTAAGAGGCTAAGCGCTCGGCAGAAAAATCATTGCACACCCTTCACATGACAAAAAAATTAAAAAAAAAAAAAAGAAAAGAAAAATGGAGTTAAGATTAGATGGCTGTTTGAAGTTGGTTTTTATGCTATAGAACGTGTGGAGACATGTACACAGGTAAAAACAAAAGTTTGAACCTGTCAATAACTTGGAAGATAGCGTTGCATGGTTAAACAGATCAACTGAGTGCATTCTATATTTTCTGTATGCGTTATTTGTTGTAGAATATCTGACACTGTGATAATGAAAATTCAATACTCGAGAAGGGAAATTGTAACCTCTTGCATAGGACCAAGAGTCATATTAGTCTTTTTGCCATTCAAAAGGGCCTTCTCACACAACATTATTGCTCCATGTAGCTCTTTTAGATGCCCCCACTTAGGAAACCTTGCCAAGCCTGGAAGAGAAAAGGCAAAGCTGTCGGTATAGATGTATAATACCAACGTAGTACGTCCATCTTTCTAGTTTACCTACTGTCCGCCACCAAAGCATTAATTCAAAAGGATGATTTCGGATTTTCTATTTTTTCCAGATAGATATGAGGCATAAAATTTTTATAAGTTCGGACTAAAAATTAATTACCATATTCATCAATTGGAGCTTCATAATCATAACTTGTTGTGATGAATGGTCCACCAGCCGTGCGGCCAAAGTTTGTTCCTCCATGATACTGTGTTAAGAAAGAACATAGAAAGATGTTATATGTTCCAACTTCCAACAAATTTGTATTTCTTTCTATTTCTTCCTCGTTTCTCGTCTCACTCCTACTGTGTGCTTGTCTCGTCAGATGCTTCTATGAGCCTGCTGAGAGGGATTCGTTACTTTGATTCCCATAGCAGTAGTCACACGCTCATACCTCAGTATAATACAGCTAATGACTCATGCACAAACAATTACAAATAGATATCGCTCTATCTGCTAATTTACCATGTAATAGTTGTGTACACTGCCGCCCTTCTGAAAAAACCGCGCAACAGCATAAGCAACATCTTCAACGGGCCTGTGAGGATTTGTGGATCCAAAAGTTTGAAACCTGAAAAGCGGTAGTCATAGCAGATGTAGATAAATATTTAAGTTGAGCAAAGGTGTAGGTTCACCGACCATAATGACCACATATTACACATGTAAAAGCAAAGATTTCAAATGAGAAGTTTATTCATGGACACCCTAAAAAGGGAAATAGGAAGTTTATTCATGGACAAATGGAGTTCATTTTTCCAGAGAGCATGGCGTGCAGCTCAGATACACATGTCAGAAATAAACGAAGAACTTTTCATGCAAGTAAACCAAAAGGTTACCAGCCAGGCCAGTCCTCAGTCCACATCTTTGGAGACTTTGCAGAAATCGGAGTGAAATCATCACAGTAGAATCCATTACAAGTATTGATCTGCAATGTAACACTGTTGTCATTTATTTATCTAAATTACCTCAACATTTTCAAAAGGCCAGACGAATAGCAAATAACAAGAAAAGACCCATGTAGTATAATTGCATATTTGCAATACTCATAAAACAGAACAAACTCGCATCCTAAGAAAAATATTGAAAAAGGTAGTCTCTGATGGCAAGGCTAATTGTACATGACCACTCTTAACAACTGCACCTGTAGGGAAAAAATAGGGAGAACATTGTGAAGGGAGATGAAATTACGGGAAAATATAGAAGGTCCACAAGGCATGATGAAAGCCACAGATCAAGCCAGTTCAGATCACTGATGAAAGCTAGGAAGGTAGTTGAAAGGCAACGGAAGCCTCAGAAACGAGAGAATATTAAGGTCACAGAAGAGTCAGTGACAAAATAAATGTTTTTTAAGGAATTTATTAAGGGAACAACATGTTGCTTGACATTGGCAACCTAACTGTAATGAAAGATGTTGAGAAGGAGGAAAACATGTGAATACTGAATTAGAGATTTTAGACCAGGCAATTGGAGCTTCATAATTCAAGAGCGAAATTCTCACCACATGATCAGGAGTATCCCACTGCTGGCACATAATCCAAGGCACACCTATATCTTGAGAAAGGGCCATTTTGGCAGACCATTGAGCATATCTTTTCCCCCCATCTCCATATGATGCTTCATAATATCCGTATTCATTTTCTATCTGCATGAGAAGTTGAGAATAACCATTACTTTGGAAATTAATATGGTTGATTATCAGTCGTTCGATGCAACTTTCATTACGGGATATATGGAAATGGCCTCGGGTCATGTGTAATTGTCGTAATAGCACATCAAATTGGCATGAATGATGTACCTGAGCCAAGATGATTGGACCTCCTTGAGAGGCAAATAGCTTTTCTTGTTTCATCAAGTTCACTATATATGTTGTGAACTTCTGCATATAATACTGCAAAATGCAAACGTAGTGAATAAATAACAGAACAAATTCTGCAAAGACTCAGGCAATTGGAACTTGATTCTGACTTCCTGATAAAGGTTAATGCCATCAGAATGCAGATTTTATCCATCACAATTAATTAGTTAATGATTATTGTATGAAACATTCTCACCTGCGAAACCAGCCCATACCCTTCCGCATCCTGGTTTAATTATAGGTTCAATAGCTTGGTTTCACATGTGAGACCATCACATACAAGTTTTGTGTCGATTAAGTGACCGTCCTACGAAAAAGAAATCATTGTTTCAAGACTTTCAGTACCTTCCATGGCTCATTGTCTGTTCTAAATACAGTTCCTGGAACGTAGTGCAGCCAAACAGGCACTCCTCTGCAGAATAACATAAAACAACTTTTAGGACTTTAATATCAACAACCAATAATGATAAAACGATCAAATTCAATCGCATAAATTCCAACTTTTTAAAATGATGAGAATAGCAATTCAAACCCAAAATTCCATTCTGCTGCAACAAAGGGACCAATACGAAGTATCATATACATCCCCGCCTGCTGTACAGTTTTCACGAACTTGACCAAGTCGTATCTTTTCTCAAAATAATACTGAAATATCACCATTCATGACATAAAACACAGTTAAATTAAGCAATACAATAATTTCAATGTAAATGACATGTCGGAATTTGAATTAACTCTGCATTGTGACTTACATTGTTGGGAGACAATTCATGGCCATTCCAGAATACATATGATTCAATCACATTTGCTCCACCCTCTTTTGCCAATTGAATTAAACCTGGCCACATCTATAGTTTGCAAAAATCAAATCACTCGGCAATAATCCAACTGATCTCAAAGCAACCAATTCACCGTGTGCATTGAAGGCAGTACATGATCTTAACATGCGATGACACGCTAGCACGCTTATTTGATTAATTCTCAAATCTAATATTAAAAACATGTGGTTTTACAATATTGGTGTATAACAATTTGTGTCATACATGTATGCGACAATGTAGCTGAATCCTAAAAGAGAAAACCCAAGCACATAAAAATACTCCTTGTAACATAGTCAAGTTATGTCACACATACTCTTCGAGCATTTTCCTTAATGACACTTTGACATAGGCACCGGCATTCAGACCCTTCATGAAGCCGTATCAGATACTTCTCATACTTGTAGCCAAGTAGAGCATAAGTCCTAATCTTTCATCATATACCATAAGTTCAACAACACACATTACACTAAGCCAGCATTACAGATTTTCTGAACGGAACTGTTGTCCGAACAGAACAGAACTGAACTGAACGGAAATATAAGTCCAAAAGGACAGGGCCTAACACAAAATAAAAACTACCAAATCTTCTTCATTCCACTAAATGACCGGATAATTTAAACAATTAACTGAGAAAACAAATAAAACCCAAATAAAGAAAACAACCAACACCACAAAAATCAAACATAAAAAGTAAAAAGTACTCAGTCGTCTTAGTCATTTGTTTAGCTTTGATTAAAATATCTCGACAAAGAATTAAAAAGGTAAACAAAGGACTGAGACGGAGAGGAAGTAAGAAATTAAGATTAGAAAGAGAGACTAACAGCAGGAACACTACGAGGGTAGTGAATAGAAGCAGAAATAAGAAGCTTCCTTTGTCCATTAATAATCATAGAGCGACTATCATAAGAAACACTATAATTAGACCCTTTTACATAATTCACTTGTATTAACAATGCTAATGCTAAGAAAACACTATATGCTTCTAAAATGGAGATGATCCTCATCTTTTTTTGTGTGAATTTTGCTGTGAAAGTGGAAATTGAAGTATATTCAGCTCAAAGAATGCATTTTTATAGTGCTATGTAACCATATAACTATATAAGTACAGTAAAAGAGTAAATCTTTTTAGTAAGAGTGTTTTAAGGATTACTTTTTATCATTTTTGTGATATTTTTTTGGGTTAGTGTCTTTGTGGGAAGAGAGGTTGGTTCACTTGGTTGAGAAGTGGGTAAGTTCTGAAAGGAAAATGAAATGGCGTCACCGGGTGACGCTTAATTTGGGCGCCACCCTTTCATATGGGGTGTGTGGGGACCCCTTTAATAAAGAATTGTTGTGAGAGGGTGGTATCCAATTTGGGCGTCACTCGGTGGCGCCCTATCACTATCCGTTCTGAATTGGATTGCAGAAAACTAATGTTACACTCTTACGGAGTACGAAGCAATTGATCTTGCTTAAAACCGTCTTAACTTAGAACTCCTTTTATTTCAATCGATTGCGAAAGTTATTTTAGCTAAGACATGTTAAAAATGCTAGAGAATAATTAGGATACTCTTATGTAATCTTTGTTATTATCTTCCCCTTTTAGTTCCACAATATATACTTAATTAGGATAATACTTTCTCTCATCCAAATCGAAGGTAACCGTTGTTTTATCGCACTTGTGGACGCACGTTTTGTAACGTGAATATCTTTAATTACACATTATTAAAGATTATAAAAATTTGATATGGTATAAAATTTGATATTCTTATAGCATTCATAATAATATATCAAACAAGATCTCACGAGATTATACTATATTTTATCTTATAGATTAAGAATAATATTAAAGATTCCATATGATCATAAATAGTAGCTAAAAACTAGAAATATTATCCTAATTATTCACTAGTATTCTTAACAAGATAGTCTTAAACAATAATAAGTGCTTACGGAGTACCAATTACTGTACCAATAATGATTTTAAGAGAGTTAGATAGTAGAAACATCGTCTCAGTCTTAACTCTTACCGGGCAACGATATTTTCGTTGGTTAAACAGTATGAATCTGTCAATCGGCAAATTCCCATTTTTTTATACGGTCTTTCATAATACTGTAATTATGGTTGAAATTGTGTCAGAGTGATTAAATATTAATTAATGGTGACGTTTACCCATTTTTAAGGAGGGGAAGAAGAGAAAAGTTAATGCAGAATTCTGACAATAGGAAATTTAATTGCAGGATGGTCTACCCATAGTCCCATGTAAGATTTGCTGGTGACAATAATGTGACGTTAGGGAAGTCATTAGATATAAGTTAGTGGTTTTATATCAAAAAATATGTCAAGCATTAAATTTAGGATGACCACCGACATTTTTGTGGCTTGACTTGATAAACTTTTGCCAATCAGTACAAATCGACCAACTCCATATAACGTTGTTCACTTGCTCATATACGTGTATAATTTAAATTCAGGTTTGATTAAATTCGGATTACAAAATTAATTTAGATATCGAGTTCAATCTTTACCCGTTTTGTCCACATTTAAGAGTGCAAAATCAAAATTTGATTATCACCCTTTTGTATTCAATAACGCCATCTCATTTTTCGAGTTAATATATAGTACAAGCTTGATTTTACGTGATGGTCATGCTTTGTTCACTGACTCAGTTTATTGTCCTCACAGATTCGTATACAACAATTGAACAAATAAATCCCATACCACGTGTGTCTGTGCCGGGCGGTGATTAATTCATTGCTGGTAAACATCAATAACTCAATAAACAACAAAGTGGGCTCTTCTATTGGATTTGTAAGAAGTGGGCTCCATCAAGATTGAATTGGGCCAGTTTCCAACAAGGAAAACCGCCAACGGGCCGGCCAATCTCAAGTGTAGTTATGGTTATTTGCTATACTGGCGAAATAAATCCGAAACTGGAAAATCGATCGAAAATATCTGAACTGATAATCGATCATATACATAATATGAGTAACCTAAATAGTACTTCCTCCATTTTATTCAATTCCATACATTTGCCTTTTTGAGCACTATTCACAGATAGGGAGAATTTTCGATACAACTTCTAATATATAGCATGAAATATAGTCATGTGAGATCTTGTTTTAATTGTCTTACCGAGTTCATTGTAAATAACAAATTTTTATAATTTGTACTAATATGTAACTAAATATATGAACAAAAGAAAACGAGTATTGATATACGTGTATAAAGCAAATGTATGGAATTGAATGAAATGGAGGAAGTATATGAAATCCGACTCAGTCCAAATCGAACTGTAACTGAATCGAATTAATAATAACCAAATGATATTTGAACCTGAATATATTCAACATGTAAGAACTAAACTGATTAACCTGAATTAAAATTATTTATTTTCACATAAAAACACTCATATTTTAGGTATTGTTTCAGTGATTATTTATTTATTAATGCTATTATGGTTATTACATTCAAACTGAACAAAATTTGAAAAGTATAAGATACATTTAATGGTATGTTTGGGAACCTTGAATTAGAATTGAATTCCGTAATTGAAACATTTCAAGTGCTTGGGAACCCCAAAATTTAGAATTGGAATTGACTTCCTTATCAATTCCAAGCTAATTAATATTTTGGGGATCTCAAATATTTACCATATATATTAGTCATTTCAATTTCATCACTTCTTACGTTTTATTTTGTGATGCAAATTTAATCGCCATATTTTTATTTATGATATTTTTTCCGACCACAAATATTTTCCATGATAATTTATTTTTTTCAAATATAAAACATCCGATTATCTCGATCCATATCCGTCTCGCCCAAGTCCAATTCAATGAGTTTCCCAAACGCAATTTGGAATTGGATTTGAAATTGAATTCAAACATTTGGATTTCTACAATTGAAATTATGAAAATGGAATCAATTTCATGTTTTCAAGCACTACCTAAGCCAATTTTTTTGACCTGGAACTCAACTGCACTGATATTGACCTGACCGAAACAGTAATCGACTCGAAATAACACAAATCGATTAAAGTGGCTAATCGAAATGAGCTGTTTAAAATTAAAACTAAGGTCAATCGGATTTAAATCGAACCGAATGATGAATCCGATCCAAAACCGAATGGAATAACCCGTTTACCAGGTCTAAATTAATTAGTATCCTATACGGGTAAAATTACCGTCTTTATCTTGTTACCAGCCTACCAGGTAGGTACTCACTAGGTGATCATGAATACTGGAATATGTGATACTTTGCAAATCACGCATACTTGGTTAATAGTTAACCAGTATTTATATTTGGTCAAGTTTTAACCACTATACTCCATGAGTCTAATATATACTCCCTACTTTTGTATGCATGCTTTCAAATAACAGTTGCAAACTCGCAATTTGCAAATAACACGACATTGACCGTTGAGTAATCGTTATTTGAAGATTACCTCGGTAGCCTTGAGGACTTGAGGCGGTATCAACCTTAATTCTCATGTCATCACGGAAATCAAACCGGAACTATCGATCTAAAGAGACCGACTTCTTTCAATTTCTTTATCATCTTGTTCAGATATTTAATTTATATTCCATAGTTATATACAATTTTAAGTTATTGTACATCATAAATGTCTATTTTTCTAAATTTTGGAAGTTAAACTGCATGTATGATTTTCTTTGAGTGGGTAACTATAATTAAGGTGACTAGTATTAGTGCCCGTTACGTCCGGGCTATTTCTATTTACCATTAAAATTTAATTTCAATTAAATAAAACAACTTTAAAGTTGCATAACTCATAAGCTTATCTTTAATATATCTTTCTATGTCATATATTAAAATTACTATTTGATGGGGCATATTCTGCTCCCGCTGACCAAGTCAACATATTGAACAAGGTCAAAGATATCCACAAGCAAGTCAACGACTTAGACAGCCTAACCGACGCAGCCCGTCGGCCTGTCTCTTGGGTCCCGGCCGGGCAACTAGCCGGGGCACACATCCGCGGACTCATATCCAAGACCCCTCGGCGGCGAGTCAACAGGGCCCGCCGGCCTGCCATGGGTCCCTCGGCCGAGGGTAGATCAGTCTTTCCACCTGCTAGCCACTTGGCCACTTGGCCACTACGTGACAAAAGGTGAAAGTCTATAAATACTCCTCAACTCTCATTGAGGAAAGGATCCACAATTTAACCTAAGAATCACTATTCATCTGGTAATATCTTCCTTATCTCTCTACAAAATACATTTCGCCAAGTAACAACAACTTATCTCTCTAAGTTTACTGACTTGAGCGTCGGAGTGAGTTCGCTCGGTCCAAAGCCGAGCCCTCAGTTTGTTCATTGTTTCAGGAGACCGAGAGGAGGATTCATCCAAGGACGTCATTCTACAAGCACGGGTGGTAACAAATAACTGCTCTGGAATTACACCCGGAACAATTGGCGCCGTCTGTGGGAAAAGATACTAGAAGCTAGTCGCATTCATTCCCAAACAAAAAAAAAAAACACAAAACAAAAACCCACCCAAAAAGCTAAGAAGATGTCAAAACAGCAAGAGGTATTCGTGACTGACGAAACCGAATTCTACCAAGATGATACCGTCCACAATTCTGGAGTTGCGCAGCCCTCCACCGGCCGGGTAATTCAACCGGAGTACGGGATGCCAATAATACCAGATACGCCGCTGCCCGCCAACCAGGTCACCATCATGGGACATGTGGTTGATGCAAAGAAACCGAAGCTACTCCTGGACCTAATTGGTAGTACGCCGGCTCACACTGTCACACCGACAAGAGCGGCGGAACCCGTCCAGGAGGCCAGGGCCCAGAATGTGACTCCAAGAGACTTGAATGGAGCATTGGAAGAAGCTGGCCCTGTCAAGACGCCGGGGGAGCCCAGAGTGCTAGTGGTAGACCTGAGTCCTTCCCGCACTCGCGGGAGGACGCGCGCCGCCGCAAAGACCGACGAGGCATGCCCCGGAGGAGTGAAAGAAGTCCGACTCGCCGAGTCGGAGAAGGAGTCCGACTCACCAGAGTCAGAGAAGAAGCCCGACTCACCAGAGTCGGAGAAGAAGCCCTTCCCGCCACGGGGAGAGGAGCCGGACTAGGAATGCGGGGAGCCGATCGCCGCGTGTCATTCGACACGTGGTCAGACAGCCCCTCAGTGCCTACGTCCTTGAAACCACCGTGCCAACCAAGCTAAAGTTGTCGGCGTTCACATACAAAGGGGATAGCGACCCCACCGACCATGTCGAGGCCTTTGAGTCGTACATGTCGGTGTGGGAACAACCCGATGAAGTCTGGTGCCGAGTCTTCCCAACGACCTTGCATGGGATGGCTCAGAGTTGGTACAAGGGGCTGTCCGACGGCTCGGTATACTGTTACGCCGACCTAAGGGACGCCTTTTTAGCCCAGTACTCTTGCAATAAGAGAAGGGCCGTGGAGACATCGGATCTCCTGACTATCAGACAGGAGGGGAACGAGTCTCTACGAAGCTACGTGAAGAGGTTCGACGCCAAGGTTCAGCAGATTCGAGAGCTGAACCCCGAATCGCGCCTTCGCGCTGATGAAAGGCCTCCTAAGGGGAGACTTAAAAAACGAGCTCATCAAGTACGGAGGTCTGGGCCTAGACGCCGCTAGGAAGATGGCCGACCAGGCCATCAAGGTAGAAGACTATCACAAGACCTGGGTAGGCGACAGCGAGGCTGGGCGCTCAGAGAAGAAGAGCCACCGGGAGAACAACCCGGATGAAAGACGCCGTGACAATAATAGGTCACGTTCTGACAAGTCTGCCAGGAAACAGAACTCGGCGGGCGCCGGGAGAAGTTCGGGACCGCACAACCAAAAGCGGTACAATGATCACACCCCCTAGTCGTATCGGCCGCCGAAGTCTTCGCCCTGAGCAAAAACGAGGGTCAGAAGTGGGAAAGACCCCCCAGGCCGAGAAGTGACGGTGACACGAGCCAGTACTGTGAGTACCACGGCCACACCGGTCACTTAACTGACAACTGCCGGCATCTGAAGAATGCCATCGAAGAGCTGATCCGAAAGGGGAGCCTCGGCAAATATGTTGCCAAAGGCCAAAAGACTGACGCCGACGGTTCAAACAATAAATCCGTCTTTGAACGGATAGGAGTGATCCATGCTGTTATCGGGGGCAACGAGAACGGTGGGTCCGCTCATGGGCACAAACGACACCTGAACGAGCTGTATCAGGCCATCAACTTTGTGCCCAACACAGCGGCTCCCGCTTCCAACATCCCCGATATAACTATTGGGAAGAAGGACTACGAGGGAGTCACCGCCCCTCACAGCGACCCACTCGTAGTCCACTTGGACATAGCCAACCACCTGGTGAAGAGGTGCCTGATTGACACAGGCGCCTATACAAACATTATGTACAGCGAATGCCTTCTCAACCTCGGTCGAAGGTTGAAGACTTGAGCCCCCGCACCAACCCGTTGTACAACTTTTCGGGGCGGCCTGGTACCCCAGGGTCAATCAGCCGCCGGTGAGGTTCGGCGAGGGAAGTGCGGCCAAGAATGTTATGTCTGAGTTCGTGGTCATTGACGGCTCGTCGCCTACAACGTTCTCATAGGCCGAGTCACCCCGAGCGAGGCCGATGCAGTAATGTCCATCCGGCTCGATATTGATGTATGTCTCGGACGGGGGAAGCGCATAAGCTCGTCTCAAAGAACGAAAAGGACGAAGTGGTCAATGTCCAAGTGTCCGCCAGAGGGTGCAACATGCAATCCTTCAAAGCGGCGAAGAAGTCAGAGAAGGGGAAGAGCCCATCCTTGCAACAGGAGGGCGAACGCATGGATACCACCGTCGGCATGGTCGAAGGAGCGGAGACCGAGGAGGTGGAGATTGACCCGAGCCGCACCGTAACTATCGGTGTTAACCGGAGCCAAAATTCGAGCCGCCCTCCTAGACTCGCCGAGGAAGAACAAAGACGTCTTCGCCTACTCGGCAGCCGAGATGCCGGCGTGAGCCGGGAGGTAATTGTTCACAAGCTAAACGTACTCCCCACCGCTCGCCCTGTCAAGCAAAGGATGAGGAACTCCTCAGCCGAGAAGGATGAGGCCATCAAAGCCGAGGTAGATAAATTACTAGCGGCGGGCTTTATCATGCCTTGTACCTATCCTGAGTGGTTAGCTAATGTTGTAATGGTGAGGAAATCATCGGGGGCATGGAGGATGTGTGTAGATTTTACCAATCTTAATAAAGCATGCCCCAAAGATTGCTATCCCTTGCCTCGAATAGATAGTTTAATCGACGACGCGACGGCAGCTACACTATCCGAGCTGCCGGACGCCTTCTCAGGGTATCATCGGTGTTCATGGCCGAGGAAGACATGCCTAAATGCGCATTCATCATCGGTAACGGCACATACATGTACAAAATGATGCCGTTTGGTTTGAAGAACGCCGGTGCAACTTACACAAGACTGGTGGACAAAGTGTTCCAAAATCAAAAAGGGCGAAACATTGAGGCTTACGTCGACGATGCTATTGTGAAAAGCAAGTCTGACAGCGAGCACTTAGCCGATTTACACGAGACATTTTGTTCTCTAAGGAAATACAAGATGAAGCTCAACCCAATGAAATGCAACTTCGGTGTCCGGGCAGGTAAGTTCCTCGGCGTACTTGTCAGCGCCAGGGGAATTGATGCCAATCCAGACAAAGTCCGAGCAATCCTAGACCTGCCGGAGCCAAGGAATCGAAAAGAGGTTATGATGCTGACCGGGAGGATGGCGGCTCTAGCCCGTTTCATCTCTCGGTCAGCCGACAAGAGCACCCCATTCTTCAAAGTGTTGAAATGGAATAAGGACTTCAGCTGGGGGGAGGAACAGAGCACAGCTTTCAAGCAACTGAAAGCTCATCTTCAGACTCTCCCAACCCTGTCCAGGCCGATGCTGGGGGAGACGCTATATCTGTACATAGCGATTACCTCGGCCACGGTCGGTCCGTAATCGTCGAGAAGAGGACAAGCAAGAAAGACCAATCTACTTTGTCACCATACATTGTTGCCCGCCGAGAGAAATTACCCGCCGATTGAAAAAGCGAGCCTTTCTTTGTCGTCGTCGCCGCCGCAAGGAAACTTAAACCCTACTTCGACGCACATCCCGTGACGGTCTTAACCGATCAACCATTGGAGAAAGCATTGGAAAAATTTGAGCAATCCGGCAGGCTCATCAAATGGGCAGTAGAGCTATCCGGCTTCGGCATTCAATACAAGCCGAGGCCCTCGATAAAGGGACAAACACTTGCGGATTTCCTAGCCGAGTGCACATATCAAGAAGAGCAAAACCCCGGGGTATGGGAAGTGTACACCGACGGGTCCTCCACGGCGAACAGCTCAGGAGCCGGCATCCTTATCATCAGCCCAAACGGGGACGAGTTTGAGTATGCCTTGAAATTTACCTTCTCGGCCTCAAACAACGAATCTGAATACGAGGCGGTGATAACCGGAGTCGAGCTAGCTAGAGCCGCCGGGGCAGAGCACATCATTTTAAAGACAGATTCACTTTTAGTGGCTAATCAAATCAGAGGAGAGTACGAGACTCGAGACGACGGGATGGTAAGGTACCTGGAAAGGGTAAAAGCTGACACTTCTAAGTTGAAATCTTTTCAGATACAATGCATTCCCAGGTCTGAAAACAACCGAGCCGACGCTCTCTCAAAGCTTGCCAGTTCGACCATCAAGAATGTCACCGAACCGTCTTTGGTGGACATCAGGAATGCCAAGAGCATTACTGAGGCCGTCGGCATGGTGGGTAACATAGAGACCGAGACGACGTGGATGACTCCGATAATGAAATACAAATTGACAAATGAGTTACCGGAGGACCGCAGTCTCTCGTAGAAAATAAAAAGGATCGCAGCAAGGTACTTGGTATTTGAAGGGGAATTGTACAGGAGGTCCGTGATAAGGCCACTCCTGAAATGTGTCGGCCCAGCCGACGCGGAGCTAATACTGACAGAAATTCACGAAGGCATCTGCGGCCATCACATGGGGGCAAGAGCACTAGCCCACAAAGCCCTCCGAGCCGGCTACTTCTGGCCCACCATGCTTGCGGATTCCAGAGCCAAAACCAAAAAGTGCAACAACTGTCAAATGCATGCTCCGGTGATACATGCACCTTCCCGAGACCTGCAGCCGGTACTCAATCCCCTTCCTTTTGCACAGTGGGGGATGGATCTACTAGGGCCATTTCCAACGGCTTCCGGAGGAAGGAAGTACTTGATCGTCGCCGTTGACTACTTCACCAAATGGGTTGAAGCTGTAGCGGTACCTGCCAAGACCACGGCGGCCGTAAGAAAGGTAATCTGGGAAAATGTCATAACTCGTTTTGGGTTACCCCAAGTTATGGTATTTGACCACGGCCAAGAGTTTTGGAGTGACACAATAATGAACTGGTTGGAAGAACTTGGTATCAAATTTGCATACTCCTCCGTCTGCCACCCACAGAGCAACGGACAGGCAGAGGCAGCTAATAAAACAATCCTCAACGGTTTGAAGAAGACAGTTGAAGACCTAAAGGGAAGATGGGCCGATGAACTACCCGGCGTCCTGTGGTCCCTCCGGACCACGGAGAAAGAAGCAACGGGGTACAGTCCATTCCACTTAGTCTACGGATCCGAAGCAGTCCTGCCAATTGAAGCAACGGTGCCGACATTCAGAACGGCCACCTTTAACCAGGTTGAAAATGAGGAAGGTCTAAGAGCCTCCCTAGACCTGGTCGAGGAAAGCCGAGATACAGCACGCCTCAACTTGGCAGTATACCAAAACCGAATGAGAAGAGCATACAACCGAAGAGTCCACAAAAGGGACCTAAAAGTAGGAGATCTAGTCCTAAGAAAATTAGCCGCCACCAACAAAGGGAACATTCATGGTAAACTGACGGCTAACTGGGAAGGTCCCTACAAAGTCGTTGAAGAAATGAGGCCGGGTACATACCGGCTGACAGACATGGGGGGTGTGCCTTTGATGAGCCATTGGAACACTGACAACCTCAGGAAATACTTTGTATAGCGGCGGAGGTGCCTAAGACAACTGTGGGCACCCCGACGCATGTTTATGTCTAATGAAGAATCGTCCAAGTTTTCAATCAAAGTGTTCATTTTCCCCCCATAGTCATTACCAAGAAGTAGCCGCCACGGCAGTCACTACCAGTGCAGTTGCCAGATACAGACGCTATCGCGCCGTAACCCCTAGTCTCCTCGGCCCGCCGAAGGCCTGGCAGGGGACACAACGGTCGATACGCTAACAGACGCTATCGCGCCGTAACCCCTAGTCGCCTCGGCCCACCGAAGGCCTGGCAGGGGACACAACGGTCGATACGCTAACAGACGCTGTCGCGCCGTAACCTCTAGTCGCCTCGGCCAAACCGAAGGCCTGGCAGAGGACACAACGGTCGATACGCCAACATGTTCACAACGGCGGTTGGGAAGCGCAATTCCGACGCCTCGGCTAGACCGAGAGTGAAAGAGGAAGCGACCAACATGCTAACATGTTCAAGAAAAAGACGTTAAACGCAGTTGAGATGCGCATTCTAGTTGCCTCGGCCAAGCCGAAGGTAAAAATGAAAAAAGCGCTCAATTAATAACGCAAGAAGACAAGAGAAGACCTCGGCCAAGCCAGAGGCAAAATGAGCAAACACTTATTACAAATAAGAAGAATACAGACGACGGCCGTCCCCATAGGGATGAGCCAAAACGCAACCTACCAAAGTTTTACAAAAACAAGGAAAAGAAAAGCAAAAGGTTACAAACATGACATTTGAAGCGCCAAAAGATGGCAGGGAGGAAAGGCTCAATAGTTGGCCCCGAACGCCTAAAGCTATCCGAGATGCCGGGTGAGTCCGGTGACGACCGCCCGTCTCCCTACGCTTATTCTTTGCCCCCATCGGCGGCAAAGAATAAAGATCATCTTCGGTGGCGGCCCAGAGGAAAGCTCGTCATTTTCACGTGCCTTTAGCCTCTCAGCCTCCTCTTCGGCCTCCTTCACCTTTGCATCGTAGGCCGCCTTGGCCTCAGCTATCTGAGCCGCCTTCGCCACCTCCGCCTTTTCCGCAGCCGCTTTTTCCGCAGCATCGGCCATCTCATCCAGAAGCTGCTCAAATTGTTGCCACGGGAAGGAACCTTCAGGAATGAGCTTCTTGATTGCCTCCCTGGTCGCTTCCTCGGCCTGGTCCCGGAATTGGGCGCACATGGTAGGGATGATCTCAGTCTGAAGCATCTCAATATCTTTCTCTTTTTGGGTAAGGATATCCCTTGTGCCCCTATGTGCCTCCGACTGAGCCAAGTACATTTCCTTCCATTCTTCCCTCTTGGCAACTACGGCGTCGTAACCGCCCTTATACATGTCCCGCTCCTCCAAAGAACTTGGCGGCGGTGGCATCAAGACCTCAACTTTGGCCCTCTCGGCCAATAGCTGCTTCTCAGCTTCCTCCACACGCTTTCGTGCAGCAAGGAGGTCAAGCTTAGCCTTCCCGGCTTCCCCCTTTGCAGCGGTAAGATCAAGCTTAAGCCGTTCGATCAATGGCCCAGCTTAGGCCATAGCCTTCTCTTGCTCCATAATGTGGGAGCCGGCTAGCTGAGTCCATTTCGAAAGCCTCTTGTATATTCTCGTCCCCTCTGCCACAAGCTCGGTGGGGGAAACCTTCTGGAGTAAGGAGTCAACGGTGACATTTCTATCACCCGCCTTCTCAGTCGTTTCTCTAATTGCCGCTCGGTGAACGGCGGGCCGCCAACGGCGGATCTACAAAAAATTCACACAGCGCATCCATGTCAACATTCATTGACACATCAGAGAGTCTGTCATCGGGAATGCATAATGAACCAGCTAAGTCTCGAACCACGGAGTTAGGTCCGTACCAGTCTGGACCTTCTTAGATAAAGGACCGGGTGAACCATTCTTTCCCAAGCCACGGTGGAAGCCGGCGGTGGTTCTTTTTCTTCTTTGGAGGAGGGCCCTTCGCAACGGTCACCACCTCCGCGATAATATCGACGACCTCCACATGCTCCTTCCGGACCGTTGGGGTTGAAGAGGAGTTGGGGTTGACGCCGTCGCCGATCTAGACGCGCCTTTGGTTTTCTCTTTGCACGCCTCCGAGAACCCGTGCTCGAGCCACCGCCGGATCCGGCGCCTTGTTTGCTTGTCCATGAGTCCGTTGGGAGCCAGTCTACGATAACGCGCGTCGCCCTGAGGATCTTCTTTGAACGACCTTCCCGTCCTTGTCAAGCCTTAACCTCTTCAAGGTCCTCTCAGACAGATCTTGGCCAAACCGGTCTGCAAGAAACCAGACAAGGGTTACATAAAAGAAGTAAAACAAAGCTCTAAAAGCAGGAGCATAACAGGCAAAAATGGGCCTCACACCGACCCTACTCACCCTGGTTGAGGGCGGTGATGAGGCCGACGCGGCAAAGCGGCTCATCCTCGAAGAATAATCCGAGTCGGGGCACCCATCCTTCAAAGCATCAAACAAGTGCATCGCCGCTTCTCATCTGCATTAAGATAGACCTTGAAGCGTCCATCTTAAGCTTACTCCGGGTTACCCATTGGTCACGCCCGCTCGCTCTCGCACCGCAAATTAATTTGGTCTTTGGAAGGCCGGGGCAGCGGATAGTCATCCGGAACTTCGACATACACCCACCGCCCCTTCCAGTCCTTGCAGAAGGAAAGCTTATCAACGGAGATGTAGCCCGGCTCCATCTGCACGCTGTACCACCCCACTTTACCGGGGGTCGATGGCCGAAGATGATGAAGCCGGCGGAATAAGTTAACTGTAGGGACCTCCCCCTTAAAGAGACAGAGCCACACGAAGCCAACTATCGTCCTAATGGCCAACGGATGCAGTTGAGCCACAGCGACGTTCATAGCTTTGATGATGGCCGTGACGTATTCATTCAAAGGAAACCGGAGCCCATACTCCAGGTGCCGGATATATACGCCGATATGACCCGGGGGAGGGCAACAGACCGCCTGACCCTCCTCAGGGATAACAATTTTGTATCCCTCACCGAAGGAGAAATCACCCTCGAAAAGAGTTCCACCGGAACAACTGGCGAATTTATTGGTCCAGGCACGATCAAGACCAGTCATGCAGGCCTCGCCGTGATTCGTGACATACTGTCTCCCCTCATTAGGATGAGCCCTTTCAGCGTCATCGCCGTCATCATCAACATCATCATCATCCTCCCAATCCTCCAAAGCCTTTGGATCGACTTCGGGAGAAGGAGACCTAGGGCCCCCAGACCTTATCGGGATGGCGTCTAGTATCTCTCCCTCATCAAGGCGCGACAGGGAACCCCCCGGCGCAGGCTTACTAGGTCCGGCATCAGCAGAAGACATTTTTACAACAAAACTTACAAGTTAAAAAGAGAAAAATTTGTTTGTTTACCTTGAAGAAAAGTACTAGCCGAAGTAACGACTCCGAAGATTAGAAGAGAAAGAAGCCCTTGAAAGTTTAGAGAGAAGAAAATTTTAGAGAAAGTGAAATTGGTGGCCGATTTCAGGGACTAACTGCCCTATTTATAGGGAAAAGCCCATGAAGAAGGACCAATCAGGGCACAGCCCATGAAACGTCAGCCAATCAACGAACAGACACGTGTCAGACATGCAACCACGGAATGTCAATCGTTGCAACAGTTGAACGTCAATCAATGCAACAGTGACCAAGCGTCTTCAACACGACCCTTCATATCTCTCTGCCTGTTCGTCTTCCTCAACAAATTCCTAAAGTATCTGTTCTCTGCCGGCCACATGATCAACCAAGCTAGGTAGCACCGGCTGGGGGCAATCAAAAACAACCGGCACTCTCAACCCAGGTCTCGGCCAGCGTCACTTTCCTTTCCACATCGGATGCCCTTTACACATCCATGTGGAGGGGGGATATGGTACGGCCTAAGCAGAACCAAGCCGAGGTAGAAGAGGCCGGGGCAGAAAAATTTTGTCTTGCGCAGAATATACGCTCAACATACATCGGAGCCCATACCACGGCATAGACTACGATGGGGGCAAATTGATGGGGCATATTCTGCACCCGCTGACCAAGTCAACATATTGAACAAGGTCAAAGATATCCACAAGCAAGTCAACGACTTAGACAGCCTAACCGACGCAGCCCGTCGGCCTGTCTCTTGGGTCCCGGCCGGGGCAACTAGCCAGCCGGGGCACACATCCGCGGACTCATATCCAAGACCCCTCGGCGGCGAGTCAACAGGGCCCGCCGGCCTGCCATGGGTCCCTCGGCCGAGGGTAGATCAGTCTTTCCACCTGCTAGCCACTTGGCCACTTGGCCACTACGTGACAAAAGGTGAAAGTCTATAAATACTCCTCAACTCTCATTGAGGAAAGGATCCACAATTTAACCTAAGAATCACTATTCATCTGGTAATATCTTCCTTATCTCTCTACAAAATACATTTCGCCAAGTAACAACAACTTATCTCTCTAAGTTTACTGACTTGAGCGTCGGAGTGAGTTCGCTCGGTCCAAAGCCGAGCCCTCAGTTTGTTCATTGTTTCAGGAGACCGAGAGGAGGATTCATCCAAGGACGTCATTCTACAAGAACGGGTGGTAACAAATAACTGCTCTGGAATTACACCCGGAACACTATTAAATAAATTATGAGACAAATTCACTAATCCCGTTATTAATATTTTACTTAAATCCATTAGTTAGCTAATTGTTCATATATGCTTTGTTTTGTTGTTAGTATTGTTACTTTTATTCCATTCGTTATTACTACGGTTACTTTCACTACCACCGCATGAATATAGATAATTTCAATATTGATAAGTTTCTTTTTTGTTTGTTGTGTGTAGATTTCTTTACCGTGATTTATGATTGTGATGCCTGAGTTGCTTTTCATTTTGCTAGATATGTAACTAAGTTTGGTTTATTTTTGATTCTTCGTCGAAGTTTAATGCTACATTTTCAAAAATTTGACTTCTTTCAGAGTTTAAAAATGGATATTTTACTTTCAATTTAGCTTTTTCAAAAGAAAATTTGAGTGGTTATTATTGGAGCTATGACTGATACTCATGGAACTGTTTGTATGGGTCATGAGAAAGTAGCTCATGCTTTTCTCACTTATTATCAGGACTTGCTGGGGATTTCTAAACCTAGTGTTCTTTTGCCCTCTGCTATCTTTCAGGATCAAGTCTTAGCCCAACCTGCTTCCCTGGACACTATGGTTACTATCTCTGAAATTGAAAAAGCTTTATTTTCTGTTGACAGTAATAAGATTCCTGGCATTAATGGGTACACTTCTGGTTTTTTTAATTAAAGACACTTGGGCTATTACTGGCCCTGCTTTTGTGGCTGCTGTAACTGAGTTTTTCACAAAAGGGATCATGCCTAGAGCTGCTAACTCTACCCTTATTTCTTTGGTTCCTAAATCTGCTTCTCCCAATTCTGTTACTGAGTTCAGACCTATATCTTGCTGCACTGTTTTTTATAAGACAGTTAGCAAGATACTTGCAAATAGAATGAAACTTGTCTTGAGTGATATTATTGGGTTAGAGCAAGCTGCCTTTATTGAGGGAAGGGATCTTTTTGATAATTCCATGTTGGCCCATGAATTAGCTGCCAAATATAGTAGAGCTTATCTTACTCCCAGGTGTATTTTAAAAGTGGATATTAAGAAAGCCTTTGATTCGGTCAATTGGCAATTCTTGGCTGACTATCTTAAGTTTTTTGGGTTCCCTGATCAGTTTAGGACTTGTGTCCTTGCCTGTGTCACCACTTCTCATTTTTCTCTTAACTAGTTTTTGAACCCGTGCAATGCACGAGTGGCAACAGAAAGTATTATTAAAAGTAAAAACTTAAGTATTTTTTTTATTTAGTAAATTACTAAATTTTAGAAAATTTTGTTTGTCTATCCTTACATTTTTGATAAGTTTATGTTGCTTAATTTTATTCGAAGTATGATACGTTTTTTTTCCTCGACCGTTTAACATATGAGAGGTGAAATTTGAAAAGTGGATATAAAATTATTGTAGATTTCAAAACCTATTTATTTACGCAATATACATTTAATTTTTTTTTCTGAGAATAATATACATTTAATTTTACTCATTGTTGTACGCTTTTTATCATATTACCGCTCTTATTTGTTGTTCTCTCAATTCTCTGCCTTCTCTCTTCTTTCCTCTCCCGCCTACCATATCCTGGACTTCTCGAAGCAGCGTTCACCATCGCAGATCAATTACCTCGAGACTCACAAACAATAGACCCTCCATCACAGTGGTAACCGCACCTAACATACCTCAGACCACGACTTCCCACAACTAACCACTCCCTGCAATCCATATCATACGTCCTTCAACTATCCTACCCCTTTTACCTTCACCATCCCCTACACCCCCACCGTCATTCTAGCATAACCATATTGTCGGACCCACCCTGTGAGCGACCCCTAACCCTTCCCGTAACCCTAAGCGACTCCCCACCCCCATCATTACTCACCCGTCGCGACCCCACTTTGATCAGGATCACCCTTCGATCAGGATAACCCATTAATTCGCCTTTTAAGTCGCCAAATAATAATCTTTTGGATTACTTTTCTTTTGTTTATTGAGGCATATTAACATTTGCCCCTTAACATTGCAAATCATTTTGTCCGTGATTAAAATGGATAAAGTATATTTTCCATAACACCTTATTTACTCATTACCTTTTAATGTGTTATGCATTAGTTGTTAGATATTTTTTTAAAATCACTCCAACTTATATAAATTGAAAATAATACGAAGTATCCACATATTGTTTTTTTTGATAATTTTATATTATCTATTGATCATGACTTGATATATATTATGAAATTACTGTAGAAATTTTAGGTGATTTATATTTATTTTTAAATAAAATTTTAAATATGTCAATTTCTCATGCTTATGATAGTTGATACTACATTTGACTTAAAGAGAATATTTACATTTTTATTATTTTGTGAGGAGTATTTAATATCAAAGGTAAACAATTTTTTTGGTACATGAAGGTAATTAATTGTGGTTCACTATTACCAATTGTCTAAATTTTCCGACCCTCTCACGGTTAGTTTCCACTATCATCTCTTCTACCCCCATATTATCAATCTATGATAGGCGATTATTTTGAGCGCATTGCTTTGCGTAATTCGTTTACATATCTATAATTTGTCGTAGCCATTAATTTGTTTACCACTACTTACAGAACCTCCATTTTGGTTAATGTTATGCATGTCAATTTCACGTATTCTTTTAAGGTAATTTCATCCTATTACAGCTGCAGCCTGCAAGTAAAGGGTTTCGACTTAATTTATGTGAATTAACTCAAATTAGTCCGTTTTATTCAGTCATCCCAATTTAACCGTTTGATCAATTTTTTTTATGCCAGGTAAATTACCCGCAAACAACTTGATAGATAACATAAAACTTACATAATAAAACCGAAAATAAAGATTAGTGTTGAAACTGAAATTTTTTTATTGTCGAATAAAACCGATGACATAATAATAAAAGGTGAGTATGCTACTAATTTTTCTCCACTTTACAATGATATGACTTTTGATGGTAGAAATTGAAAAGTTGATAGTCTATCGCGTTTATTCCAGTTAAATTTTCATTGAATCTTGAGAATGGTCACTTTAGTGGTTGTTTCCTCCATTGATGTTGTTTGTCCACCATAAGATTCACGAAGTGCATCATTAACTTGCAATAGTGTCTTCTTACAAGCACTTTACTCTAACGCCATATAATGCACCAATTTGAATAAATTAGATCTTATAAAAGTTTATTTTAACTGGAATAAACGCGACACCAACACTTCTTTCTGATTTTCAGGGCTCAGATTAGACGCCAAAGACCATTTATGCATTAGTTCAAAGCATTCAAAACTTGTCATATCACCTTTGTAATTTTCACATCTTTAATGGACTATAGTACAACTAACCTAATTGTTTAAAATAGGTGTCTTTCCCTCTAGCTACAGTTTCATGATCATCTGTCTTGAAAACAAATTCTAGGCCGATAAAGACCTTAAGCTCTTCATGTATGTAATCCTTCACGCCATTTTACTAACCATCGTGTAAGAATTAGAATGTATAATAACGTATTTAAAACCTCAATTTTAATAGTATATTGAAAAAGTATGTTACATGTTCTTGTTTGCCAAGAATTCCATCATGATCAATTCAACCTCCTTGGAAATATGACGCTTAAACAGTGTGATCTGAGGCGCCGTTGAAAGTTTGAAACCGCCACAAAGTTTACCTGGAATATACATAAGAATAACATCTAACGTTAAAAAAAATTGCATTTTAGCATTTGTAACTTCCATATTTACAAAGATAAATATTATCCTTATAATAAGCTACACCATCATCATGTTTAACAACTCTTTTGAAGGGTTTTTGCTTGATGCGGTGGATATAATACCAGTTGGCCTTTGTGTTAATATTTGTCATTCCAACAAGTCTCACACAATCCCACCCTTTAATATGTACAGGTAAATATGATAAGTTAATGTTGTATATCAACGAAGCAGCAAATCTAAACAAAATTTTATAATTCTTTAAAAAGAAGAAGAGTTATATGGACTATGGAGTATAAACTTACGAAGTACTCGTACCTGTTAACTATTGACAACTTCAGAAATAGTCTTGAATAGGTCCGGCTTGATAAGGTCGTTGTCTCGCTTGATATCTGAGTTATCCTTACGAAGTCAGATGCTTCTGTCAAAGGCGCGGTTTCTAAGATACAAAACACATGAAAATGAAAATCAAAACTTGTGAAATAGGGGATTATAATAATAGATTTTATGCGAAAATCTTCAACCTCGGGATATCAGAGTTTATAATGATTCGGACAGCATATGTTGTATGTAGTAGTGCAAATTCTCACTTCACCTATTATAAAATTTTTAAAAAAAATGTTTCACTTTATTGACCAAGTTATTTAGAGACTGAATATAAATAATGTGTATAATCAGAATTATTTTGGCCGAGATTTTAGCATGTAGATATTCTGTTATTGGGATATATATGGCAAGGTTTGGGTTAAACTGAAAAAAATATTCTATCAATGATTTTCTCCTATTTTTTAAATGATTTTATATGAGAAAGGATTGTTTTAAATCAAATTTTAAAAACGGAACTATAATTATGTGAGTGGAAAAATAATATGTGACTGATTCTTTCCCATTAAAATAGTCAACATTTTAGTTAGAGGACTACTATAATCATTGTTAATTCTATAAGACGTAAATAATTAGTGAATGATTTGAATAAAATTGGAAAGTTTGATTTTTGTATTAAATGCATTGAATTGGTGGAAGGCCTTTCAAATATGGCAATCGTATATACCTTTAACAAATTTAACGTTTCAGTTATTATGGGAAAGTGGATTAAAATGACAATTTAAAACTGAAAATACATGCTTATGACATGTGGCAGAAGCCATCTGCTGATGACACGTGGCAGATGGTTTCTGCTTTAATATAATATATGATATAAATGGTTCTGTGGAGAGTTTCTTTCTTGGTAGAAGGGGGCTTAGGCAAGGAGACCCCCTCTCTCCTTATCTTTTTGCCTTGTGTATGGAAGTTCTCTCTAGGCTGCTCAAAAGATTACCCCAATCACCTGGGTTTTCTTATCATCTCAAATGTGTTAAGATTAAACTTACTCATCTTATTTTTGCTGATGACCTACTTGTTTTTACTAGAGCAGATCTTCCTTCAGTGTTAGCTGTGCATAAATGTTTGGCTCTCTTTGCTACTTACTCAGGTCTGTCTGTCAACCCAATGAAGTCCAATCTGTATTTTGGAGGGGTTTCACTACAGATTAAGGAGCTTATATTGGCCTCTACTGGTTATGTTGAAGGGGACTTTCCTGTAAGATACCTAGGCATTCCTCTATTCAGTGCTAGGTTGACTCATAATATGTTTCTGCCAATGTTGGATAAAATTAGGGGTAAGCTTACTCATTGGGCTAACAACTATTTAAGCTATGCTGGGAAAATTGCTTTGATTAATTCAGTGATTTTTGGTATCCAAAATTTTTGGTGTGCTAGTGTTTTGTTGCCTAAGGGTGTGGTTAAGAGAATTAATAAGATGTGCAAATATTTCTTATGGGGCATTGGTGATGGCCAAAGAAAGATGGTGTTTAAAAGCTGGGAGAGTTTTTGCTGTCCTAGGGAGGAATGGGGAGTTAATATTAAGTAAGTGTTAAGTTGGAATAAGTGTCTGCTGTTGTCTTGGATTAAGAAGATTATACTTAATTCTCCTACTATCTGGATTAAATGGATTAATGCTTATGTTCTGAAAGGAGCTAGTATATGGGACTTCAATCCTACTGCTGCTTGTTCCTGGGGCTGGAGTAGTATTATTTCCTGTCGAGATTCTCTGCTTGCTTCTACTGGATCTGTTACTGCAGCTCATTCTTTTTATGCCAGCAGGATTATAAGCAGCAGGCTTATGATCTGTTTAGGACCGGGGGAGACCTGATTTCAATGCATACAACTTTGTGTGATACTCTCCCTTATCCTAAGCATGCTGTTATTGGTCTGTTAGCTATTCAGAACAAGCTCACTACTACAGATAATCTTTGTAAGAGAGGGATTGTCATGGTTAGCAGATGTGTTCTTTGTGAAAAACAGGTAGAGAGTAGAGACCATTTGTTTTTTGCCTGCTCCTACTCTGCTGCTGTTTGGCTGGGTATTTCTAAGTGGCTGTGTATAAGGGTTATGTTTGACCTGGGAGCTCTTTTTGGATTATTTAAACATTGCAATAGAGGTCGTAGCCTGCTTAAAAGACAACGTAGATGAGCTTTCCTTTGTGCTCTGTACCTCATTTGGCAAGAAAGAAACCGGAGGATATTTTCCAACAAGTCATATCTCCTTGAGAACCTTGTTTGGAAAATTAAGTATCCTGTACTTATTCGTTCCTCTCGTTTGTTAGCTTAGCTTGGTTGCTTTTCTTTTGTTGTTTGTTGGCTGTTTGTTAGGGTAAGGTGGCCTCCCTGGCTTTCCTTGTAGGATTATTAGGATTTTGTACTGTCACTCCTTCTTTTTATTAATATTATGATCCTAACTTTATGCAAAATAAAATAAAATAAAAAATAATAATAATCGTCTTAAGTTTGTAGTAGATTATGACACGTGTTTTAATGCTTATCGACTCATTTGGGTCTAATAAATCTATTGGGCTCCTCTCTACTCTTCTCCCTCCACCCAAAACCCATAACAAAACCCTAAAATCTCATCTTTCTCCCCCATTTCTCAGCGCACTATTCACCACCTAACACCTCAAAACCTCCATTTTTACACATCTCAAACCTTCAACCTTAAGATGAGCATAAAATATTGTTTCTTATCGGTTTTCAACGATTTTCGCACCATTCTTTTCTTTATCTCGCCCTCGTTCTTTCTAGGTATGAAAGGTGAAACCTTTCCAAGTTTCTCTACAAATCCATCTTTCTAGGGTTAGAGATTTTCACTCTTTTCCTTGGAGTTTTTGTTGGGGATCAAGCTTGGAGGACTCGGGCATGGCTATTTGACGATTTGGAGGGCTAAAACGTAACGGTGATAGGTTACTCGATATTATGTCAATTTTATATGTTTATATTTTATACTTTACTCTTGTGTTTGTTAAAGTTTGAATCTTTACATGGTTAACATGTTCATTGTTGGATAAGTTGGTGTGTGAGACTAGGGATGGCAACATGCTGGATCTGGATAGGGTCCAATAGGATCCAGATTCGCGATGCGAAAGCGGGATCCAGATCCGGACCCTACGGATCCGGGTAGAATCCGGGTTACCCATGGGTCCCATGTATAAAATAGTAAAAAATAAAAAATAAAATTGAATTTGCACTTGACAATAGCATGAATCAGTGCCCCTCAATTCATCCCATCTTCATTGTCAAATAAGCTTTCTCAACAAAAGAGATAGCTAGAAGGTAGTGACTTGAGCTTCAGTTTTACAAATCCAAAAGATTACAATTTTACAAGTCAAAGTCTTACAAAATGAAAGTCCTACAATTAAAGTCTTATAAAATGGAGTACAACTTAGAGAAAACAATTAAGCGAAGTAATAATTGTGAAAGTCCCACAATTAGTTAACACTTAAAACTTCTTGATCATCATCTTCCTCCATGTCTTCCTTAGCAATATCATCAACATCCTAATGTAAAAAAGGATACACCAAATAAGAATATAGAAACAAGTAACTAAAAGTCAGTTAACTAGTCTGTAAACTAAATATATGTACTCCGATTAAATAACAAGGCTAAGTAAGAAAAACTCACCATGTCAATTATATCAATCATTTCTCCTTCAAGATCTGAATCCTCATTCATGGTAGAACACGCACTAGTGCCCTCCAGTTTACAACAACAAAACTGCCCTCCAGTTCACAACAACAAAACTGACAATAATAGGGTTATAAATTAGGGTTACAAAATCAATTTAATTATAAACAATAATTATCAACAACCATAATTCATAACAATCAAAACAATAAATTAGGGTTAGAAAAACACGAAATGTAAGAGACTAAAACTGTATCACCCATATATACAACATCACTTAATCAATTTATATTGTTCTAAAATAGGTTTTTGTAAAGTTTGTACAAAAGTAAAGTGGAAAATCAGCGAGATTATCACGAAATTAACAAGATATAGACTAATTATTACAACAATATCATGAAATTAACAAGATATTTTACAAATTAAAAAGGTTCGATTCGTAGATCTTCGAGGATAGTTATTGGCTAGGTAGACCATTGGGGAGAAGCATTCAGGCGGTGGATCTACTGATGTTTAGGCGGCGGGATAAGGAAGGGTTGGGTTGAGAAGGGATTTAGGTTTTGAACATGGGAGTGAATGAGGGATAGGCGTGTTACTGTGTTATAATTTTGTGTTTGTAACTTGTAAATTTGAAAGTGGTACGCATAACTAAAGCGTCAGACCATCAAATTTTTTTATTTTTTAAAAATTAATATTAAAAACGGGTCTTAGGGTCGGATCCGGGTCTAACGATCTGGGTTTAGCGATCCGGGTTTAGCCGACCAGATCCAGATCCAGGTCCATTTTTAAATTCGTGGATCCAGATCCGATCCAGATCCGTAGGGTCTGAAATATAAAGATCCATATCCTATCCATCAGGGTAGGGTCTAGCGGATCTGGACCGGATCCAGGATCCATTTCCATCCCTATGTGAGACCGTCTTATGGTTGTTTGAGGAATTTCTAATCTTTTGTCACATGTTTGTTTAATTGGATGAAATGGGTTGTTTACATGAGTTAATTAGAGAAAAATCCGTCTTAATCATGCTTAGTTGACATGTTTAATTATGTCATGAGATTATTTGTTGGATTAATATTGTAAATGATGAAGTTGGTAGTATTGTTGTTGTGAAATATGTCTAATAGTGATTTTGTATGTTGGTAAGTAGAGATCTAGCCTTTTTGGGTGAAAAAGAATGAATATTTATGTTGAGTTTACCTTATTAAGTCTTATTTATGAACATGGAGTAATTTATGAATGTTGTTTGTTGTGGATTCTTGTTTTTAATTGTATAATTGAAATTTGGAGGTTGATTTTGGGTCTAACAATGATGTTGGAGCAACTCCGATAAAGATAGTGATGTGGTTGTTGAATTTATCCCTTATAAGGGTGATATTTAAATTCTGGCGCAAATGAGCCGAAACTCATCTTTGACAGAATTTTTGAGAAGTGAATTTTTAAATGTTGTAAAGTTTGAGCTTCAACTCATTGTGGACAATATTCATTTTAAGGTTGTTTTCTTATCAAGTGATTATCTACTTGGTTAACTTAAGTATTTTTATACGTTGTTTGACATGATCTACTTCATATGCTTCTTACTCTTGGTTCTAATGCTTATGAATGGTTCGGCTTTGGTCCCCACCCGGCTGGGAGTCCCATGATGGTTTTACTTCACTTGTAACTTCTATTAATCATTTATTTAACTATGCATTTTTCTTATGATTGGTAAATGGTCAATTTAGGACTTGTTTATGTTATGATCATGCAAATTATTGTTGCTCTTATTTGTGACTCGAGTGTGACGTGTTACGTAGTGTGACGACTTGACATTCCTTATTTACCCCTTCGGATCTTTGGTTATGGTTATGTGTGCCATGTTTTCGGTTTAGGTTATCCTTCCACCTTTCTTTGAACCTTTGGTTACGGTTATGTGTGCCATGTTTCCGATTAGAAGTTACTCGACCGTTGGTTACGGCTATGTGTGCCATGTTTCGAGTCTTGAATGCGATTGGTATATCGTTTGTCGAATCGGGTGACGCCCATCCTGAGAGTCTGGATCCAGGTTTATACTAGGACCGTATTATGATCGTCATCCTACCAAGAGGTTGGAGTCTAGGTTGTTGTCTTGTAAGTCCATGCTACGTAAATGTCTTACACTTGTTTAGTCGAGATTTTACGTCTTATATGGTTATTTGTAAGAGTCTTGGTCCTATCGAATACTAGAGGTGAGATGCAAGCCTTATAGTTGCGATATGATCGCCGAGATTGATGCTCTCATCCGTTCTTAGGGTGAGATACAAGCCATAAGTGCGCATGTGACGTTAATAGCCACGTCCCATGCAATGTTTGTTATAAGATTTCGTAAATAATGACTATGGTTTTAAACTATATGTATTGCGATGATTGACCACTCGTTTATCTATCTCACATGACTTAAGTATTAGTCTTGTATAATTTGGATAGTTGCATATGTCACATTTCATTGGAATTCGTGCTTGTGATTAATTAACCGTATCTATGTTCTTTCCTTTACTTTAGTTATTTAAATATGCCTATGATATGCTCATTTTGCTATTCTATCTTGCTTCCTCTTATTATTCTAAAATGAATGATCCCATGCTTATTCGTTTAAGTGAATTGTATCCCGTATTTATCATGCCTTGTCTTATTTGAGTTCTTTGTTATGTTCATTTTGATATAATGTGGCTGGGAGAATGATACGTGCAATTTATATAGACTTTTTTGCCTCTTATTGCATGCATTTCTATGCCATTTGTATCGTTATATATTTCAAAATGCCCCGAATTGGCTACTTTGGTTTGTTTTGTCTTAATTGTAGGAATTAACCCAAAAGTATTGGAATCGTCCCTTATTTGTCCCATTTAGCATGCATTGTAAGGTGGCGGAGATTTAGAGCAAGAGTCGTACCTCGGGAAGCGTGAAGAAAAGTCTTAGGAAGCTGCCAAGATAAAGTCAAGGCTGATCTCAGTGGGAAATACTCGATCGAGATGTTCTGGAGTCCGATCGAGTGTTCTGGCAGAAGCTGAAGGTCGATCGAGTGATTTATATGCTCGATCAAAATGTGCTTTTATGGGAATACTCGATCGAGAGCCTAAAGTGCTCGATCGAGAAGTTTCGCTGGAGAAGTCCTCGATTGAGTGATTAGCTAGATTACACGGGTCATCTAAACCCATGTTAGGTTTATTTTAGTTAATTTTTACTCCCCTATATAAGGGAGTCGTAATTAGGTCTAAAATATATCTTTATTACTCAGACTCTTAATTATGTTTTGCATACTCTTAATCTCTCGAACTTTCCTCTGCCTCTTTTCTCTCCGGATTCAAACTTTGTAATCTTTCCTTTCTCTTTAATCTCAATTCTTTGTTTGCTCTCATTAATTGTTCTCTTATTTTAGTTTATGCTTTATTATCATTCTTTTATCACGTCTCTTGTTAGTATGCTTATCGCTATTATTGTTGATTGCATTAAAAACATGAGTAGCTAATCTCCCTATGTTAGGATTAGGGGAACCATGGTAGTGATGAGATGATGTAGTGAATAAACTAGGTGATTTACTTGTGAGAATCTGTGACCATAGCAATATAACTGTAACATATTTAGTTGAGTGCACGCTTCTAAATAACATTAATTCGGTTAACTTTGTTCCTGGAGCGGAAGATTGGAATAAACAGACCTGCTATGAACAGTAGACTACCCTAATGAGGACGGAAGTTAAGTTAGTGGAAATCTAGGGTGGATAGCGGACCGGAAGGACCTTTCCCTTGCCCTTCTCACAGTAGATTGTCTAGGCTATTTACAACTGAGTCGATAAACTGCCATGGTGAACCGAAATCCTGACATTCCCTCTTTTATCTGATCACTTATCTACTATTTTCTTACTTTACTGCTCTTGTTTTATTTCTCTTGCCCCTTAATCTCTAGTAGTTTAGAAAACAAAATATAAACCCCCCAATTGTGACTTAGATAGACGGAGTTACAGATAAATACCTTGCCTCCCTGTGGAGATCGACCCTACTTATCACTAGTTTATGTTAGTTATATTTAGGTATTTATTTTTGGTACATAACGACCGTATCAAATTTTGGCGCCATTGCCGAGGAGGCAATCGACTATTTGTCTCTGTTTGTTTCGTTTATCTCTTCATCTTAGGGAATTTTTCAATTCCTTGAGACTGTTCTTATTTATTTCCTTCAGTGTTGTGTATGACCAGGACTAACAGGTCAGAATTAGTTCTAGCTGATCCTGAGCCAGGGAGGTCCTTTCAGCATAGACTAAGACTGCATAGGAAGATTCAAAAGGAAGTCTTGAGTACTTTTGAACCCGAGCTACAACATATTATGTTTGGAGAAGATCCGTCTTGTGAAAAAAGACAACTCTATTCCTACTATAAAGCCAGTGAGCATGCCTAACATTGCAAGTCATTCGGAGCCCACAGCCGCCTCAATCCCTAAAGGTTTCAAGCTTTCGACAGAGGATGGAATTACATTTGATATCAGGCCGTCCTACATCAACCTGGTCGAACAAGACATGTACCAAGGTGTGGCGGGTGAGATCCGCGCAAACATATGGAAGTCTTCACTGACTATTGCTCTACCATTCCTGCTACTAAGGGAGTGACTCAGGACAAGATTAAGGAGGTCTTATTTCCTTTTTCTTTTGACTGATGGAGCCCGAGAGTGGCTCACTGATCTTGATAGAGAAGCAGCCGGTATCACCAACTGGGAGACTCTTGAACTTGCCTTCTATAAAAGGTATTTTCCTCCACAACGTACTAATCAGATGAGAGGAAAAATCACGAGTTTCAAGCAGGCACCCGATGAGAACTTTTATGAAGCTTGGGGCTGGTTCAAGAAGTTAGTGCAGTCTCTTCCTCACCATGGTTTCGATCAGTGGTTATTATGCAATCAATTTTATAATGGGTTGTATGATGACCACCGCGCTATTCTGGATGCTTCATCAAATGGTCGATTCCAGAAAAATATCGATGATGACAAAGTTGTTAGGTTCATATACCTATTATTAGACTCTTCTAATAGTGAACTAATTAACTTCTTAATATTTGTTCTTTAGATCTAGTGCATGCATAACAAAATAAAAGATTAATAAAGAAAAACAATGTCCCTTACATTATTATATGGTTCGAAATAATGGGCACAAATAAGGTCACCTTCCTTATTTGTTCTTGAGCTTAATATGGTGGATGATCCTCCAAAAATCACAATGTAGAGATTCTCCTTTGATTGCACCCAAGACTAATCCCTTAAACTAGTATACTAATTAACTAGATTAATACACTAGTACCCTTAAAATTAATTCTAATAATATGCTTATTACTACACTAGTAATCCTATATTATGTTTAGAATTTATGATGAACAACTTCTAAGTTCTAAAAATTTGTTTTGTGAGAAGTAGAGAGAATATTGAGCAAGCTTGCATGTAATGTGAATGAATGAATATAAGAGAACAAAATTCTCTTAAAAGAAAGAGGGAGGACCGGTTGGAGCAAGGGCTAGGTGCCAAAAATTGGCATCTTGCTTTTTCCTTTTGGTCTTCTCAATATATTAGGTGTGTAAGAGTTGTAGTGTAGGCATGGTTAGCTATTTTATCAAATAAAAATAAAACAACCATAATCCATCACTACTCCCTCCATATTTCGGTCCACCTTATAAAATGGACTACCATTTTATTTTGTCAATTTGTCATTTGTCGCACAATATGTCACATGTAGTATGTTACATGTTATTAATCAGTGGCAGATCCAGGATTTGAACTTGGGGGGGGGGGGGAGGGGCGAAAATTTTTAGGAGGGGCTGATGAGTAAAAATTAATGATGGGGTCAAGTCTCTTACCATCAACAAAATATAACCCAATTTAGTGCGTAAATCGGGGTCGAACCACAAGGATGGAGGGGTTTCTACTTAGTCTAAATAGGAGTCTAGTCTAGTCACAAATGAAAGAAAAGGAGTTGATTTAAACTAGTAGATGCAACTAAACAACGATTGAGGAAAGATGTATTCGATTGATTAAAGGCTAGGGTTTTCGGGTTTATCTAAATGGTTTAAGGGCAAACAAGTCGATTCAAGGAGTCTATGATGAGGTTTGTCCTAGGATGAAAATCAATCTCTTGATTATCCTAAAGGTGATTACCAACTCTCATTAAGCAACACACCATTCTAAAGCATGCAACAAGACCACCACAAACTCTCATTCAATGGAGAAATTAAGCAACTATGACAAAAAGCACAAGTTCTCACTCACACAAATCATCAAACACCTTGTGTGCATTACTAAGAAAGACAAACATTTTACCAAAGACTCAAAATAATCAAACTATCATGCCCAAAAATCCTATTTAGACTCCCCCTAAACCCTAGAAGGGTTACTACTCACTCATGTTCAAATTGTTCAAGCAAATAAATGGAAAAGAACAAACAACAAAAGGAGATGACATGGTAATTATTCCAACAATTATAAAAGACTACTCAAAATGTAAACAATTGATTAAGCAAGTAAATAAGAGAAGAGATGTACCAACAAGAGTAAAGATGATTGCTTTGATTGAATAAATGAAGGAAATCCTCCAAAATCTCTCAATACAATCCCAAAAACCAAGTGTAAACAATTGATAATTACTAATACTAACTAATTTTACTAAGTAATTAATAATAATTATGGAAAGATTAAAGCTTGATTAGGGAAAGATTACAATAATTAGGGAAAGTTTTCAGATCTAGGGTTGTGTTTATAATTGATTAGGGGAAGGGTATATATAGTGTTTCATTGGATTAAGGGAGGAAATGAGGAAAAAGCCCATTATGCGTGTAGCGTCCTCCTGTGCCGGCAGGCCGGCTGCCGACTACACCAACCGGCAGCGCCATCTTGCAATTTCAATGTGAATTAGACCTGCTGATATTCTCTGCCGGTGGGCCGGCTGCCGGCCTGCCGGTAGAGGATACCTTTACTTCAAATTTTCTTCTTCACTTCTACACTCCTGCTGCTCCATGCCGGCTACTTATGCCGGCAGCGAGACTCTCAAATTTTGGCTCAAAAATACTTCTTCAAAAAATTCTAAGTATAGGCTTGTGTTCCCTGCTAGTTGGCCGGCTACCGGCCTGCCGGCAGAGAACATCTCCTGGCTTCTTTTCCTCCTTTTCTCCTCACAGCAGTATCCCCTACCGGTGGGCCGGTTGCCGGCCTGCCGGCAGAGGACTACACTCAGCTCCTTATCTCCCTTTTCTTCATGTAAAGGCATTGAGATGCCTTCCTTGCCCCAATTCCTCTATACTCGACTCGATTCCTGTAAGAGGATACACCAAATCACAGGTACGGGGATTGGGCACAAAATACAAGGAAAAGCATATGAAACCGACTCGATATGAGTCGGAATGCGTAAAACAAAAAGGGAAATTTGGTGCAAATAAATCATATATCAAACCTCCCCACACTTGAACATTACTTGTCCTCGAGTAAGTCCAAAATTAATGCAAAAGACACTACTATGATGGTCATCAAGAGTGTATGCACAATATAAGCATCACTCAACCAATCTACAAATAATATCCAAATGAGTATTAGCGCACTCAACGCTCCTTCAACTCACAATTTGACACCCATGAGGGAAGAGTGCTCTATTGCAAGGCAAGTTGGGTCTTGCTACAAAATTGTGATGCATCTATCATGAAAGCACATATTCAAGCAATAGAATGCATTTAACAAAATGGTCCACTTTCCTCATCTAAGTGGCCGGAATTTTAAACAACAAAACACGGTCTAGGTCGGGAGTACCGTCTCAGAAGTTGCAACGGAGGTGCCAACCCCCTAAGCATGGCTCAAACAACCCTAGTGTGACCAATGCTCAAGAAACACATTTAAGAGCGGGGAAAGGGGAAGTAGGCAAGTCCGCCGAGAATTATAAAACCGACACAAGATTCAACCAAAAGACCCATGACTAAGGGGACCTAGGCAACGACATCCTCACGGTTTTCACTCGTCACTCAATGAACGAACAAGGTGATTTTTGTGACAATTAGTAACCAAAACCACTCTCCTAACTCGACTAGCGGAAGCGTGCCCGCAATCTTATGTGTAATACCGTCCTATGTTCAATGAAATGCAAACAATGGTAAAATGCACACAATATGAAACAAGGGTTGTAACGGGGCTAGGGAGTAGGAATAAACGGGATTGGTGCAAGCACCGTTTGGATATGTGGAGTTCAAATCAAGAATTGCCGACACATCGTAACCCATTTCTTATTGCAACACATGAGACACGTCTATGCCCTAACATAGCATGGATCACCAAAACTATGCAAAAATTGCATAAACCCAACTCAAATTGGAAAAACTCAAAAGTACTCCTCTTATTTCAACAAATGGTAATGTCTACACCCTAACAAAGACTCGGTTTACCAAGTCTTGCAAAAAATGTGTAAACCCGACTCATTTTGGAAAAACATCAATTTGCCCTTTTATTTAGCAACGGCTTTTTCTACCCCGTTTAATGATGAGGAGGGGTGTTGCTTGCCTCTTTCTTTTCTTAACAACATATATATAACACAAGTAACTCATTTTTTTGATTTTTCATGACTTTTTCACTTTTCTATTTTGTTTTTTATTTCTTTCCTTTTTTTTTTGAAACCTCTTATTTATATACAATGCCAAAAACACCAAACTTTTGACCCGAGTGGACATGTAAACTATCCATCATCACGACCCAAATCACCTCCTACAACACAACTACAAAACCGACCAATTCTTGATTAAGGAAGGTTGGTTATGGGATGTAGCTATTTTGGTGGTTTTTCCAAATGAAAAGGCTTAAGCTCAAAGGGGCGAATCAAAAGGGAGATAATGGAAGGGACAAAACAAGGCTATTTGGCTATGTGAGGTTCATACAAACTGATTTTGCTTCATTTCATGTGCACAAAAATGTAATGCAATTTCACGGACTAAGGACGAAATGACACACTTATGCGTCTTGATGTGACACACCTCGCGAGGAGGCCTACTCTCAAACCTAGATGAGGGCGGGGTATGAATGTACCCACCCTAGGAGGCTCTACCCTTACCTTTGAGTGGCTAAGTCGAGTCCTAGGTCTAGTCTACGGCCTAGGTCTCACAAGGTCGGTCTAAACTCATTGGTCAAGCCCGCTCCCCTCGGCTAACTAAGAGGCCACGGGTGCAAGTCACGGGAAGGGGAAAGGCACAATTGGACACACAGCTCATCACGGGGGTACTTGGTTCCCTTCCTCGACCATGCTTATGCAAATCATTTATGTACAAACTCATGCAAGACTATATGTAAAGACAACACATATATACATTTGACAAATGCAAGCTGGAATCAAAAGGACATGAAAATAAATATGCAACCAATATCTAATCCTAGCAGCACGCATCAACACCAACAATCCACGTGGTCTCCCAAGGAGACACCCAAGGCAACAAAATTCCCATTCTCCTTCAAAATATCAAAGATATCAAAAAGAAAGAATAGTAAAAAGAAGTAAGAGATAGGAAGGATTATACCAAGCGGTCTTCTAGCTCCTTTTTGCCTCAAATAGTCAATGCGCTATGCCAAAGGTTAGACAAATCATATATATATACAATGCAAATGTTTTGTATTTTTTTAAATTTTTTTTCAATTTTTATGGATTTTTTGAAGTTTTATCAAATTTAGAGCTATATACAAATATAAAAAAATATTCACAAAGTGGTTATTTACCTCCCTACACTTGAAATTTACATTGTCCTCAATGGAATAAAGTATAGGGAGAGAATAGGGAAAAGAAAGGAACATATTTTTGCATTTTTCAATTTTTGAAAAGAAAATAACATATTTTTGGTATTTTGTTTTTGAAAATGAAAAATAACATATTTTTGGGTTTTTTTAGGCCCTCCTCACACTTATTTATAGACATGGGAGGGTAAGAAGAGAACTAAAAAGAACATGTTTTTGGATTTTTGAATATTTGAAATTAAATAACATGTTTTTGGTATTTTTTTTTTAGATGGTGGAATTTCCTCCCCACACTTATTTATTTACATATTTCCAATGGAAATAAATGTGTGGAGGAAATTCGGAAATGAATACATGTTTTGGGTTTTTGAAATTTTTCAAATTTTTAGTGGTTTTTAAATAAGAATGCAATGCATGCTCTATTCTATATGCAATAATTGAATTACAATGCAAGGTATACTACGTAAATGCAATATCTAAATGTGACGATATATTACAAATTTTAAATCTAATGCAAGCTTAGATGGATGCAACTATATGAATTTCTAAGTTAAATGCATGCGGAAAATTAAATATGAATGAGAAAGTTTGGATTAAGGGAGGGATCATACTTGACTTTTTGATTGGGAAGGGAGCAAAAATAGGCCAAGTGCGAGGCCGTTTAGGACTCATTGTCCTCCTCCTCATCATCATCATCGTCCCCGTCCACGGTTCCAAATTCGGACTCCCTAAGGAAGTCGTCGGTGTTCATGGGACCGGAGGAATCGCTGAAAGCCACGTCGGATGCGATGAAACCACCCGCGGCCGCCCCCGAGGCACTCCCAACCTCGGGGTTGGAGAAGATGGAGAGGGTGCCCCCAAACCATTGAGCATCATGCCCCTCCCCTTGAGAAGCGAGAGGGGGAAAGACCGGGGAGGCAAAGTAATCCGGCCGAAGATTGATGTCGGCGTAGACAAACCTCCCATCCTTGTGGTATCCACCATCCGGCTCAAGGTAGTAAGAAGGGTGGAGGTGGGAAGGATGCTCGTAGTTCCTCCTCATGTAATCGTCGTAGACCGGAAATTGACCCACAGAGTTGTCATAGTAGATATGGTCCAACCTTTGTTCAATGCCCCGCCTCTCACTAGCGGCGGTTTTCAAACCCAACCGCATATCATTCATAAATGTGATCAAATCGGCATGTATAGGAGGCGGGGGAGGAGGAGCGTTGCTAGAAGAGGCTTCACCGAAGTTACCCGCCCAAGGTTGAGGTTGGAAGGTTGGCGGTTGGAAAGAGGGAGGTGGCATGGTGTAGTGGAGGGTAGAGGGAGTCTCCCTCCGGTGTTCTCGACCATAGGTGATTGGTTGGGTCGGGGGAGGTCGGGTCTCATCGGCCTCCTCCTCAATCTCAAGGAGGTAGGAGGCCTCTCCGGGCTTGATTTTAAATTTTGAAGCATTGGGAATTGGGACCGAATTTTTCTTTTGCACTTGCCAATAATCGATCCCATCAAAAGGATTGGTTTTAATCCACTCAAGCTTTTTCGTTATCCAATCCTTGGTGATGTAGGTGTCCCCTCGGATCCACCTCAAGTTGGTCAAGTCCACCGGACGGTCTAGGCACTTGGCAATTCGGGTGATTATTCCACCCACATGTAGAGGGACCTTTTGCCCCGACGAATTAACAAGCTTGTTCAAATGGAGGGCCAAATGGTGCCCCACATTAATCTCATAGGGGGCCGGGGTGGTGAGCAAATAAGGCCACAAAATTTCCAATTCAGTAACTCGGAAAACCCAAGGCTCGTGTGTTGCAAAAATTGAACCCCCCACAAATCGATGCCAAATGCGCACGGGGGCATTGTGGCACGCAATTTCCGGTCTCTTAACGTCATTTTGATCATCCAATCCCGAAATGGCTTTCCACACCCTAGAAAAGTGAGCGGTCTCGGGTGGCTTAAAGTTTGGGGGATTGGTGAGGCCGAAAATTCGGCACAATCGAGCAAGGGTCATAGAGTGATCACGGTTCATCAACCGGAAGTGAATTTGGGCGACCATACAGGTTTGCCGGTGCTTATCTAGGCGAAAGCTACTAAGGAATTCCCATGTGAGACGAGGATAAGTTTCCTCGTGCAAATCATACAATCCTTTCATTCCAACACCTTTAAACAATTCGAAAGTTTCCGTGTCTAAACCCATATTCCTCATATCCGGTCTACAAATGAATTTAGTCGGGGTTAAGGGGCGATTTTTGAACAAGATAAATTTACCTTTTTGTGTTTGAGTGACAAACTCCACATCCGGAAAATCGGGATCCGGGTTGGTGTCGTTCACCGCTGCCTCGAGTAATCGTTGTTGTGCTTGTGCCATTTCCGCCCTTGTCCTCTTGTTTGCCATTGTTGTTGGAAGTTTGAAGGATAAAAAAGGAAGGAGGAGTAAAGGGTTAATGGAGGAAGGATGTGTGAAGGTTGATGGGTGAAGGGTAGGGATGATTAATGGAGATTTGAGGTGATATGGTGGTAATGGAGAGGAGGAATGAGGAAGAAGAGTGAAGAAGAAATCAGAAAAGAATAAGAAAATAGGGATTATCGGGTTTATTTTACACGCATAAAGGGGTGTTCCTGCCGGTTGGTGAACCGGCAGTCGGTCTGCCGGTAGGGAACACGCCCAATATTTTCAAAAAAATCGAATTTCCTCAATTTAACTTCAACTCGCTGCCGGTGGAGGGCACCGGCTGTCGGTCCACCGGCAGAGAATACCCCCAATTCTTTTTTCTAACCTTCAGCAAATCCCCTACCGGTGGGCCGGCTGCCGGCCTGCCGGCAGGGAAATCTCCTCTTATGAATTTCTTCCCTTTTCTCCTAAATACGTGTTCCTCTACTGGTGGGCCGGCTGCCGGCCTGCCGGCAGAGGATACTCCTCCTTCCGAATTTCGCCTTTTTCATCAAGTGTGGATCTCCCTGCCGGTGGGCCGGCTGCCGGCCTGCCGGCAAGGACTTCTCCTCAGCATAATTCCTTCAATTTTTCACCAAAAATTTTCAACTCGCTACCGGTGGAGGGCACCGGCTGCCGGTCCACCGGCACAGAGTCACACAATCTCATTTTTCACCTTGTTTTCCTCTATTGACTCAACAATCAATTCCCGACTCCTTCACTTGCCCATTATTTTCGAGTTTTCAGCTTTCAAACCGATGGCTCATTTCGGGATTTTGGGCAAGGCTAAGGGTCTCGCTTTCCAATCTAATTTTGCCAAGAATATTTAATCCAAACTATCTCGACTCCTAACTATATGCATGCTATTTACAAGTGGTGGTTATTGAGGAACTCCACCAAACCAATGCTTGTTCAAATTTGAGATTACTCATCCCCCAAGGATGGGGGGTCTTCCAAATCAACTTCATTGCGGGTCTCAATGGGTAGACCTTCATAGAAGTACTTAACTCGATGACCATTCACTTTGAAACATTCTCCCTTGTCATTCTTCAACTCAAAGGAACCGTAAGGAAACACGGTGACTACCTCAAATGGTCCCGACCATCGAGACCTCAACTTTCTGGGAAATAGTTGAAAACGGGAATTGAAAAGTAGCACCTTGTCACCCACAACGATCTCCTTTCTTGTAATTTCTGAGTCATGCCATTTCTTGGTCCTTTCCTTGTAAAGGCTCGCAGTCTCATAAGCATCCATCCTCAACTCGTCAAGTTCATTGAGTTGAAGAAACCTCTTGTTTCCCGCGACATCTAAGTCATAGTTGAGCTCTTTGAGGGCCCATCTTGCTTTGTGTTCCAACTCGAGAGGTAGGTGACAAGATTTACCATAGACCAACCGGTAAGGAGTAGTGCCGAGTGGGGTCTTGTATGCGGTTCTTAGAGCCCACAACACATCGTTGAACTTAGCACTCCAATCCTTCCTAGACTTGTTCACAACCCGCTCCAATATAGCTTTGATTTGTTTATTGGAAACTTCCACTTGCCCATTGGTTTGGGGGTGGTATGCAAGAGCTACCTTATGCCGGACACCGTACTTCTTGAGGAGTGCGTAGATAGTGCGGTTGATGAAATGTGACCCACCATCACTTATAACGGCTCGGGGTACTCCAAAGCGGGGGAAAATAAAGTCTTTGAAGAGCTTGGAAACAACCTTTGAGTCATTGGTAGGGGCGGCTATTGCTTCGATCCACTTGGACACATAGTCCACCGCAACTAATATATATTGGTTTCCAAATGAAGATGGGAATGGTCCCATGAAGTCCACCCCCCACAGATCGAAAAGCTCAACTTCTAAAATGTTGTTCAATGGCATCTCATCTCTCCTCCCGATGTTGCCTCTCCTTTGGCAAGAGTCACAAGAGTGCACCATAGCATATGCATCTTTGAACAAGGAGGGCCAATAGAAGCCACAATGAAGAACCCGCGCTTGGGTCCTAGATGTGGACAAGTGCCCTCCATAAGTACTAGAGTGGCAAGCTTGGAGAATTTCACGACCTTCTTCTTGAGAGACACATCTCCGGTAAATCCCATCATTGCATCTTCTATAGAGGTAAGGGTCCTCCTACACATATCTCTTTGATTCGTACCTCAATTTCTTCCGAGCTTGGTTATCAAATTCTTCGGGGATGAAGCTAGAACTCAAGAAATTGGCTATGTCCGCATACCAAGGAGTGGAGTGGGTAATGGCAAGGATAGAATCGTCGGGTAGCCATTCATCAATTGGGACCCCATCGTCTTTATCCCCACGGGACTCTTTAGTTAACCTCGAAAGATGATCCGCCACAAGGTTTTCGGATCCTGGCTTGTCCTTAATCTCAAGATCGAATTCTTGAAGGAGTAGTACCCATCTCAAAAGTCGAGGTTTAGCGTCCTTCTTCACCATCAATTGTCTCAAGGCGGTGTGGTCGGAGTAAACCACCACCTTAGATCCCACAAGGTATTGTCGAAACTTTTCCACGGCATGAACAATTGCTAACATTTCCTTCTCGGTTGTAGAATACCCGCATTGTGTTTGGTCAAGGGTCTTATTTGTATAATATATCACATGATGCTTCCTATCCACCATTTGCCCAAGGACCGCACCAACCGCAAAGTCCGAAGCATCGCACATGATCTCGAAAGGAAGGCTCCAATCCAGAGCCCGGATTATCGGGGCCGTGACCAATGCTTTCTTCAACCTATGAAAAGCTTCAAGACAAGGTTCATCAAATACAAAAGGGGCATCTTTGAGGAGTAATGAGGTCAATGGCTTTGCTATCTTTGAAAAATCTTTAATGAAACGCCTATAGAATCCGGCGTGGCCTAGAAAACTCCTCACTCCCTTTACATTGGAAGGAGATGACAAGTTTTCTATAACGGCAACCTTAGCACTATCAACCTCAATACCCCTTCTAGAGACAACGTGGCCGAGTACAACCCCTTCCTCTACCATAAAATGGCATTTTTCCCAATTTAGGACGAGGTTGTGCTCCTCACATCTCTTCAACAAATTAGTCAAATTTTCAAGACCATGATCAAACGAGTCCCCATGGACACTAAAGTCGTCCATGAAAACTTCCATGCTTTTCTCTAGAAAGTCCGAAAAGATTGCCATCATGCACCTTTGAAAGGTTCCGGGCGCATTGCAAAGCCCGAATGGCATCCTATGATAAGCATAGACTCCTATTGGACAAGTGAAAGTTGTCTTTTCTTGGTCATCCGGGTGGATGGGAATTTGGAAGAACCCGGAGTAACCATCTAAAAAGCAATAATATGCATGGTCCGCGAGCCTCTCAAGCATTTGGTATATAAAGGGAATCGGGAAATGGTCTTTAAGGGTGGCGGCATTAAGTTTCCTATAGTCAATACACATGCGTCATCCGGTCACCGGTCTAGTAGGTAGGGTGGTCCCATCCTCTTGTTCAACCATTTGTACCCCCCCTTTCTTTGGTACCACATGAACCGGACTAACCCACTTGCTATCGGTTATTTGATAGATAATCCCGGCCTCAAGTAATTTTAACACTTCATTTTTAACTACCTCGGCCATTTAAGGGTTTATCCTCCTAAGACCATCTACCTTGGGTTGACTCCCCTCTTCCAAAACAATTCTATGCATGCACAAACTCAGGCTTAAGCCCTTGATGTCATCAATGCTATACCCAAGTGCCCCTCTATGAGTTCTCAAGGTTTGCAAAAGTTTCTTTTCTTGTGACTCACTTAGGTTAGCATTTATGATCACCGGGTAAGCCTCCCCCTCATCAAGGAAAGCATATGATACCGTCGTTTAGTACCAAAATTAAATTTATAATTCCAAACTAAAACTATAGCTAGTGATAGTAAGGGTCGAACCACAGAGAGACAAGGTTGATTTTGTTTGCTATCTTTCAGTCTATAAAGTAGCAATTAATTGGGAGTTTTGAAGTTGATTGATTAACTGGCTAATTGCTAAAATGAATATTCTTAACAAGATAAAAAGAGGATCGGGAACTTCGGTTCACCACGGCAAATAACAGGTCAGTCAAGCAGCAGAGGTCTCATAATACGGTCTCAGGGAAAATAGGCTAGTCTTTCGATCAAAGCTCAAATAACCTCACGGTCTAATAATTCCCTATAATTTATCAAAGCTTTCACTCAAGAGAAATTCTAAATCTAGCGATAAATCAAATTACCAATCTTTCAATCTAGCAAAGAAATCTATCAAAAGATAACAAGACCAATACGGAAGAACTCGTGCTACACAACAATCCTAATTTAATACCATGGCTCACCTTGTTCCCAATCAAAGAAATTACCTACGCATAATTATAACTATTCTAACTTCGAAATTGCTAATAAAGAACAAATTTAACATGATGGAATCTAACTAGAACAAAGGAGAGAAATTCAATTGCTGAAATTAATTGATGAAACAAGAATCAAAATAACAAGGAAAAATAAGAAAGAGGAAGAATTGCATAAAAAGCTTACTAACTGAATATCAAGAACAAAGCATTCGACTCCAAGGTTTCCGTCTCAAGCTAGATCTGAAAACTAAGTTTTTTTCAGAATGAAAAGCATAACCTAAAAGTTGCTGCATTCTCCTAATAAAAAGATACTGAAAGTTAATTACAAGTTGGGCTTTTAAAAGTCTAACACGAAGAAAAACATGTCAGCTCGAAAACTGGTCGATCGACAGGCCAGAGTGGTCGATCGACTGAATGTGCGGAACAGTAGCATCTGGCTAGCTTCAGTGGTCGATCGACTGAACAGCATTGTCGATCGACTGAATGTGCTGTGCAGTGGCTCCCTTCTTCCTTCCAATCAACTCTTCATCCTTTGCACGCATCCCAAGGTGAGTGAATACGACTCTCCTTCTTCTTGGCTTCCTTAAACCTGCTTCCGGAGGACGAACTTGGCTTGATTCAGCTTACTTCCACGCATTCCTACAATAAATCATAGAAAATGCAAAGTAAACCGTTTCGGGAGAAATAGCAGCCTTAAGCTAACAATTATGCATAGAAATACGTGCCAAAACCACAGATAAAGTGTATAGAATATGCACGTATCAAACTCCCCAAACCAAACCTTGCTTGTCCCCAAGCAAGCACTATGACCCGTATAAAACTAAATGGAAAGGAGTACATTTCAGAGCTAACTACAAGTCAATGCCAAACCATTTAATGCCCAAAGTCAACTACTGCAAAGCTTAAATCACGTGAACAAATTTATGCATATCATAGAATTAGGTCGGGCGTTCGACCTTGCAAGACTCATACAATCGGACTCTCAGGATCACTCTTCTCTCAAAGAAAGCAAATGGTAAGATTATATGTAAAAGAGAGGGAAGAAAAGTATAGTCTCTCACCTAGACTGCGACCGACAAAACATGTATGCTTGACTAGCATGAATAATGATTCTATTTACCGTACATACGCATAACCACCGTCAAGGACTATCACATGCCGAACTATTGCAACATTTGGATATGTGAGGCTAAGTGGGAAAGAAGGGGCAAAACAATTATGGAAGAGTGAAGGTAAGAGCCAAGCTAGTACCTAATGAACCATTAGAACCCGTATCCCGTTCTTCCAACTCAATAAAAAAAAAACCATGCCTTTATTGACTAGGCAACCCAAAAATCCAAATGAACGCCTCCAAATCAAGAGGTAAGCACATGAGGCGTGTTTTTATTCCAGCCAAAACCTTATTATTTTCAAGACTCTTTTTTTCTCTTTTTTTTTTTTTTTTTTTTTTTTTTTTTTCTGTTTCTTTCTTTTTCTTTCATTTTCATTTTTTTTTTTCAAAATCTGAACTGGTGGTCGATCGACCAATGATGGCAGTCGATCGACCACCCTGCACACTCCAGAACATTCTGCCCAGGTAAACAACTTCCTTTTTTTTTCATTTTTTCTGAATTTTTCCTTTCTTCCTGTTTTCAGGCTGAAGTAAATCCTTCACTTCTCAAAAATACCCGCTCCAACATTACAAGAGCGAACCAAAACAGCTTAAATCAACAAATTCCTCTACTACCTCCTAGCTTGGCACAATGGTAGGCTAAGTATGGGATGTAGTTGAGGGCAACTGACAATTTTGGCTTATAGTGGAGTTAATGGGGTAAAATGAGAAAGGGGAAGGTGCAGTAGTTCTCAAAACATGCAATACCGACCACAAACCAATGCGTATAGGCAATAAGTAATCAAAACTCATACACGTGCAAAACATGAAATGAAGGGAGTAACTACTCTCAATCCTAAATTAACCGGTCATAAATGTCACCAGTTATAGGCTCTATATCTCAGAAGGTATATGTAGTTTGCCAAAAGTAATGAGTCAAGTCTAATTGCCCGAAATGGATTCCATAACAAAATTTGAGAGATCACCATTAATTCTTGCTAAGCGGCTGTAAAAAGGCAAGGAATGGCATATTTGACTAATAGTGCAAAATCATCATTAATAACTCCAATCCGACTCAACTATATGCAAAAGTAAACGTGATATTTTTGGTTTTTATGAATTTTTTCAATTTTTTTTTTGAATGGTGAAAATAAAAACAAATGCAAACAGAAATGCACTAAACATGTGACTGAAATGCAATAAAAAAACAAATGCAAATGCAAAACAAAAGGCATATGCAAATACCCTCCCCAAACCAAAACGCACAATGTCCCCATTGTGCTCAACAGCAAATCACCAGCAGAAAAATGGGAAAATGAAAGCATAAAAAGTAAAAGGAAGCGAAAAGAGAAAGGAAAATAACTCACAAAATACGACCTCCCCAAACCAGCCAAAAACGGGGAGGTCACCAGCATCTAATCTCCACCCTCGTAGTCAGAGTCACTGTCCTCTCCGGACCCCGAGTCACTCTCCTCCTCCGCAGCAGCAGCAGCGGGAGTGGCCCTCCTGGAACCGGAGGCACCAACAGTAGTAGTGGGAGGGGGTCTCCTGGCGGGCTGAGGGTAACCGCCCGCAGGAGGGACAAAGTAAGAAGGGTGAGCCCAGTCACCCTGTGGAAGCATCCCCCCTCCCCGAGCTAGCTCCTCGTAGACCGGGTAGAGGGCAATGGCCGTATCCAACCTGTGCTGGTTGAAACTCCTGCACAAATCACCCAAAACACGTGACATTGCCCTCTGGTCCATGACCGGAGGGACAACCAAGGGAGTAGGTGGTAGAAAAGTGGATGTACCGGCAGTAGGGGTGGTAGTGGAGGTAGGGGGTGCCTGTGAAGAGGAGGCACGAGCCCTCCTCGAAGTGCTAGCAGCAGGAGTGGCCGCCACCGGAGGAAGCTTTGTAACTAGGCGGGCGGCGAGCCGCCTCCTCAACATGGTAAGGGGCGGGACGGGAGGGTAGCCTTGATGACAGGGGATGCGGTCACAGATGAAAGAATCAATCTTCCACCGCATCTGTCTATCGATCCAATAGACACCCCTCGCGTAACGGAGGTCCATGAAACGCAGCTCGGGGTCGATGGGGTCCTCCTGTCGAGGGAAGAGTAAAACAAGGCGATTGGCGATACGTGTCACCAATCCGCCACAGGCAATGGTCGTCAAGGTGCCCTCACTTACAGTCTGAAAGTGAGCGGCAGTCAAGTAGGCAATGTTATAGATGCGGGCTGTCCGACGCTCAACGTTCAGATAACCCGCCAAAATCGAAAGCTCAATATTATTCACATTATTAGACTCTTTACGGCCAAAAATGGTATTACCCATTAACCGTAGAAAATAACGAAGAGGGGGCAAGTGGACGGAAGTGCCCGTCCTCCTCGACCCGTAAGTGTCACCGATACAAGACCACATGACCCGGTGAGTGTCAGAGGGGTCCGAGGTTCTGCCCTCGAAGTAAAGACCCAGAAAACCCGCAAAATCAGCAAGTGTCAGAGAATAATTGACATTAAAAAGTCGAAAGGAAATGCAGGGTTTGGTCGCATCAGCCTCAAAGGCTTTGGAGTCAAAAGCGTAAAAGGAAAAGAATTCAAGGGTCATAACATAGTACGTGAACTCAGCCATGTCCACTAAACCTGTCATACCCGTCCCATTTAGCAGGGACACTACCGACTCGTAACAGCCTAATTTCTCCAAAGTATCTTTATGGAGAAACCGGGTAGCTGTGACTTTCATCTTCGAAACAAATAGACAAAACTTAGCATGCTGCTTAGAATCAGCAAAGATAACCTGCGGATAGTCAGGTAGACTAATTGTGGTAGCTTCTATCAGTAGTGGCGGTCCTCGTTGCCGCTTAGCTGGCCCTTGGCTCGATTGTCCCTCTTGCATTGGCTCGTTTCCCTTTGTCATTGTTGTTACCTGCAAAACAGCCCATAAGCAACGAAAAAACCCCTTAGCAAAGTCAATTTCTGGAAACCCGAATCAAGATCAAACCTGGAAGCGAATTAGGGTTTCGAATAAATTGGGGGAAACGGCTTAAAACACGTCCTAACTGCTTATTTGCGTTGAAAAACAAGGGGGAAAGAGTAGACTAAGCAATTAAAGTACAAGGATGACAAGAAATCAAACCCTAGAATCGATTTCCCCAAATCGATTTTTTCGTCTCAAGGGCACATTACTCGAAAATTTCGCATGGAACTTCAGCAAAACTCGAATAAAAAGCATAAAGATAAGATTAGAAACATACCTTGATGATTTCCTTGAAGATTAAAGCAAGAAAGGAAGAGAGTGAGACGGATTTGCAGTTGAAAACGCGAAAAAGGGAGAGGAAATAGGGTTTGGCCTTTTCTGATTTTGGGAAAATGAAAGAATAAAAGAGTAAGGGATGAAGACTTCCCTTATTGGCTTCATTCTGAACCTGCGAAGTGGTCGATCGACCACCTTACTCGGTCGATCGACCAAAATCCCTGCACAGGCCCTTCTGGACTCGCCTGTTCAGTCGATCGACTGCATGGCCTGGTCGATCGACTGCGAACGCTGGCATTTAGACTTTAAATTCGCCAAAAAATTCAACTGCCATCATAATTGCCCGTCTTTCTCACACAACATCCAGTAAACCACTTACGCACTTTGCATAAAATCAATTCCTGCAAAAATTATCAAAAGCGCAAAAGTTTTCCCAACCAAGAAATTGCAAATTTAAAGAAAATAAAGAAAACAAAACAAGAAAACTTAAAATGCAAAATGAATGAAATAACAAAAAAGAAGTCCTAAATTACAAAATAATTACAACCTGGGTTGCCTCCCAGTTAGCCCTGGTTTAAGAGGTCCCGCACGACCTTTTTACCTCACTTTTCATCATCTGATAGCGGGTCGAAGTACAATACCTCGACTTTCCCAACATATGCATCCGATCCATGATAGTGCTTCACATATTTGGCCATTAACCTTGAACCTTTCTCCAGCAGAGGTCTCCAATTCAACTGATCCGAACTTTGTAACAGCTGTGACCGTATAGGGGCCGGTCCACCTGGATTTCAGCTTACCAGGAAATAAACGGATACGAGCGTTAAAAAGAAGTACCTTGTCGCCAATATGGAACTCGCGCTTGATGATTCTCTTGTCGTGCCAGCGCTTTGATTTCTCCTTGTAGATCCTTGCATTGTCATAGGCTAGCAGCCTAAATTCCTCTAGCTCATTCAGCTGTGTCATGCGTTTCTCACGAGAGAGGTTAGGATCCAAATTCAAATCACAAATAGCCCACCAAGACTTGCGCTCTAACTCAACAGGTAAATGACATGTCTTACCATAAATCAATCGGTACGGTGACATCCCGATTGGCGTTTTAAACGCAGTTCTATAAGCCTTAAAGACATCAGCTAACTTAAGACTCCAATCTTTCCGTGATTTAGAAACAACTTTAGCTAAGACTTCCTTCAATTCTCTGTTAGAAACCTCAACCTGACCACTAGTTTGGGGATGATACCCCAAACCTCTACGATGTTGGACACCGAATTTAGTCAATAAAGCACTAAGTTGTTTCTCTTTAAAATGCATTCCCCCATCGCTAATGACAACCCGAGGGACGCCAAAACGAGGGAAAATAATCTTTTTAAACAATTTAATCACGGCCTTTGCATCGCAATGGGGAGTAGCAATAGCTTCCACCCATTTGGATACATAATCTACAGCTACGAGGATATATTTATTACCTTGACTGCTCGGAAAAGGTCCTTGATAATCAATGCCCCAGACATCGAAAATCTCAACCTCAAGAATGCCTACCTGTGGCATCTCGTGTCTCTTGGAAATATTCCCCGATCTTTGACAAGCATCGCACTCAGCAACAAAATTGCGACAATATGCATGCAAAGTTGGCCAATAGAAACCAGATTGGAGTACCTTAGCTACGGTCCTGGACGGACCGTGATGACCACCATAAGCAGAAGAGTGGCAAGCCTCTAGGATATCCTTCACCTCCCACTGAGGTACGCATCTTCGGATGAGACCGTCTGCGCATTCCTTGAAAACATAAGGATCATCCCAAAAATATTGTCTAGCATCATAGGCAAACCGCTTCTTCTCACGCCATGAAAGCTCGGGTGGTATCCTACCATCACAAAGCAAAGTTAGCAAAATCAGCAAACCACGGAGGTGGATAAGACCCTCAAGTAGTAATAGCTAACAAACTCTCATCAGGAAAAGAATCATTAATAGGCAACGAATCCTCCCTTTCGTCATTTGTGAGACGAGATAAGTGGTCGGCTACCACATTCTCTCGCTCCTTTCTTATCTCTGATCTCCAAATCAAACTCCTGCAAAAGGAGTATCCACCTCAAAAGTCTCGGCTTCGCATCTTTCTTAATAAAGAGAGTCTTCAACGCTGCATGGTCAGTGTAAACAATAACTTTAGAACCTAACAAATAAGACCGAAATTTGTCTAAGGCAAAAACAACAACTAGAAACTCTTTCTCAGTGGTAAAATAGTTGACTTGAGCCTCATCCAGAGTTCGGCTCGCATAGTATATGGCATTCAAAGCTTTATTCTTTCGCTGTCCCAGAACTGCACCGATCGCATAATCGCTGGCATCACACATGATCTCAAATGGGAGGTCCCAATCGGTAATTTGAATGATTGGCGCAGAAACTAGGGCCTCCTTTAACTGTTAAAAGCGACATGGCACTCATCAAGTAAATTCAAAGACAGCATCCTTAAGGAGCAATTGTGTAAGTGGTTTAGCAATTTTTGAAAAATCCTTAATGAAACGCCGGTAGAAACCAGCGTGACCAAGGAAACTCCTCACTCCTTTAACATTCACGGGAGGAGGTAATTGCTCAATCACCTGCACCTTTGCCTTGTCAACATGTATACCTTTATCAGAAATCAGATGCCCTAACACAACTCCCTCATTGACCATAAACTGACACTTTTCCTAGTTTAAAACAAGATTAACATCTATACAACGCTGCATAACTTTATCAAGGTTAGCTAAACAACGATCAAAGTCACTGCCATAAACTGAGAAATCATCCATGAATACTTCCATAATATTCTCTATATAATCAGAAAAAATCCCCATCATGCACCTCTGAAAGGTAGCAGGGGCGTTACACAATCCGAAAGGCATTCTACGATACGCAAAAACACCATGTGGACAGGTAAAAGTAGTCTTACTCGATCGTCCAGGATGAATAGGGATCTGAAAGAACCACGAATATCCGTCTAGAAAACAGAAAAATTTGTTAGAAGCAAGTCTTTCGGTCATTTGGTCAACAAAAGGGAGGGGGAAATGGTCTTTCTTGGTGGCGGCATTCAACTGTCTATAATCAATGCACATCCGCCACCCTGTCACTACTCGAGTTGGTATTAATTCATTTTTATCATTTTTAACCACGGTAGTCCCTCCTTTCTTCGGGACTACCTGAACTGGGCTAACCCACTTGGAGTTGCCAACTGTATAAATAATACCTGCATCGAGTAGTTTCATCACCTCAGCCATAACAACTTCCTGCATCTTCGGGTTCAACTTGCGTTGACCCTGTCTATAAGGCTTGTGGCCTTCTTCCAACTCTATCTTGTGCATACAAACATCGTGGTGATGCCCTTAATGTCATCCAGAGAGTAACCCAAAGCCTTCCTGTTTTTCTTAAGTACACACATCAAAGCAGCATAATTTGGTCATCATTGAGCTTAGAGCTAACAATAGCCGGGTCTTGCTCCGTATCATCTAGAAAAACATACTTAAGATTAGGAGGAAGTGGCTTACGCTCCGGTGCCTTTACCTCTACAGCATAGACAGAATCAGCTTCAATGGTGTAGCAAGTGTTCACCAAGTTATCGTTGGCCAGGCTTAAAAGCATCTCATCTTCTTCTTCATTGAGCTCGTAGCTCTCCATTGAGGCAACCAAAGCATCGGCTCCTCAAAGCATTCTCCTTTGTATTACCTTCACACTCATCTAAATGGGTTAGATCGGCTAAGGGATCCTTGGCTAAGGATTCCCTCCAATTACAAGTAACAACCCTGTCAACAATATCAATGGAATAACACGTATCCTCATCGCGAGTTCGGTTGCCTTGTGAGCAAGACTGAACTCAATGGTGTCATCCCTTACCTCTAAGGTGATGGTTCCGCGTTTGACATCTATCACAGCCCCAACTGTATGTAAGAACGGTCTGCCTAAAATAATAGGTAACTGACTGTCCTCTACAATGTCCAAAACAACGAAATCGACAGGAATAAAAAACTTACCCACTCGAACGGGTACATCCTCTAGAACCCCTGTAGGTCTTTGAGTCGATCTATTTGCTATTTGAACGGTAATATCGGTCACCTTAAGTCTACCAATGTTTAGCCTTTCGCAAATAGAATACGGCATGACACTAACACTGGCCCCTAAGTCACAAAGGGCCTTTCCAATTACGTGGTTACCTATAGTGCAAGGAATTGAAAAACTACCCGGGTCCTTTAATTTAGGTGGCACATTAACTTGTGAAAGAGCATTACATTCCTCCACAAACGCAACATTACCATCATCACGAAAATTTCTCTTACGATTCAAGATATCTTTCATAAATTTAGCGTAAGAGGGTACCTGGGTAATTAAATCAGTGAAAGGAACCGTTACCTCGAGATTCTGGACCATCTCCAGAAACTTACCAAACTTACGCTCCAGCTTGGTAGCCTTCAAACGCTTCGGATACGGGACTGCAACACTGGCCGTAGGATCAGTAACCTTCGGCTTCCGTAGGTTTAAAACCCCCGTCAAATCATCAATGAGTGACGAATCATGCAAACTAGTTGACGGATTTGCATCCTCCTCTGGAGTATCGGTCGATCGACTGATATGAGTGGTCGATCGACCAAGTAAGCTGGGTGTGAACAGTTCCTGTCCAGAATTAACTTCATCAGGTATCTCAGTCGATCGACTGAGGATGTTGGTCGATCGACTGGATGTGCTGGGTGTGAATAGTTTCTGACCAGAAACTATTTTGTCTGACACTTCAGTCGATCAACTGGGAATGTTGGTCGATCGACCAGAAGTACTGGCATTCATACTCGTTTTTGCATCAGAATTTAAACGAGCTTCTTCATCATTTCCCGAGTCGTCCTTTGGCTCGTCTGGACTTTCATAAGAAAGGCCACTTCTGAGATTGATGGCATTGATCGTCTCAACCGGCCCTTCACATTTGCTTGAAGAATTAGCAGCTTGCTTAGCCTCCATATTCTCCAATTGTTTCACAAAATTCTTTGAGGACTCAATCCCCGCTGCTTCCATATTCGCCACTTGAACCAAAAGGAGTTGGACCATCTCTCTTAACTTCTCGATCTCATCTGAGTTTTGAACAGGAATTTCGACTTTCTCCTTGGAAGCTTCAGAAATCTCGAGCTTCTCGAGACGGGTAGAAATGGAAGTCATAAGTGTCATAACGGCAGTCATTTCTTCACTTTGCTTTCGTGACTTTCCACGTGAACTTCCAAACTCAGCTTTATGGACTGCCATCTCCTCAATAGTGTTCCAACCTTTACTTTGACCGGTATTATTTTGGAACCTACCATTAGCAGCTGCATCCAAAATGACCTTGTAATCATCATATAAAGCATTGTAAAATAGGTTGCAAAGATACCATTGCTGGAAACCATGATGAGGGACAGCTCGGACCAAACGTTTGAAACGTCCCCATGCTTCACAAAAATCTTCGTCGGCTCCTTGCTGAAAAATCGTGATTTTACCCTTCAAGGCATCAGTCTTTGAAAGCGGGAAGTACTTCTTGTAGAAGGCTAATGGTAAAGATGTCCAATCAGTGACTCCAGCTGCTACCCTATCGAGGTAGCGGTACCAATCTCGCGCCGAATCCTTCAAGGAGTATAAGAACATAAACCCCTTTACTTCATCTTGAGTTACCCCATCCGGTATAGGTATGGAACAGCAATAGTCTGTGAAAATTTCCATATGCTTCAAGGGATCTTCATCTGGCAGACCCGCGAATTGATTCCGTTCCACTAAATCAATATAAGAGGAACGAAACTCGAATTTACCGGTAGTAGAGGTAGGTAACTGGCGCCCCTTTGGAAGGTGGTGCTCCTTTGGCTGAAAATTATCATATATTGTAGCCATAATTTCCAAAGTGAGAGTACTCAAGTCTTTCTCTCAAAAACCTGTCTTCTAACTGTGCAAAAGCAAAACTAGAAGCAAAGGTAAGCAACGGCCTCAAGGAACCAAAGTTCCCTGAGACAAGAAAAATAAACTAAAATAAGGCAAACAAAATTACACCGTCTCCCCGGCAACGGCGCCAAAATTTGATACCGTCGTTTAGTACCAAAATTAAATTTATAATTCCAAACTAAAACTATAGCTAGTGATAGTAAGGGTCGAACCACAGAGAGACAAGGTTGATTTTGTTTGTTATCTTTCAGTCTATAAAGTAGCAATTAATTGGGAGTTTTGAAGTTGATTGATTAACTGGCTAATTGCTAAAATGAATATTCTTAACAAGATAAAAAGAGGATCGGGAACTTCGGTTCACCATGGCAAATAACAGGTCAGTCAAGCAGCAGAGGTCTCATAATACGGTCTCAGGGAAAATAGGCTAGTCTTTCGATCAAAGCTCAAATAACCTCACGGTCTAATAATTCCGTAGAATTTATCAAAGCTTTCACTCAAGAGAAATTCTAAATCTAGCGATAAATCAAATTACCAATCTTTCAATCTAGCAAAGAAATCTATTAAAAGATAACAAGACCAATACGGAAGAACTCGTGCTACACAACAATCCTAATTTAATACCATGGCTCACCTTGTTCCCAATCAAAGAAATTACCTACGCATAATTATAACTATTCTAACTTCAAAATTGCTAATAAAGAACAAATTTAACATGATGGAATCTAACTAGAACAAAGGAGAGAAATTCAATTGCTGAAATTAATTGATGAAACAAGAATCAAAATAACAAGGAAAAATAAGAAAGAGGAAGAATTGCATAAAAAGCTTACTAACTGAATATCAAGAACAAAGCATTCGAATCCAAGGTTTCCGTCTCAAGCTAGATCTGAAAACTAAGTTTTTTTTCAGAATGAAAAGCATAACCTAAAAGTTGCTGCGTTCTCCTAATAAAAAGATATTGAAAGTTAATTACAAGTTGGGCTTTTAAAAGTCTAACACGAAGAAAAACATGTCAGCTCGAAAACTGGTCGATCGACAGGCCAGAGTGGTCGATCGACTGAATGTGCGGAACAGTAGCATCTGGCTAGCTTCAGTGGTCGATCGACTGAACAGCATTGTCGATCGACTGAATGTGCTGTGCAGTGGCTCCCTTCTTCCTTCCAATCAACTCTTCATCCTTTGCACGTATCCCAAGGTGAGTGAATACGACTCTCCTTCTTCTTGGCCTCCTTAAACTTGCTTCCGGAGGACGAACTTGGCTTGATTCAGCTTACTTCCACGCATTCCTACAATAAATCATAGAAAATGCAAAGTAAACCGTTTCGGGAGAAATAGCAGCCTTAAGCTAACAATTATGCATAGAAATACGTGCCAAAACCACAGATAAAGTGTATAGAATATGCACGTATCAGCATACTTGAGTGAAGGAGGTAGGGGTTTGAGTTGTACCTTTGGAGGGAGAAAACCCTCCACTTTCTTCAAAAGTTCCTCATCAACTTCATGATCTTCCTTCATAGCCTCATCATGCAAGGAGATTTGAAAAACCTCTTCCATTTCCGCTTCTTCTCGGGCTACTTCATGTACTACCTCATCAATCAACTCAATAGTGCTCAACCTTTCCATCCTCGGTCCTTTCATCAAATTCGGGAGGTTAAATTTGACATTGTTGCCCTCAATTTGGAAGGTTAGCCGCCCATTCTTGACATCAATAAGCACACCTCCGGTAGCCAAGAATGGCCTACCAAGGATGATGGGGGTATGGCTATCCTCCGGAATATCGAGGACAATAAAATCGGTGGGGATTAAAAGCTTTCCAACCTTGACGGGTACGTCTTCAAGCACCCCCATAGGGCGCTTGACGGACCTATCCGCCAATTGGAGAGTCATGGTAGTGGGAGCAAGGTTTTGAATGCCAATCCTCTTTGCAACTTTTAAAGGAATAACACTCACACTTGCTCCCAAGTCACAAAGAGCTCTTGATATAGGAACACCACCAACTACACATGGGATTGAAAAGCTTCCCGGGTCACCAAGTTTAGTGGGAATTTTGTTAAGGATATGAGCACTACATGCCTCTTCCATAGCCACTATCTCTTGGTCACCCAAGACTCTTTTATTGGTCAAAATGTCTTTTAAAAACTTTGAGTAAGTTGGTATGTTCATAATCACTTCCGTAAAGGGTAGGGTAACCTCAAGTTTCTCAAGCATATTACAAAACGTGGCATACTTAGGGTTTTCCCTACTTTTAATGGCTCTTGAAGGGTAAGGAATTTTAGGAACAAGTTGAGAATTGGAAGATACCTTTGGAGGAGCCGAATTCTTTGTTACCTTCTTAGAGTGTTGCAAAGGTACTTCTTCAATAGCTTCTTCCTCATAAGGGAGGTCTTCCACATATCCATCAACATCCTTATCCACTTGAATTCCACTTCTTGACAAATCTTCACAAGCTTTCTTCCCCTTCTTATCTTCACTAACTTTAGTCGACGATGCCATGGGTGAGCTTCCCTCTTCACCATTCATTTCCAACCCATTCCCCTTGGGCTCTTCATCAAATTCCAACTCAAGGTCTTTGTAGGGGTCCTCAAGCTCTACACCGCTCCTTAACACTACCGCATGAGCATGGTGGCTATTTGAGGCATCCTTGGAACTTTGTCCTTGGGCCAATAGACCACCGGGCGGCCTTTGAGGGTTAGCCATAGCGTGAGAGGCCATCCTTGATTCCATTTCTCTCATGTATTTAAGGAAGGTAGCCCTCAAGTTTGCTTGTTCTTGTTGGGTTGCCTTGGCAAAATTAGCCATTTCTTGACTATGTTGAAGTTGCAAGTTCTTTATCATCTTCAAAAGCTCATTTTCAGAGAGCTCACCTTGGGGTTCTTGATAAGTTTGGTTGGCTATGGGTAGAGGGAACCCATAGTCATACCGAGTGTTAGAACCTTGGTTGTTGTTTTGTCCCCCTTAGAAGTTAGCTCTAGGACCATTGTTGTTGAAGTTTGATCCTTGGCCTTGTTCTTGAAACCCTTGAACATACCCTTGCCCAAATCCTTGATTTGCTTGGTTCACTTGATTCCCTTGGTAAAACCCTTGGTTGCTTTGATTTCCACCAAAATCTTGGTACCCTTGTGGTTGGTTACCATAGTTTTGGTTTTGATTGTTGTTTGGCCATTGGTTTTGATTTCCAGGGTTAGTCCTTTGGTTGGGGAATGTTCCCCTTTGTTGAGAAAAACCGGGTGGATTATTCGGGGCTTGTGGTTGAAGGTTTTGTGGGTTTTGAATATTGGTACTTTTGCAGCTAAAATTGGGGTGGTTCCTCAAACCGGGATGGTAGAAGTTGGTGTTTGGGTTGTAGCCATTGGGGTTGTTGTAGGGTGGTCTTAGTGGTCTTGTATTGTTGTTATAGTTTTGGAAAGCATTAACATCTTGGACATTCTCTTCATAGCCACCGGTATAGTTGTTGGCACACAAATTAAAGGTATGACCGCTCCCTCCACAAAGCTCACAACTTGAAGCTTGAACCACTTCCTCCATGGGCGGCCCATGTGAGGTTGTGGCTTGGTGAACTTGACTTCTTTAAAGCTTTTCAAGTTGTTTTGTGAGTAAGTCGAGCTTGACATTTGTCTCGGAGTTGGAGGGGTTTTCCTTAGGGAACGTCCCATTCCTTCTTAGCATGTTTCCTCTAGAACCATAGTTTGCTTCCGAATCTACCATTTTCTTGATCAATGCCGTGCCCTCTTCATCATTCATGTAACACCCCCATACTCCAAGTGCCTTACCAGGACCACTCAGGTATGAGGATGTCACCATCTCGGTTACCCGAGGAAATGATATTCATAAGACAATAAAGAAACATATTTAAAAGTAAATAGTTTAAGTGATTACATGATCAAAATCAAAACTAATAAACTGAAATACAACATTCTCAGACGGTCTACTGCTAAAACTATCAAAGCTATAAGACACCGTCTGACACAACGGAAGACTTCTAACTGCCACGTGATGACTCATCCCAGCTATCCCATACGCGTCATATCATACCTGCTCAATAACTGCTCACCACCCCCGAATGGATCACCACAGTTTTTAAAACATTTAAACGGGTCGACTAATCACACAATTCAATATATCAACAATAAGATAAACAGACAGCTTAACCGTCACACATACACACAACCACACCAATCCCAACAATCTCAATCACCGACTGTCCACTGGACTAGCCCTGCCAGTGGGGGACCGCAGCCGTACCCACCAAATCCCCGCTCCACATAGTGAGCGATAACCCTGTCCATTAATGTGCACATCCCTTCTGTGGCGGGTTCCACAGAAGGCGAAACTAGGGCGTGAAGCCACTCCCGCAAGTGACCTCACTCAGCCGAGGCCACGCCTCGCGAACCATCAACAACGATCACAACCACAATCACAATACAATTATTATATCAAACAACCAAATACAATACATCAACCAATATCCCATTATGGGACTAATACAGAGTAGGAAATCCTACCTGGTAAGCACACAATCGACGGTCTCTCTTCTTTGAATCAAAAGCTTCCTCTATGAACCGTCCTCCTATCATACAACATATAAAGGCTACCAAATCACATACTACACATAAACCCCCAAATCTCTAAATTAGGGTTTAACCAAATCAAAGGAAAGACAATAAAAAGGGTACATAGATCTTACCCTCGACGCAAGGAACTCAACGGTATAATCAACGCTAAGAACTGACCTTCCAAACTCCGGGTATTGCTAATAATGCGATTAGGATGAAGAACTTGCTTGCTTTCTCTCTTAAACAATAATTTAGGTTTTGCAAAAGTGATTTAGAATAATGACGACAAAGCTTATATACCTTAATCGCATAATTAACAAAACCCGAGAAAACTCCCTCAGTAAAACCAGGCTACTCGATCGAGTACCCAAGGCTACTCGATCGAGTACCCCCTTACTCTATCGAGTACCTAAGGCTACTCGATCGAGTACCCCCTTACTCTATCGAGTACCTAAGGCTACTTGATAGAGTACCCCCTTACTCTATCGAGTACCTAAGGCTACTTGATAGAGTACCCCCTTACTCTATCGAGTATCTAAGGCTACTTGATAGAGTACCCCCTTACTCTATCGAGTACCTAAGGCTACTTGATAGAGTACCCTACAGGTCAGAAACTTTTCTAAAACGCAACTTACCCTTACTCGACAGAGTAAGGCCTACTCGATAGAGTACCCCAAGACTTATAAATACGGAGTATTACAGTCTTCCCTCCTTAAAAAGAACTTCGTCCCCGAAGTTCAACCCATACTCTAAAAACAACCATACTAACTCGACCAAGACACAACAACATAACTAAGAACTCAAAAACTCGACCAAACATAAAACATGAACTCTTAACACCCACTCCACCAACTATGTTTACTTCCTTAACATGACTCACGATATCGTATCCACCACATATATATCTCTCACGACACCAACTTCGTACATAGCCAACCACCATCCACTAACACTGCTAGCTCTATAATATCATCCACTATCAAATCCAAAATCAAGACACTCATAGACATCAAACGGAATGTTACATTCTACCACCCTTAAAAGGAACTTCATCCTCGAAGTTTACTCAGACTCATAACATCATCCTCCAGCTGTCAACATTATATAAAATATTCTCATACTCCGAAGCATCACACTACTACAAGCACGGCCATGGCCTTTTATAAGTATCATCCACAAAACAAATCCCTCCTTTACGCTACGCTAACACTCTACTTCCAATTATATTACAACATGCACCACCATGAAACTCTCTTTTATCGCATCCTACTCCTCTTAAGACAAATGTTACGTCCTCGTAACTCACTAATACTAAATCCTAGCTATATCGTCTCATTATCCTCATCACCACCGCATGTCAAAGATAACCACCTATAATCTAAACACTGCCATGCATATATCCAAGGCTCTCTTACTTAAACATTTCTCATAACTCACTCATTCAGCACACCCCTAACCTATACCATAAGGCTCGTAGCAAAATCACCATACTAACTCTCCATTATTTCTGCAAAACAACATACCTCTCTATGTAAAGCACCTATCTCCCAAAAGCATAACTCACGATCCACACTCGTTACGTATACTCACACTAGATCCTCAAGTTCTTTCCTTCATTATCGCAAAACTCAAACGTAACTTAACATGACACTAATTTCCCCAACACCCTACACTCACTGTCTCAACAAAGGATTATGGACCACCTGCATCTTTCAGGTCATTACCACACGTGTTTTACGAATCACTTGCCATTACCATGTGCACTAAAGCCTTATCTAGAACAAGATCAAAATTACTGTAACAACTTCTCACAACCGTGTCCTATCAACAGAATATCACTATACTATGACAACAACGAGAACATATACAACTCTATGTATATCATACTCTACCCTCATTCCCAACTTAACCAGGTAAAGAAAACATCAATAAACAAGACAACTGTCTATCTGCACAAACTGAAACTCGCAGGGAACAACATCAAACAAAACAACAATCTATGTATAACTGCTATGTGCTTTCGAAACTCGAATCATAATCATCCTGCCTACTCCACCACAACCGGTGATGGCATCACAACACCGCCACCAACAGCCACACCGTAGTGCGAAAATACCCGCATCACAACACTAAATATCGTGCCCGGATCACCACCCGAGGCACCACAACCACATCGATAGTCATCACGACTGCATACAACTCCCATAAATACTGACTCAAAATAATTTCTCAGACAGGGAAAAACTTACTCAAATCCACTTTACTAAATCATAACACAACATATTTTATGAATTAAACAGATAATAACCTCGTGAATATCATCCCCTTACCATATCACAGATTGACATGTACCATGAATACAGACAGGCATAACTAGTCATGCCAAAACAGTCAAATTATTACCTTTTTAAACATCGTTCCCTTACGTTCTCGTATCCAACATGTATTACAGAAAATTCAGATAACAACTTATAATTATCACACCATACCATTTCTTGTGAGGTCAGAACCTCACACAAACATTTATATATGACATAGACTCATAATCACATCCTACCAGTCAATCCTGATCACGTAAGTTACCACCTGTTAAAAGTTACCTCTCACCCGAGATTAACTCGTATACACCTCATAACATAGTCTCCCCTTCGCATATCCATCACCCTCTGCCAAATGTAGCCACACCATTAATACTCAACTACTAACAACCACCTCATATAACCACATCTTATACTCTTTCATAACCATACTTATCAATCTTGTCCCTACAAAATCAATCTCTTTAGAATTGCTGCTTTTCTAATATACCGTCACCCTTAATCACTAGTCACAAACCATAACACTACCCTTTGTCCAGGACATCAAACCTCTTACACTCGTCTCTAAACATCACGATTTCTTTCCTATCTTTACTTAACATCCCAAATAACGAACGTCGAATCCATCAACAAAATTACCTCAACATTCTTTTCAACACTATCCTTGACCGTAGCGTCATCTAACTCTCCACCAATATCTCATATCGTGCAGCTACTCTATCAACCTCTTACTCCCTTAATTTCTCAAAGCCCATGAATAATCATGTTGTCCCGAGACTCCCGTATAACCATTAACTTACTTACTCTTGATAGTATCATACATCTCGACAATTCCTCACTTTTATGTCACATAACTCCGGTCAACATCTTCCTAGTTTTACTCCCCTCATTCTTTTCTTTTACTCTCGGCAAAATTAATTAACCATAAAACTCCTTATTACTTCTTCCTAACTCTTTAGTGTTCCGGTTACTTTCTCATTGCTCCAAGACTCACATCTCATTATTTTATATCGATATCTTCTCACTCTTTCTTACCATGGGTTTTCTCTTATTATGGTATCACTCACACTTGCCACTAATCTATCCATAAAATCAACGTTCACTGTTCAAACAATTGCATCTCCTTTGTACCTCTCTAGAAATCAAAATTCTTTTTATACCGTTAATTGCCCAAGGAAATCACACATTAGTTTCGTCTCTCGATAACAAAAATTTCTAAACTCAGACACTATCTGCAAATCCACGTCGCGACATATCTCCATTAAGTTCAATATATACCACTCTTCTCAATTCCTCTAAAACGACCTTTCATTACATATATCCTTACTCAACACTATTTCTAACCATCTCCCTCCATAATTTGTTATACATCTCAGGTTGCTACTATCCACATCATTTCTTTCAATCTTTTCGTTCTCACGTTCCTTCAACTTACATCATCCCTTGCCCATATTCACTTACATTTCATTACTCAACATACAACCATGTCACTCATCTCATCTCGCACAACATGCTATATGCCTCAATTAAGCCTTACCAATCTTCCTTTTCTTTTTCCTCTACCTATCACAACACATATAAATCATGTTCTCCCCACCGAACTCATACTCATCATAGGTGCCACTCTTTACATCATAAGATTGGGTAACTTACGCATCAGGATCAACATACATGTAAAACGGTGCATAAATAAGCAAAATAATACCTTTGAATTAAACATAATATGCAACGAATGTCAAAAGATAAGCATATGACCCAAAACAGGGGTCACTAGATCGAGTTCAGGCCACTCGATCGAGTAAGGGACTTACTCGATCGAGTAGATGAAGATCAGAAGCACGTAAAACAAATTACCAGGGACACTCGATCGAGTAACTGACGTACTCGATCGAGTACCCCCCTACTCGATCGAGTACCTACACATTTCTCAGCACTGTCCAGTTTTCGTAAAACAGTCATAACTCACTCATTACTTGGTCGTTTTGGGCGTGTGACCTATCGTTAGAATCGTAAAAGGACAAGCGATCACCTCCAATTGGAATCACATCAAAATCATTTATGCATCTCAAGTTATAACAGTTTAAAGACAATCTCTTTATAATCGAAAAAACACAACTATTGATTTTTACTTCCCAAACGACTTAAACAACCACAAGGTGGACAAAACGACTCATTACTCATAAAACCAGTATTGCTAATCATATGTTACTATGTTCAAAGCCAAGCAGCAACATTTATCATGCACATAGATTATTTAACTTGTCAATCACGATTTACCCACATGCTCTTATTTTATAACTTCACGTACACAATAACATAATATACGACATGAAATCCCCTATTCACATGTTACTAATCATAGCAAAAGTAGAAAATCCACTTCCATCACATAAACATGTCCTTCACATGAATTTCACATTCTCATGCAATTCCTTAACTCATCTTTTCAACCAATTCAAAACAACATTATAAACCAACCGTCTTGCAATTCATGTATTCAATCAATGACAATTATAATCATATCATCATTATCCTTCACTACACATCTCACATCCTCCACATGTATATATCCATTGATTCATACAACACCTTACTATGTAGATACACAACACACAAAGTATGCACATAGCGATCCCGACTCATATCCCATGTGATCGGTTCAAAATTGTAGGGCGAGTTCGCGACTTTAGGACGTCTCCCAAGTCTTTGCATTAGCTCCTACAACGTCTACCTCGGGTTCATTTTAATTAAACTCCCTAGGTTCATTAGATTCATTGGTTACAGGTTTCAGGATCGTCGCTCTGATACCATTTGTAACACCCCCATACTCCAAGTGCCTTACCAGGACCACTCAGGTATGAGGATGTCACCATCTCGGTTACCCGAGGAAATGATATTCATAAGACAATAAAGAAACATATTTAAAAGTAAATAGTTTAAGTGATTACATGATCAAAACCAAAACTAATAAACTGAAATACAACATTCTCAGACGGTCTACTGCTAAAACTATCAAAGCTATAAGACACCGTCGACACACGTGAAGACTTCTAACTGCCACGTGATGACTCATCCCAGCTATCCCATACGCGTCATATCATACCTGCTCAATAACTGCTCACCACCCCCGAATGGATCACCACAGTTTTTAAAACATTTAAACGGGGTCAGTACTAATCACACAATTCAATATATCAACAATAAGATAAACAGACAGCTTAACCGTCACACACACACAACCACACCAATCCCAACAATCTCAATCACCGACTGTCCACTGGACTAGCCCTGCCAGTGGGGGACCGCAGCCGTACCCACCAAATCCCCGCTCCACATAGTGAGCGATAACCCTGTCCATTAATGTGCACATCCCTTCTGTGGCGGGTTCCACAGAAGGCGAAACTAGGGCGTGAAGCCACTCCCGCAAGTGACCTCACTCAGCCGAGGCCACGCCTCGCGAACCATCAACAACGATCACAACCACAATCACAATACAATTATTATATCAAACAACCAAATACAATACATCAACCAATATCCCATTATGGGACTAATACTGAGTAGGAAATCCTACCTGGTAAGCACACAATCAGACGGTCTCTCTTTCTTTGAATCAAAAAGCTTCCTCTATGAACCGTCCTCCTATCATACAACATATAAAGGCTACCAAATCACATACTACACATAAACCCCCAAATCTCTAAATTAGGGTTTAACCAAATCAAAGGAAAGACAATAAAAAGGGTACATAGATCTTACCCTCGACGCAAGGAACTCAACGGTATAATCAACGCTAAGAACTGACCTTCCAAACTCCGGGTATTGCTAATAATGCGATTAGGATGAAGAACTTGCTTGCTTTCTCTCTTAAACAGTAATTTAGGTTTTGCAAAAGTGATTTAGAATAATGACGACAAAGCTTATATACCTTAATCGCATAATTAACAAAACCCGAGAAAACTCCCCGTAAAACCGGCTACTCGATCGAGTACCCAAGGCTACTCGATCGAGTACCCCCTTACTCTATCGAGTACCTAAGGCTACTCGATCGAGTACCCCCTTACTCTATCGAGTACCTAAGGCTACTTGATAGAGTACCCCCTTACTCTATCGAGTACCTAAGGCTACTTGATAGAGTACCCTACAGGTCAGAAACTTTTCTAAAACGCAACTTACCCTTACTCGACAGAGTAAGGCCTACTCGATAGAGTACCCCAAGACTTATAAATATGGAGTATTACAATTCAAGTGATCAAATCCTCCCCCCGCGGAGGCATTTACCATCTCCTTAGTCCTCGGTAGCAACGTTTGAAAGAATGTTTGAGTGATGTACCATTCCGGGATTCCATGATGGGGACAACTTGCTATTAAGTCTTGATATCGGTCCCAAGCTTCACCTAAAGACTCCCCGTCTTCTTGTTGAAATGTATGAATCTCATTACGGAGCATTGCGGTCTTTGATGAAGGGTAATATTTGGCCATGAATGCTTTAGCCAAGGCATCCCATGTCGTGAAGGTATCCGGGGGTGAATGTTCAACCACCGATCCGCCTTGCACGTCAATGAAAACGGAAACAACATCATTCTCAAGGTGTCCTCGGACACCCCATTCATTTTCATCATTGAAACCTTCCTCTTAAACTTCCGGAGGTGAGCATGGGCATCCTCTTCAATATGCCCCCCGAACAAATCCTTCTCAATCAACCCGACTTGTGCGGGATGCATTTCAAAGTTGTTTTGGGCCAAAGTGCCAAAATTAATAGGGTTACATGAATCATTGTGGTTAGGCCGGTTGTGATCTCGTAGAGCCATTTGTGGTGGAGGATTTGGTATATGAGGGGGTGGTGATTGAGGTGGGTTATTTGGAATAGGGAAGTTATGAAAAGGGTTTTATAGTAGAGTCTCAATTGTGATGTTTGGTTGAAGTGTGGTTGTGGTATCAATATTTTGTGGGGTGTGTGAATTTGGTTGATCAATGTTTGCCCGTGGAGGGTTCCGAACTCTATCAAGGGTCTTTGTCCCCAAGGTCCTAAAAAGCCTCTCGGGGTCGGAATTGAAGAGTAGAGCTTGGTGGTTCCTTCTAGTCACGCACTCAATAAACCGTTAGTCTCCTAGTGTTTTTACACACTAGGGGAGGGCGAGAAATCAGACACTCTACAATGAAACACACAACTACTAAAACAAACTAACAAGTGAGATAAGACTAAAACTAAGACTCTTGATAAACTAAATATAACCTAACACCATCCCCGGCAACGGCGCCATTTGATGAGTAAGAATTAATGATAGGGTCAAGTCTCTTACCATCAACAAAATATAACCCAATTTTGTGCGTAAATCGGGGTCGAACCACAAGGATGGAGGGGTTTCTACTTAGTCTAAATAGGAGTCTAGTCTAGTCACAAATGAAAGAAAATGAGTTGATTTAAACTACTAAATGCAACTAAACAACGATTGAGGAAAGATGTATTCGAATGATTAAAGGCTAGGGTTTTCGGGTTTATCTAAATGGTTTAAGGGCAAACAAGTCGATTCAAGGAGTCTATGATGAGGTTTGTCCTAGGATGAAAATCAATCTCTTGATTATCCTAAAGGTGATTACCAACTCTTATTAAGCAACACACCATTCTAAAGCATGCAACAAGACCACCACAAACTCTCATTCAATGGAGGAATTAAGGAACTATGACAAAAAGCACAAGTTCTCACTCACACAAATCATCAAACACCTTGTGTGCATTACTAAGAAAGACAAACATTTCACCAAAGACTCAAAATAATCAAACTATCATACCCAAAAATCCTATTTAGACTCCCCCTAAACCCTAGAAGGGTTACTACTCACTCATGTTCAAATTGTTCAAGCAAATAAATGGAAAAGAACAAACAACAAAAGGAGATGACATGGTAATTATTCCAACAATTATAAAAGACTACTCAAAATGTAAACAATTGATTAAGCAAGTAAATAAGAGAAGAGATGTACCAACAAGAGTAAAGATGATTGCTTTGATTGAATAAATGAAGGAAATCCTCCAAAATCTCTCAATACAATCCCAAAAACCAAGTGTAAACAATTGATAATTACTAATACTAACTAATTTTACTAAGTAATTAATAATAATTATGGAAAGATTAAAGCTTGATTAGGAAAAGATTACAATAATTAGGGAAAGTTTTCAGATCTAGGGTTGTGTTTACAATTGATTAGGGGAGGAGTATATATAGTGTTTCATTGGATTAAGGGAGGAAATGAGGAAAAAGTCCATTATGCGTGTAGCGTCCTCCTGTGCCGGCGAGCCGGCTGTCGGCTACACCAACCGGCAGCGCCATCTTGGAATTTCAATGTGAATTAGACCTGCTGATATTCTTTGCCAGTGGGCCGTCTGCCGGCCTGCCGGCAGAGGATACCTTTACTTCAAATTTTCTTCTTCACTTCTACACTCCTGCTGCTCCATGCCGTCTACCTATGCCGATAGTGATACTCTCAAATTTTGGCTCAAAAATACTTCTTCAAAAAATTCTAAGTATAGGCTTGTGTTCCCTGCCGGTTGGCCGGCTGCCGGCAGAGAACATCTCCTGGCTTCTTTTCCTCCTTTTTTCCTCACAGCAGTATCCCCTACCGGTGGGCCGGTTGCCGGCCTGCCGGCAGAGGACTACACTCAGCTCCTTATCTCCCTTTTCTTCATGTAAAGGCATTGAGATGCCTTGCTTGCCCCAATTCCTCTATACTCGACTCGATTCCTGCAAGAGGATACACCAAATCACAGGTAGGGGGATTGGGCACAAAATACAAGGAAATGCATATGAAACCGACTCGATATGAGTCGGAATGCGTAAAAGAAAAAGGGAAATTCGGTGCAAATAAATCATATATCAGGGGCGGACGACTAATTTCATACGGTATGATACCCGTCGTTGTGAGTACCAAAGATAAAATTTATATTTTCCTATTAAGACTAACCTAGGCTAGTGGTAACAGGGTCGAACCACAAGGAGGCAGACGTAATTTCTAGCTGTCTAATAAAAGTCTAAGGTAACAATAGTGGGGGTTTGATTTGAATTGGTCCAAGACTAAGAGTAAATAAAGATAATAACTAAAAAGACGAATTAAACAGATAAAGAAGGGGTACTAGGATGGTCGGTTCATTATAGCTTCGGCGGCAGCATACTAAACAGGTCTAAATCGAACACAGGTGAGGCGGGAAACAAGAGGTCCTCTCGGTCCACTCTTAATAAATAGCATCTTTCGATCTCGCTATAGGTCCCTAATGTCACTAATACTAACTTTCGTCCTGAAAAGTGTTTTATGGTCTAAACTTTACCTATCTTTCGATCTCAGCACAGTTTAGTCGATTTAATTGGTGGTCTAACAACTGTCCCTATCTTTCGATCTAATGGGTCAGTCGTAAATTAGGTATCTAACTGGTCGCGTTCACTCGATTTGTCAAATACAACATTAAAACAATTAAAACGAGAATAAACCCCACGAGGTCAGTCGATCGACCAAGAATGTCAGTCGATCGACTGACACGCGAATCAGGCTATGTATAATCTATTGCCGCCTATGCCATAAATCGCCTACATCCTAGCACAAACTATTTAGCTACTCATGCTGAAAGTGATACCAACAATAATACTAGGGCATAAAAGTATTGAATTCATAATTAAAGCGATAAGACAAACAATTAACATGCAATAATAAGATGGCTGCGGGAATTAACTAGCAATTCTATACTAATGATGAAATAAAGCAATAAACTGAAATTAGAGTAGATGAATACCGAATTTGCAGAGGAAAGATTAGTTAAAAAGAACCGAAGATCCAATGCTCAACAATAATCCCAAACCCTAATTAATTATAAAGGACTATATGTAAAACTTAATGTAAAACTACTGAATAAAGCTTGATGATAAACTGAATGAATTAGGTTACGTTATAAAGGAAGTATACATAACATAGTTCCTAAACCTAGTAACTAATGGGCTTGATAAATCTCGATCTTTTAATTCTCGTCTGGAATAGCAATTGGGTCGATCGACTGCTAGAACTGGTCGATCGACTGGTCTTCAGTAAACAGTAGCTTCTGGAACCCGATGGTTGGTCGATCGACTGATGGCAGTGGTCGATCGACTGCGTGAGCTGCTACTTGACTTCTATAAACTCGTGGATTTGTCTTTTGGGCCTTGAAATGCGCACCAAGCTCGTTCCTTAAGCAAATACTTCACGTCAAATGAAATGCAGGATACTCGGGGACGGATTTAGCTCAATTTCCCGTTGAATTCTTCACGTTTCTGCAATAATGTACAAAACACGGAAGTAGACGGAAATAGGGAGAAATGCAGCATAAACTGCATGTATGAGCTCTGAAATGCGTGTAAAATGGGATGCAAAACATCATATAAAAGGCACGTATCAAACTTCTCCAAACCAAACCCTTGCTTGTCCCCAAGCAAGAACTAGACTCGATCTAATTACCTAATGGAACGAGTTCAATCTCAGAGCGAATTGTCAACTGTAAAGCCTAAACCAATTTAATGCACAACCAACAATCAATTAGTAATGTGAATCATGCAAACGAGTTATGGAGTCGTTAAAAACTGCTGAGCCGTCAACTGTAGAGACTTGTCAAATCGGACTCTCACGGTCCGCTCATATCACACATAAGTACAGGTGAATATATAAGAGGATAGAAAGAATTTATTTTTGTAAAGACCTCACCTAACTGCGACCTATGAAGACATGCCAGCAATAAAATATGAAAATGATCTCTATGACCGTACATATGCATTCCAACCAACAGATGACCATGACACATGCCGAGGTATGAATATGGAAATGTGAGGTATGGGTAAGAAGAGGCAAAACGTTTTATGGTAAAGTGGAGGTACAGGTGATCAAGCTAGTACCAAAACGGAACCATGTAACAATATCCAACTTCTTGCTCATAATCAACAGAAACGGTGCTATAGCGAGCACAAAACTCACAATCTCCAAAATAGTAGTAATCAACCAACTCCCCATAAGATATAAATGGAACATGGGAGCAAAAATCGCCATAACATAAAGGATTGAATTATGCGAATTGATTTTTTTCTCTCACGGACCCCAGTCGATCGACCAATGGTGGCAGTCGATCGACTGCATCAAACAGTGCAGAACTCTTTTTTTCTTTCTTTTTCGAATCATTTTTCATTTTTTTTTTCTATTTCTTTCTTTCTTTCCTTCTTCTCATTTTCCCAACAACATCTCAAAAGATCATATGCTACCAAAAACTAAGTGACAATCCCAAAACATGGACTACTAGCTTGACAAAGGACAGGCTAAATGTAGGATGTAGTAATGGGACAAAAAGGCTGTTTTTTGGCAGTGTGGGGTTCATGGGCAAAATGAATAAGGGGAAACCTCTACCACATGTGTCAACTAACCACAGACCGAATGCATACAGGTATTAAGTAGATCAAGTTCATAATTATGCAAATTAAGGAAACATGTCTCATAAGGAGTAACTACTCACATTCCTAGATAAACCGGTCATGAATGTCACCAGTTACAGGCTCTAAAACTCAGAAATATGATGTAGCTTGCCAATTTTCAAAGTCAAGTCTCAAGTTCCGCCAGATAATTAACGAAAACTCGTAGGTATGCACTTATACGATTCTACTAATAACATGTTAATTAGCAAGGCTTAGGCGAAAACAGATGCGATTGCAATGTCATCATTGAAATACTACCGTTCCGACTCAACCTATATGCTAAAATAAACGTGCATTTTTTGAATTTTTTGAAAATTTTCAATTTTTTTTGGAATTTATATAAATATATAAAGAAATAAACAATGAAAACAAAATGTAAACGTGAATGCAAGCAAATGATATGCGACGCAAAACCCTTCCCCAAACCAAATCGCACAATGTCCCCATTGTGCAAAATCATGTAGTGAATAAAAATGGAAAACGGGAATTTGCGAGAAATAAATAAACGAGACATGAAGTGGAAAATCGGGAACTCACAAGACTTTAAGCGCAGCAAAGGAAACCTCCCCAAACCAGCGTGAGATAGGAGGTTTCAGTAGCCAGTAGTGCTACTAATAAGTACCTGAAAGACAAATCAAAACCACGCATAAAATCGAGAAAACAATTTTGAAGCGGTAAAATTGTGCATAGATGAGAAAATCAGAAGAAATAAATAATTTGACGGAAAGTAAAGTGGAGTAGAAAACTCCCTTAAGTCCGCAAATCGACCAAACTCAGGAGAGGAGAGGTCGAGAATAGGTACAGCAGCGTCCTTGGTCGATCGACCAAGGATGGCAGTCGATCGACCACTGTTTCAGGAATAGTAGCTCCTGGAAAGTCCAACTCAGTCGATCGACCGATGTGGCCAGTCGATCGACTGAAAGTACTGCTGTACTCCCTATTTCTTCGTATTTGCTCAATAACTTGAGCTAATGAGCTCTAAAAATCTGCAAGTGCACAATAATACGCGCCCAAAATTGCGCAAAAACCCAAAGCAAAGTCTAAAGCGTATAAAATCCTAAGCAAGCGAAATAAAATGCGAAGTTTCGCGCACACAAAAGCAATAAAAAGTGTTTAAAAGCAATAAAATGTTTGGAAAAACATGTGACCAACTAGTAGTTGATCAAAAACGGCCACGGTATGGCCCACTTCGTCGGCTTCTGGCTATTAGAGGTAGCCTCAACGGTGCTTATCGTAGCAGCTGCACCACCCTTCTTAGCTTCCATGTCCGTATGGCTCAACGGATCAATAGTCGCATCATCTCCCCAATCAATGACCTCTGCCGGCTCATCCAAGTCCAAATCAGACCATCTCACTTTGGCCGGCTCATCTTCAACTTCCTCGTCAGTCTCATAGCTTAGACACCCAAGACCGCCTCTTGAAACAATCTGCTCTGCTACAGCTGAAGCATTCTGCAGCTCCTCTTTCCCCAAACCAGCTCCTGCAATGTTTGAAACAACAGATTCTTCCTCCTTTTTGCTCCCAGTCTGGGGCGGAGGTGTTAACACAGGAGTAGTAATAGAGATAGGTAAATCAGGAAGCACAAAGTACGATTTCTTTTCGGAAACTGTATTGCAAGTCACAGGCCACATGGGGTCCTTTTTCCTAGCCGGCTGGGCAAAGACAATAGAATGCTTTCCCACTTTGAAAGTCAAGGTTCCTAGACCGACATCTATGACTGCACCAGCAGTGTGCAAAAATGGCCTACCCAAAATAATGGGGATGTGGGCATCCTCAGGCATGTCAAGTACAACGAAGTCAATGGGGAAGAAAAACTTCCCTATTTGGACTGGAATGTCCTCTAAGACCCCTATTGGCTGGACCGCAGATCGGTCAGCCATCTGTACTGTCATATCGGTAATAACAAACCTAGTCAACTTAAGCTTCCTAGCTAGACTCAAGGGCATGACACTTATACTGGCTCCTAGATCACATAAGGCTTTATCAATAGGAAAGGTGCCAATATTACACGGAACAGAAAAACTTCTCGGGTCTTCTAGCTTAGGGGGTGCAGTGTGAGATAAATACGAGCATGACTCCTCAGTGAGTGCTACAGTGTGCACTGTTTCAAGTGACTTTTTCTTTGACAATAATTGTTTCATAAACTTAGTGTATGCAGGCACTTGATTGACCAACTCGAGAAAAGGAACTTGCACATTCAAACTACGAATAACCTTTTCAAATTTACCGAAAGATACCTGTTCCTTCGTCGGCACGAGTCTCTCTGGATATGGGGCTGTAAGAAGTACCTTGGCCCTCTCCTCTAAATCGCGCGTGCCGGTATCCGTGGACTTAGGTTGAAAGTCCATCACCTTCTCCTTGTTGAAGCTTGACCCCTCTTCAGACCGTCGCAAATGTGAGCCATTGACCGTCATCGGATCGAACTTCGGAGCCGGGACTGACCCATCAGCACCGGGTCTTGTGCTAATGTCTTCGGGACTGTCGAACCCCGAAACAAATAGTCTCTCAAATTGTCGGGCATCGGAGGACGAACAATCTCGCTATCAGCAGTAATCTTGGTCGATCGACCACTATCCTCAGTCGATCGACCAAGGTGCACGATTCGAAGCTCCTCAGAACCCGCATATCGATCGATCGACGGGTATATCGATCGATCGACTGATATACCTGGTAGACGCCTGTTTCTTTGATTTATTCGTTGAAGCTTTCTTTTGACTTGTTTCCGGCTCATCTTTTTCAACAGCGTCCTCGACCATGGCAGGACCGTCAAGGGTGGACCCACTCCTCAAAGTGATGGCATTTAAGGTCTCCTTTTGGTCAGTTTGAATCGGTAAGTGTCCGGGAGCTCGAGTGTTACTTTTGCTAGCCAGTTGAGCAATTTGGCTCTCTAGTAGCTTCATCCCGACCTCTCTTGCTTGGGACTCCTTTAGCAACAAGTTCTTAAGCTTGGAAAATTCTGAATTCTGCGATTGTTACTGCTGCGGCACATAGGGAGGTTTCTGATATTGTTGTTGCTTTTGATGAGGGGGCACATAAGGTTGCTGCTGCGGCGGGGGTTGAGTTGGATTTAGGATATTTTGGCTCCTCCAACTCAAGTTTGGATGGGTATTTGGCTCATAGTAGGTGTTTGTCTGCCTGTAGTGTTGAAAAGCAGCACAAGACTCGAAAGGACTAGGGCAATTCTTCGAAACGTGTCCCTCAGCTCCACACCTTTTGCAGACGAAAGGACCGTCTGACACAGCATTTACTTGGTAAATACCCCCCTTTGAAGCTCCTCCTAGTTCATATTTATCAAATCTCACAGTGAGAGCTTCAAGCGCAGCAACAGAGGAAGATTCAGCAGCTCTCCTCTGGTTCCCTCTGGAATTGCCATACTCAGCCTTGTGGGTGGCTAGATCGTCAATGATTTTCCACCCCTTGGTTGCTCCCAAGTTCTCAGCAAATCGGCCATTGGCTGCAGCAACCAAAATGGCCCTCTGATCGTCGTACAGCCCATTATAGAAATGATTGCACAAGCTCCATTTTTCGAACCCATGGTGCGGTATGGTTCGCACCAACTTCTTAAATCGGACCCATGCCTCGTGGAAGTTCTCATCTGGCCCTTGTTTGAAACTCGTGATTTGGGCTCTAATAGCAATCGTCTTTGAAGCAGAAAAGTACTTCTTGTAGAACGCCAACGCCAAGGAATTCCAGTCGGTGATCCCATGAACGGTTCGGTCCAGATCTCTATACCATTCCCTTGCAGCATCACGAAGGGAGAAGAGGAACATGGTCTCCTTGATCTGGTCTTGGGTCACGCCGGCTGGTGGGGGTATGGAACAGCAGTAGTCAATAAATGTTTCCATGTGCTTAGCTGCATCTTCATTTGCAGCTCCCCCGAACTGGTTTCTCTCAACCATATTAATGTATGAAGGCTTTGGTTCGAACTTCCTGGCATCTCCTGGTAATTCGAACCCCTTATATAAGTTTTCGGCTGTTGGCTCAGAATGACTAGCTATACTTGCTTCCTCGGCCATGACTGGAATTTCTGGAGAAGTAACTGTCTCGGCTGAAGAAGTGGAAACGGGTGAAGAATGTGGATCTTCCTCGAAAAGCTCGTTCTCGTAATAGCTTGACAGAGTACTCAGCTCTTCCTCTGTCGGTAATACCCTTTGTGATCGTCTCAACTCGCACAAAGATTTCTCTATCTCAGGATCGAATGGTACTAGTTCACCACCCTGTGACCTGCGCATAAGAAGAAACTACAAAAAGAATATAAGAAAATTTTAAGGAACAGAAGTCCCTTAAACTAAAGAAAGACTAAAATTAAAACAACTAAAAATTAGAACTATTGCCTCCCCGGCAACGGCGCCAAAATTTGATACCCGTCGTTGTGAGTACCAAAGATAAAATTTATATTTTCCTATTAAGACTAACCTAGGCTAGTGGTAACAGGGTCGAACCACAAGGAGGCAGACGTAATTTCTAGCTGTCTAATAAAAGTCCAAGGTAACAATAGTGGGGGTTTGATTTGAATTGGTCCAAGACTAAGAGTAAATAAAGATAATAACTAAAAAGACGAATTAAACAGATAAAGAAGGGGTACTAGGATGGTCGGTTCATTATAGCTTCGGCGGCAGCATACTAAACAGGTCTAAATCGAACACAGGTGAGGCGGGAAACAAGAGGTCCTCTCGGTCCACTCTTAACAAATAGCATCTTTCGATCTCGCTATAGGTCCCTAATGTCACTAATACTAACTTCCGTCCTGAAAAGTGTTTTATGGTCTAAACTTTACCTATCTTTCGATCTCAGCACAGTTTAGTCGATTTAATTGGTGGTCTAACAACTGTCCCTATCTTTCGATCTAATGGGTCAGTCGTAAATTAGGTATCTAACTGGTCGCGTGCACTCGATTCGTCAAATACAACATTAAAACAATTAAAACGAGAATAAACCCCACGAGGTCAGTCGATCGACCAAGAATGTCAGTCGATCGACTGACACGCGAATCAGGCTATATATAATCTATTGCCGCCTATGCCATAAATCGCCTACATCCTAGCACAAAATATTTAGCTACTCATGCTGAAAGTGATAACAATAATAATACTAGGGCATAAAAGTATTGAATTCATAATTAAAGCGATAAGACAAACAATTAACATGCAATAATAAGATGGCTGCGGGAATTAACTAGCAATTCTATACTAACGATGAAATAAAGCAATAAACTGAAATTAGAGTAGATGAATACCGAATTTGCAGAGGAAAGATTAGTTAAAAAGAACCGAAGATCCAATGCTCAACAATAATCCCAAACCCTAATTAATTATAAAGGACTGTATGTAAAACTTAATGTAAAACTACTGAATAAAGCTTGATGATAAATTGAATGAATTAGGTTACGTTATAAAGGAAGTATACGTAACATAGTTCCTAAACCTAGTAACTAATGGGCTTGATAAATCTCGATCTTTTAATTCTCGTCTGGAATAGCAATTGGGTCGATCGACTGCTAGAACTGGTCGATCGACTGGTCTTCAGTAAACAGTAGCTTCTGGAACCCGATGGTTGGTCGATCGACTGATGGCAGTGGTCGATCGACTGCGTGAGCTGCTACTTGACTTCTATAAACTCGTGGATTTGTCTTTTGGGCCTTGAAATGCGCACCAAGCTCGTTCCTTAAGCAAATACTTCACGTCAAATGAAATGCAGGATACTCGGGGACGGATTTAGCTCAATTTCCCGTTGAATTCTTCACGTTTCTGCAATAATGTACAAAACACGGAAGTAGACGGAAATAGGGAGAAATGCAGCATAAACTGCATGTATGAGCTCTGAAATGCGTGTAAAATGGGATGCAAAACATCATATAAAAGGCACGCATCACGGTACCCTCGAAAACATTTCGGAAAATTTAATTAAAAACTTCAAAAATTTCATCCGCCAGGGGGGGGGGGACCGCCCCTGCTAGCCCCCTAGCTCCACCAGTGTTATTAATTAATTTAATGCATATTTATCAAGTAAATATCATTTTATAAATTACTTAAATTACATACAACAAATTGACTAGTGATTCTTGATCACATAAATAAAATGAGTCATACAATTATAATTCACAACATCTTATAATTATAATTAACCATTCATTCTTATCTCAATTGTTTCACAAACAATAAACAATTTTAGTAATAAAATATTTCAATTACTAAAATAAACCTTATTTAATCCATTACAATAAGATATAAGTATTCGCTCTCACAAATGAATTGTTCAATTTTAAAGAATTGATTAACTTGTATCGTCATACAATTAATCAATTTGTCTATTAAGGGAATTGTCCTTTAGGTGTGACCTTAAGGGATCAACTGATCACCACTGTCAAACGACAGTAATGTCAAACTCTAGTTAGCCAATCATTACCGATTAATGATGATCAATTGGCTATATAAATGAATCATCTCTCTCGTATTCTTAATTTGAGATTTAAACATGTGATCGCACTATTATTGAGGACACATATTCCAACAATCTCCCACTTGTCCAAGACAAGTGTGCGTCACCAATTCTCTTTTTTATTATAATCTCCCACTCAATCCAAGGTGTCTCGCAGGTCGTACTTGCATTTGATCATATCTTGAGTGGTTTCCTCGATCTGGAGATTAACTGTCTGACCGGAATTATCTACCGTAGATACCTTCCGAGCGTGGCCACGCATTTATAGTTCACTACTCCTCGAGTGACCTTAAGATTTAAAATAACCCTGACAAGGGGGCAGACAATTCCTATCGCACTATTCCCGTTATTTAGCCACAATTCGTCATAACCCAAAATATACTCATTTGACCTCAGTTACGACAGTCGTAGAGCATAAATCAAAGCCAATCAGAAATTTGTGCCAACTTGGGCGAATAGTCTCTAGTCAAAAGAATTGACTCATAAGAATACTATAACAGCTCTTTCCACGATCAGGCTTTATAAATTACCAGAACTCTATAAGCGGTCACTGCCCGACAGAGTGTCCCATACCGTCTGCCTATGTGATCGACTAGTCATCCCATATGACTCTATGACACTTGAACTTGCCATCAATCGCATCACACTCTAGTCACTTCGAAACGTCACCTCTTCTAAGTGACTAGGGGCGAGTACTATGTTAATCCAGTTCACTTTAATGGGGTTCAATTTGTCTCTACAACCCATTTGGATATAACAAAGTAAAGGGTGAGTTTAAAGAAACTCAAACGATAAATGTGATTATAATATATGAATAGTTAATACACTATTACTACTTCATATCTTATAATCTTTAGTGTACCTTTTACACTAATTGAATTGCAATTAAAGCTTGGAAAGTGGATATTCCAGATATCCATGTTTTTCAACTTTATTATTGCCATTTCCTTCTATCCAATGTCATCTCTAATGACATGAATTTATCTGAGTTTATGTCTAGTCATTTAACTAGACTTGAGCTCTTTAACTTGAAAGATGCTTCCACTGTTATCTCATAACATGTGATAAAGTCATTTATAAAGGGATTCACTCTTATACTATTTGTTGACCATTTTATTACAATTTACTCAGATTCCTATTGTAGAATTTGCAATGTACAAAACTAAAACACCTTTCTAGTTTCTAACTCCTTAGTCAGTAAAATCAGCCTAGGATTTCGACAAATCCTTCTCGGTTTGGAAACTAATATTTGTGCAATCCTTCAACACATATTTTAGTATATCATCCAAACATATGAACGAATCCTTGATTCACTTCAAGAATCTTAAAGGATGTTCTTTAAGGCTTTCACAAGACCATCTTATGAATTAACCTGTTATTGACTTATTATGCTCCTAGCATATACTTCATAACGGCGTGTGCGTCAGTTGGCATACATGATCATTCTAATGGCGGAATCATCAGAAAATGATTTTATGTGATCAACAAATTAATAGGTTCAGTGAACGACCATGACTCCATCATAGTAATTCCACTTTCATCATCATGAATAACCTATTCAATCTTGTTGATTTTAAACAGATTTGAAAGATCTTATCATCATAAGATACTTAACTATATGCCAATATTCTCTCACATAGATTCATAAATCTTAGAATATATCACACCTTTTCCTAGTCTCCCAATCACTCTTTCACAGAAGAGAGCATTGGTACATAATTCTCAATAAGTAATATGTTATGAACATATAAGACATTGAAAAAATAATTCTAGCTCCCACTTAACTTCATGTATAAACATGATTCTTCAATCATGTGAACGATACTATTCTCAATTATCACATGAAAGAAGAGTATAATCCTTTAATGCTTGCTTAAGACCATTTTGGGATCACTTAAGATAGCTACGCATAATATGTTAGGATTCTTAGATCTTTATCTAAGGTTTTGTGTTCCAAACACTTCCTCCTCTAAATTCCCATTTTAGAAAAGCGATTTTTAATTATCATTTGCCATTCATCATCAAATGAAATGTGGCAATTCCTAATATAATTTATTTTGATCAACATCTCCATGTCAATCTATGCCCTTATTTACTCTAAAGCTCTATTCAATTTAAGGAGACCCTCGCCTTAAGTAAATCTACTCTTGAGTAACAGTTTTGGATTATAATATTATGGCTCGTTTGTAACATGGTCGATTTAAATAATACCATTAATTTCGCAAAGCATTTTAACAACAAGACATGTGTGTTAAACTCCCACTGAACTATAATCCCACTCTATCTTTATATATTATAGTTCCATTACTTTCACAAAGTAACACATTAACTATAAGACATGTTTGTGATGATCTAATCTACTCCCACTCTATCTCTTAGAAATACCTCTGTTTTCTTAAGAGATAGATTTGTGAGTTATAAACATATATATATATATATATGGTGGGGTATTAGAAGTTTCTTTAGACTGACACATTAGCTCATAAAAGACCAGCTCTTTTACGACAAACATTATATACGAGTCTTATCCACGTCATATGTTAAATAGACTTTCTATTTCAGGTATCTCCTGGGTGACCTTCCAAAATAACGTGTTCATTTTGGATTGCTAATTCCCAAAAGCGAGTTTGACAACTCAAATCAACTTATGTCCATGTAATGAACAAAATTGAAATCTTAAGCACTCCCATATCTCGTATGGAGTCTTATAAATGGTGTAGCCAATTGGTAAATTAAATTATCCTATATAGAGTTCAATAGCTCATCATAACTTTATAATTGATCTTACATAAATAAGTTGTTACTTTTAGTAACAATGCATAAGGAGAATAAAATTCATAGCTTATGGACTTATAATGTTCTAATCATTATAATTATCTATTTGATCAATTTAAGTTGATAATCTTATGTTTCACGATGCAAGTAGTGTATGATGATAATCTTAAAACAAACGGTACGATAAAGTAAGTGACTTGGGTTGCAAACCAAGTCACCAATATCCAAAATACAACCATTATTTAAAGGATACAAACAAATTTCCAAGTCGAACAAGGAAATCAAAATAGTTCTAAAATCTCAAAATACAACATGAAAATAAAGACAAAGCAACATAAAGCCAAGCTTCCATATATCTAGCACCATGGTCGGCTACATCTAGCTTCCCTCAAGATCTTCTAGGCTTGCTTTTCTTTGCCCTTGTCCTTACTAGGATGCCCTAATTACAATAAAAAGGGTAATCATCACAACTTGTATCAAAATACCAAAGTTGAGATCGAATCATAAAAGATAGGGATAGTTATTTACCTACTAGAATAACCTTTCCAGCTTTAATATCGCCAAGATATTTTGAACAATTTCTCTTCCAATGCTAAACACCACTACAATAGTGGCACTTGTCCCCGGATGGGGCACTGTACTTGGGCTTGGAGGAGCTAGCTTCACAAGTCTTTGCTTTGTTATTGTAGGGAGTTTTCTTCTTTCCCTTATTGCCACTTTTCTTGAAATTCCCTGTACTCTTATGATTAACATTGAGCACATCCTTGGTGGTGCTAACACTTAGCCCCATGTCCCTCTCGGCTTGCACAAGCATTTTGTGCAACTCATCAAAGGAAACTTTCTTGTTTTGCATATTGAAATTCACCCTGAATTGGACATATGCCTTAACTTTGTTTAGGGAGTGAAGAATTCGATCAATGACGAGTTCCTCGGGAATCTCTACCTTATGCATTTTTAGAGTCTCAACACGCTCCATCAACTTGAGCACATGAGGGCTAACTTTTTTGCCCTCCTTAATATTGAGATCAAAGAATGCGGATGCCGATTCATATTAAATGATCCTCGGAGCTCGTGAAAACATTGTCACGAGTTTCGTATAGATCTCATGAGCGGTGCTAATCTTTATAGCACGTCTTTGGAGTTCGGCCTCCATTGAGAAGATCAACACATTTTTGATCGCGGCCGACTCCTTTTGGTAAACCTCATAGGCTTGCCTAGCAGCGGTGGTAGACCTAGCATTAGGTTCGGCGGGAGAGGCCTCAGTAAGGTAACAAAGCCTGTCGTCACCCTCCGCGGCCAAGCGAAGTTGCGCGTCCCAATCGGCAAAATTGGACCTATTCTTTTCTAACTTACAACGATCCATGAAGGATCGGAGCCATGAAACATTGGTGAGAGTGTTTGAGCTAGTGGTTGCGGATGTGATTGGAGTTGCCATTTGCAATTGAGAAAACGATTTCGACTACAAAATAGGAAGTGAAGGAATTAATAAACATCTATCATTTTAATAATACTTGTAAACAATTTAAACAAGTTTTAAGCATTTATATAGTGACCTCTACCCAACTATTATAAATGATCCCGAAATCCAAATTCATATCAATTTGGGCACGGTGAGCCGATTCATCCCTTATCAATATAACTCTGTGGATTAACTCTTTAATCGATTCTACTTCTAGAACTATCGGTCGATAAAAATTACATTAATATATATCTTTAGCCCGGAACACATGCGACTACGGTCACGAATACTTCCGTTGAGCTCATTCCAAATTTCGATGTAATAACATTTTATTACCCACTTACCCAACGTAACAAGTTTATCACCCCGGTGAGCCGAGCCTACTTCCTCATGAAATTGGGACTCATGGTTTCTACTATTTGGTAAGGCTAATTCTCAATTATTATTTAGTGAGAGGTATTGTCAATTTATTACCTATCACGTTTTAAGTGAACTAAAGCGGTGAACTACGATAATTATAATTGACACGGTCGATGACTCGATATGAAACGCATGTGTTGTTATGGCGGTTTGGCAATGCATTCAACATATTAAAAGAAATGCAAAGCAATAATAATAAATTCCTAGTATGGTCTTCCTAAAATAGAAAATCAAATAATCTATTACATATTTGGAAACCAACTCCTTTGGTCGCTTGATTCTTCAAGTGGCACGCCTCCCAAGAACACCGTCTTTGTCGGAACACCTTCCCGAATGGCACCGTCTTGAAGAAATTCCATGATTACAAATAATAATTAAAATACAAGGCTATTCCTATATACATTTGTAATATGAAAAACAAATAAAAATAAAAGTGATACGAGATCATATTAAATTACAACCGAATCAATATTCCCTTCCATTACGGGTAATATCGATTAAAACTAAGGTCATACTAAGATAAAATTACATAATTTAAAAATTATATAAATAAGAGACATTCATTAATTGAAATATGCAGCATTATAATATGTATCTATCATGCCAAATTATATGCCAAATCGCCTTATTTAACTTATATCGTATATATATCCCGGTTTTATGGAAATGTGTGATAATAACTTTTTAAAATCACAAATCAATACTTAAAATCAATTTAAGCTCAATTTAATTATCCTACTACTCTTAGAACTCAAAAATTAGTCATCACTCAATTTTTGACAATAATTCTACTTGATTTAGTTTTATGCTCATTTTGACCTTAAAATCATAACAATTATGAAATAAAACCAAATTAAATTGCAATAATTTCAAATTTTAAATTTTAAATTTTTGAACATTCTGGAATAATTCCATGACACTCATAATGTCAAAAATCATGGTTAAAATTTTCGAATTTGGTTCGAGAAAATATAGTTGCAATTTATCGTTTTTATCTCATAAAATATCTAAAGTATCCAAAAATTAATCCAATCAATTTTACAAATTTATATCTGATAAGTGGAATATTTATTCAACCTAAAATAATTTTCTCATGCCATGTAATTCTGTTTAGCTATTTATGCTAAAATAGTCACTATTTATGCCATTTTTACTCTAAAAATTCATAAATCATGCAAAGTGAAATAATTTCATTGAACAATTTACATACAGTGTTTAAATCATGCATATGACAACATATTAAAATCTCATGGCCTGGTTCAAAGTTTAACTATATTTAACCATTTTACCTCTTTTCATCCATTTTTATCTCATAAAAATCATAAATCATGAAATATTAATCAAATTAATACGAGATTTTACATAAAATAATTAAACTATACAAGTGAGTTAATATAAAATTTTCAAGGTCAGAAACTAAGTTTAGCCATTTTTGTCAATTAACGTCCACTTATGCCATTTTTATCTAATAAAAATCATAAATCATAAAATATTAATCACATTAATACGAAATTTTACATGCAATACATAAAATATTCATGTGAGGTCATACTAAAAAATCACGGGCAGTAGTTAGATTGAACTATTTTTAGTAAATAAAAGTTCATTTTACTCATAAAAATGTAATAAAATCACTAAAAATCATTAAAAATGAGCAATAATTTACCATAAATTATAACAATGACCTAAAAATATTTTAGGACCAGAATATGTAACGTGCATCATGATTTCATAACTTAATATTATAAATCACAAATTTCTAGTTTTAATTAAGTTACTTTTAACTCGGAAAAACCAAACCGATTATGCATGCAACATCCTATGCTATGATACCACTTGTTAGATTCATATACCTATTATTAGACTCTTCTAATAGTAAACTAATTAACTTCTTAATATTTGTTCTTTAGATCTAGTACATGCATAACAAAATAAGAGATTAATAAAGAAAAATAATGTCCCTTACATTGTTTTATGGATCGAAATAATAGGCACAAATAAGGTCACCTTTCTTATTTGTTCTTGAGCTTAAAATGGTGGATGATCCTCCAAAAATCTCAATGTAGAGATTCTCCTTTAATTGCACCCAAGACTAATCCCTTAACTAGTATACTAATTAACTAGATTAATACACTAGTACCCTTAAAATTAATTCTAAAAATATACTTATTACTACACTAGTAATCCTATATTATGTTTAGAATTTATGATGAACAACTTCTAAGTTCTAAAAACTTGTTTTGTGAGAAGTAGAGAGAATATTGAGCAAGCTTGCATGTGATGTGAATGAATGAATATAAGAGAACAAAATTCTCTTAAAAGAAAGAGGGAGGACCGGTTGTAGCAAGGGTTAGGTGCCAAAAATTGGCATCTTGCTTTTTCCTTTTGGTCTTCTCAATATATTAGGTGTGTAAGAGTTGTATTGTAGGCATGATTAGCTATTTTATCAAATAAAAATAAAACAACTATAATCCATCACTACTCCCTCCATATTTCAGTCCACCTTATAAAATGGACTACCATTTTATTTTGTCAATTTGTCATTTGTCACACAATATGTCACATGTAGTATGTTACATGTTATTAATTAATTTAATGCATATTTATCAAGTAAATATCATTTTATAAATTAATTAAATTACATACAACAAATTGACTAGTGATTCTTGATCACATAAATAAAATGAGTCATACAATTATAATTCACAACATGTCAACATCTTGTAATTATAATTAACCATTCATTCTTATCTCAATTGTTTCACAAACAATAAACAATTTTAGTAAAAAACTATTTCAATTACTAAAATAAATCTTATTTAATCCCATTAAAATAAGATATAAGTATTCTCTCTTACAAATGAATTGTTCAATTTTAAGGAATTGATTAACTTGTATCGGCATACAATTAATCAAGTTGTCTATTAATAAGGGAATTGTCCTTTAGGTGTGACCTTAAGGGATCAACTGATCACCACCGTCAAACGACAGTAATGTCAAACTCTAGTTAGCCAATCATTACCGATTAATGAAGATCAGTTGACTATATAAATGAATCATCCCTCTCGTATTCTTAATTTGAGATTTAAACATGTGATCGCACTATTGTGAGGACACATATTCCAACAAAAGGATGGGGAATTATTGAGGAGATGGCCACCCATTGTGATGAGTATGGGAACCCGAGAGATGGTATTCGCACAGTTTATCCAGTTGATAATGCTAAAGTGGGTCAATCGGAAGCCATGAATGCCCGTTTTGACAGGTTGGAGTCGCAGATAGTTGGTGATCAACAGGCGGTTCACTTGTTGACTAGACAACAAACCGTTACTTGTGAGAGATATGGGAGTAATGATGGTCAAACTGCTGTTGACTGTCTAACTGAGAAGGAGCAAGTCCTTGCCTTTCAACAATATAGGCAAGGGGGTTCCTATTATAATAATCAGAGTGGAGTCCATCCCAATTTGAAATGGACTAGTCAGAATGTGTTGAATCCTACACCTCCTTCGCAGCAGCAACAAGCCTATGTTCCTCCTCACAAAGCTCAACAAGTCTTTCAAAAGCCTTCATCTTTTCCACCGCCACATCAAGGAGCTTCTTCTAGTGAGTAAGTGAATTGGCTGAGTTGAAGTTGATGCTCCAATCATTGACTAAGCAGTTGCAGATGAGTGACCAACATAAAGACTCATGAATAAAGTCACTCGAGACTCAAGTAGCTTAACTAGCCGCTAGCCAATGTACAAGGAAGCCGGGTCATTTACCGTCTCAATCTGAGAAGAATCCACACGAGACGATAAATCTGATTAATTTGCGTAGTGGTCTTTCTTATGAAGGACCCAAAATGTCAACTGTTGAGGACATATCAGACCCGAAAAGCGATGTTGCAGGCAGTGAACAGTCATCCATTGACGAAACCATGCTTAATCCGAAGAAAATACTCGATCGACTCATTTCTGGAGGTCGATCGAGAGGAATTGTTGAAGATATTACTCGATCGAATGAAATTATGGGTCGATCGTGTAAAGTTGCCAATCAGGGATTCGATGAAGAGTAGGGATGTCAATGGATCGGGTTCGGGTCGGGTGAAGCCTCATCCGTCATTCATCCGTGCTTTTAAAATCTCATCCAACCCGTCCGTCATCCGGGAAACATATCATCCGTCATCCATTCATCCATCATCCATGGATGAAACGGGTGGACCAGGTGATAAACGAGTGTTGTGTATTTATATATTTCAAGTTAAAATAAATGATGATTTTTTTTATCTACAAAAATAAAGTTAGATAATTATTTTAGTTTAACTTTCTAGTGGGTAGGTTCACAAAATATTTATATTGAGAGTAGAAAAATATGAAAATTTAAATATTTTATATCTTAATAACGTGTTATATGTAAAAAATATTAAATAAAAAATAATAAAATCGGGTGATGGATGGATGACGGGTGGATGGCGGGTGGAATTTCTTCATCCAACTCATCCGTCATCCATCATCCGTTTCATCCGTCATCCATTAAAAACGGGTTTTCATCCATCTTTTAGGGTCGGGTGGATCGGGTTTTGTTGGATGCGGGTGAAATTGACATCCCTAAACGAGAGGGTGAAATTCCTCGATCGAGTGAAAATTCTGAGAAAAGTGTTCGATCGAGTGAAATTCCACCTCGATCGAGAAATGATGATAAAGAAGGTTTCGATCGAGAAGCTGAAATAGCTCGATCGAGTGAAAAAGCTGCTGAAAGACCTCGATCGAGAGGTAAAAGAGATCGATCGAGCAGAAATGAGTTTGAACCTATCGGGACATTGGAAGAAAGGAATAAAGGGCTCGAAATTCCTATCACGGTGCCCTTTCCGAGGCGATTACGGAACAACAAGGCCAACCAACAGTTCGGGAAATTTGCTGAGATCCTGAAAAGCCTTCACGTCAACGTTACTTTCACCGAACTGCTTACCCAGGTACCCTCTTACATCAAGTTTATGAAAGAAATCTTATCGCGTAAGAGACATATAAGTGACCATAAAACGGTGGCTTTAACTGAAGTAGGGCCCGCCTTATTTCAGAATAAGACACCGCCCAAACAATCAGATTCAGGTAGCTTTTCAATTCCTTGTCATATAGGAACCCACTTGATTGACAATGCGCTATGTGACTTAGGAGCTAACGTGAGTGTCTTACCTTTGTCTCTCGCTAGGAGATTGGGTTTGACCAAGTTTAATTGTACCAATATGACCGTTCAGATGGTCGACCGTAGTATATCACGGCCACTAGGAGTAATAGAGGACATACCTGTGAAAATCGGGAGATTCTTTATTCCCGTAAACTTTATGGTCTTAGACATACCCGAGGACACACATACTCCTATTATTTTAGGGCGACCAATTTTCTTTACTGCTCGCGCGGTAATTGACGCCGGGAGAAAGACCCTTACCTTCCAGGTAGGAGACGAGGAGTTAACATTTTATCAGTCCAAATCTCGTAGAGCTCCCATGCAAGTTCAACCTTGCAATGCTTTACCCTCTATTGACCCAGACTTAGACACTCCACCTGAGAATGTTAAATATTATGCTGCTATAGTGACACCTCCGCCTCAGACTCAGAGCAAAAAGGAGGACCATTCTATTGTTTTCCTTACTGTAGGTACACACAGAGTAGATGCTGGAGATGCTATCAGTCAAGGTACAGTTGAAGTCAATTAAAGTGATGGGAATGCCGCCAATGCAGATAGGAATGTCAAGGGGAAGAAGAAAGTTAGGGCATATGTTGACGCAAACTATTCTCCTTCCATCAGTTCGAGTTCAACCTCGTGGCAATCGAAGAGGACGGTCCGAGATGCTGAAGGGACCTCCTCCAGTCAGAAGCCCTCTTGTGGGCTATTATAATGTTTTGGAAGATGAGCGTAGAATTACCCGTTGTAACAAATTGTAATTTTAAATTTTCGTTAGACATTTTAATTGCGTTTTTAGACTATTAGACTATAGCATAGTTAGTTTTAGCGATAATCGAATATAGACTGCATTTTTTTTTTTGTGATTTGGTATTTGCGGGAAGTGTTTTTGCGTGCGTCTATGCGGGTTTGGGGAAGATAAGTCGCATTAGGACGTGTGCCATAGGAAAACACTTCGATCGAGTACTTTTTTTACTTGATCGAGAGGATTTCCCAGGAAAAGAGGTCGATCGAGTGGTTTCCGTCACTCGATCGAATTTGAAAATAAAGGAGTTCTCGATCGAGGGAAAACGTGTTCGATCGAGCATAATGAATGCTAGAGTCCTCGATCGAGTGTTTTCAAATCACTCGATCGAGTGAATATGCTTATAACACGCAGGAAGCCATTCTTTTCAACTTCTATTTTCATTTCAACATTTGTTCTTCCTCTTTTGCGCGATATACCTTGCGAAAATCCCTTAAAACCTCCATTAATCTTCCCTATTGCCAAAATCATCACCCACTTTGCATTACTTGTATTAATATCGACATTTACCCCTTATTCCCTCTTTCAATTTCATCTTTGTTGTTGTTTAATTGGGGAATTAGGGTTTATTCGGGTTTTAGTCGAAGACCGCTTATTCCTTGCGTTTTTGTCGATTAATCTGCGTTTTCTTGTGGGTCTACAATCAAGTAAGTTTTCCCCTCTATTTATTGTTGATTTATTGCCTTTTTTCGACCTAATCTAGGGAATTAGGGTTTCATTTTTTCGAAAAATCGTCACAAATTTGGGGAAACCGTGTTTAATTGATTAATTGATTAGGTTTTGCCCTTACATGATTGATTAGGATGGATAGTAACATAATGCCGTCGACTAATTCTACTGTTATCCCATCCTTGACTGAGACGGTGGTCCTTGCTGCTGCAACCGTCATTCCTACTGTTTCTGCTGCTGTTGCCACTACTGTTGGTACCGTACCCCCGATGGTGACGACCCCTGCTGCGTTGTCAACGGATGTCACGGCCGCTTACAAAGCTTCCCTAGTGCCCCGCTCAGCCTCTGGACGAGCTTCTTCTTCGGGTGCTGGAGGGTGTTGACGGGGCCGAGGACGAGGTACACCTGCTGCTGGACGTGTCACGTTCCGTGCCGATGAATCCTTGGACCCGCATCCCGACTACCCAGAGGTACGTTTCGTTAACTCAATTCATCGTACCCGTTTTTATGATTTAGTGCGCTGTGACTTTTTATCTACTAAACTTTTGTGTCGGAACTCCCTTGAGAAGTTGGGACTTTACGAGGCTGTAGTCGAGATTTTGAATGAGACGGGGATTACTGGACTGACCACTATGAGTGTCGTGACCTATAAGGAGCTGACCCTCGAGTTTTTCAGCTCCTTCACTTTTCCTGCTACTGCCTACGCCACTGACCCAGACAGCTCGTGTGTCTCCTTTCGGTTGTTTAATCGGACTACGACCTGGACCTTAGCTGAGTTTGGCAGTAGGCTAGGTCTGTCTTCCCATGGTGAGTCGGACCCTCCTAGGAAGGTCCTACGTATACTTTGGCGGACCTTAGCACATACACCCTTTGAGGAGCGCAGACTTGCTCATGTTCACCTCCCCCCGGCCCGTTACTTTTTGCGTCTCATTGGAGAGACGATTTTCGGCCGTAAAGAGCCTAACAACATTAATAATGTTGAGTTGTCGATTCTTGGGGGCTATCTAAACATTGATATCGAGGGCCCCTTTGTTCTAAACATCGCCTATCTGACAGCTCAGTATTTTAATACTATTGGGAAGAAGAAGTCGGGCACCATTGTCTGCGATGACATAGCCACCTACCTTGCCCGTTCTATCTTCCCTGACTTCCCTCGTGACCTGGCATATGTTGATAGGGATAGGTACCTAGATCTCTCTGCCATGTTGGCAATGTTTTGGATAGCTTCTGACCACCGGACTTGGGAGATTTGTGGCTCCTTGTCCGTGACCTTACCTTCCACTGACCTACCCAGTCTTGTACCTTTGACCACTGTTAGGGGTAGGTTGCCTCCACCTTTGCCATTCTACCACCTTGCAATCGCTCCACCTACCATTACTTCCGCTTCTAAGAAGCGGAAGAGACCTGAGACCGGAGAGGGATCCACACCGACTATGGCTGGGCAGTCTTCCACGTCCACGCCTAAACCAATCCCTATTCCCACTCCTTCTGTTATACAACCGGTCTACCCGGCTAATTTTATCCCTCCTCCACCTTTTGAGACGTCCGGGGTTATTGACCAGGGGCGTCGTGACGGTTTGCTTCTTGAGTTGCTTACTAGGCAGACTCGTATGGAGCGGGATCAGGCACTTGCCTTGTTCCCTCTGTACGAGTATCACATGAGGAGAGGACATCCTATTCCGGAGGGCTGGCCACACCCTTCTTTCTACCGGTTCCCGACGGAGGGGTACCCGCAACCAGAGAGTGAGGCGGACACAGCTGAGCAGGAGGAGAGGGGCAGAGCTGACGAGAGGAGGAGGAGGGAGTAGGAGCGAGATCCCCACTACACGGTAGTGGTAGAGCAGGAGGAGGAGACTGATGACTAGTAGCTACTGGTCTACTCACTTCCCCAAATTTCTGGCTGGTTTGGGGAAGTTCGTCATTTTGTATGTATTATTTGCTCTTTTCTTTATTTTCGTCTCGTTTTATTTATTTATTTTGCATTCATATATTGGTTGTTTTATCACATTCCCCTGTATATTTACTGCTGGTGTATGCTGGAGGACAACGAGGGCGTTGTCCGTTTTAGTTTGGGGAGGGTATTGCATCCTTTGAGTCTGCATTTTGTATTTGTTTTGCATTCACGTTTACTTTTATGCTTGCATTGTAATTTATTTCAAAAAAAATCATCAAAAAAAAAAATTAGAAAATTTCAGAAAATCAAAAAAATATTCACGTTTCATTTTGCATATAGGTCGAGTCGGAACGGTATATTTCCATGATGAAATTGCACTTTAACTTGTCTTATCACTTAAGCATTGCATCTAAATTGGCAGTTATTAGTTTAGTCATGCGCATATCTATGAGTTAATGTCATAAAATATAGCTGATCATATAGACTTGACCTGATAAATTGGCAACCTACTTTACAATTTCTGAGATATTAGAGTCGTATAACTGGTGTCATTCATGACCAGTTCATATAGGAATTGAGAGTAGTACTTCTTGCATAACATGTTCATCACCTTTGCACTTTTATGAAATTTGATTGCTTGTTGCTTACGTACATTCGGGTTTGTGGTCGGTGTCATATGCAGGGAGGTGCTTACAATATCCCTCTTTCTTTCATTTTCACCCATTTAGCTCCACATTAGTCAAATATAGCCTTTTGACCCATTAGCTACACCCAAATTAAGCATGCCAGTCAAGCTAGTTTAGTGTAATTTTTGTGGTATGATTTTCAATGATGCGAGTTTGGCTCGTTTATCTTTCGTATGGAGTTGGTAGAAAGAGAAAGAAACGTGGCAAGAAAATGAGAAAAGCATGGAAAAGGATGAAAAATACAAAAAAAAATGGAATATGAAAAAGAAAAAAAAACGTGAATGTCAGAAAGAAAGAAGAACAAGAAAAAAAAGATGAGGATTTAAAATGAAAAATAGACCGTATTAAAAAAAGGGAAGTTTGTGACGGTCTTACTCCTCCATTTTTATTTATATCTTTTTGAGGAGATTGTGTATTTGGTTAGTGAGTTTTGTGCCAAAGAAGGGTACTTGTCTTTTATTTTCTAGTCAGCTGAGAATTGGATAATCCTATATGGTCCTGTTTAGGTGCTAGCTTGACGCTTTACCTCCACATTTCCATAATCTATTTTGCCTTTTCTTACCTGTAACCTCACTCTCCCATATATTTTGTAAGCCCTCGGTTGTGACGAACATTGTTGGTTGGAATGTATGTATGACATTTGAATCGTCTATCATTTTGGTTGCATGCATGTTATGTAGGTCGCAGTTTAGGTGAGTCACCGTTTCTCTTTTTCTCTTACACATATACTTTCACCTTTTGCTTCATGAGAGAAGAGTGACCTGTGAGAGTCCGAATTTTAATGGTCTTGCAAGGTCGACAGGTCATATTATTTATAGACATCATACAATTCGTTTGCGTATTGATTGCTGTAGCTATAACTGTTAATTTTTGATTGCATTAAATAGTTTAAGTGGACAAGTAATAACAAGATCTGAGTTTTCATATCCGTTCCATTAGTTTGCATTTAGTTTACTCGAGGACGAGTAAAGGTTCGGTTTGGGGAGATTTTATACGTGCAATTTAAATAGACTTTTTCGCCTCTTATTGCACGCATTTCTATGCCATTTGTATCGTTATATATTGCAAAATGCCCTGAATTGGCTACTTTGGTTTGTTTTGTCTTAATTGTAGGAATGGACCCAAAAGTAGTGGAATCGTCCCTTATTCTTCCCATTTAGCATGCATTGTAAGGAGGCGGAGATTTAGAGCAAGAGTCGTACCTCGGGAAGCGTGAAGGGAAGTCTTAGGAAGCTGCCAAAGTCAAGGCTGATCTCAGTGGGAATTACTCGATCGAGATGTTCTCGAGTCCAATCGTGTTTTGGCAGAAGCTGAAGGTCGACCGAGTGATTTATATGCTCGATCGAAATGTGCTTTTATGGGAATACTCGATCGACAGCCTAAAGTGCTCGATCGAGAAGTTTCGCTAGAGAAGTCCTCGATCGAGTGACCTGAAAGTACCCGATCGAGTGATTAGCTAGATTACACGGGTCATCTAAATCTGTGTTAGGTTTATTTTAGTTAATTTTTACTCTCCTATATAAGGGAGTCATAATTAGTTCTAAAATATATCTTAATTACTCAGACTCTTAATTACGTTTTGCACACTCTTAATCTCTTGAACTTTTCTCTGTCTCGTTTCTCTCCGGATTCAAACTTTGAAATCTTTCCTTTCTCTTTAATCTTAATTCTTTGTTTGCTCTCATTAATTGTTCTCTTATTTTAGTTTATGCTTTATTATCATTCTTTTATCATGTCTCTTGTTAGTATGCTTATCGCTATTATTGTTGATTTCGTTAAAAACATAAGTAGCTAATCTCCCTATGTTAGGATTAGGGGATCCATGGTAGTGATGAGATGATGTAGTGAATAAACTAGGTGATTTACTTGGAGAATCTGTGACCATAGCAATATAACTGTAACATATTTAGTTGAGTGCATGCTTCTAAATAACATTAATTCGGTTAACTTTGTTCCTGGATCGGAAGATTGGAATAAACAGACCTGCTATGAACAATAGGCTACCCTAATGAGGACAGAAGTTAAGTTAGTGGAAATCTAGGGTGGATAGAGGACCGGAAGGACCTTTCCCTTGCCCTTCTCACAGTAGATTGTCTAGGCTATTTACAACTGAGTCGATAAACTGCCATGGTGAACCGAAATCCTGACATTCCCTCTTTTATTTGATCACTTATCTACTATTTTCTTACTTTACTGCTCTTGTTTTATTTCTCTTGCCCCTTAATCTCTAGTAGTTTAGAAAACAAAATACAAACCCCCCAATTGTGACTTAGATAGACGGACTTACAGATAGATACCTTGCCTCCCTGTGGAGATCGACCCTAGTTATCACCAGCTTCTGTTAGTCATATTTAGGTATTTATTTTTGGTACGTAACGACCGTATCAGAGAACCTTGAGTTACTCCCCACTGACTGTGGCGTTCATGTTTACATGAATGACAGGTATAAGTTGCTGCATTTATGGGGTGAAGACATGTGTGAGCTAGTGAGTACCTTGACCGTTGGATTTTTATCTATCGATTATGCTTAGACTCACCTTTTAGACTTGTTATTCGTGGGATATCTTTTCCCCCTATTTTGCTAGACTTGGTTTGTAAAAACCTAAGTTTGCTTATCGTTGCATTTGTTTCGTTTTATTAGTGACTCCCGCATGTTAAACTTTAACTAGTATTAAAAGTTTTTAAAACGCGGAATGCATGGGCCTGGGAGGATTCAACCCCTCGTCATCAAAAAAAAAGTTTTCAAAATTTCATAATTTTCGCTTAAATTTATTAGTTATATTTTCCGCATTATCGCGGGGTGTCACATACTTGGTCTCATTGGAGGCGTCATCCTTTACTTCTGAGTACATGTGGGTTCCCTCACGTGTCCCTAGGTCCTTTGTGGGTCCCAAATTATCCGAGTATTACATTGGCCTTACGATAAAAAAATGGAGCGTTAAGATCTAAATTAAACTTATGTCCCACATTGATGGGGAAAAGATGGAACACTCTCTTTATAAGCATCTACTAAATAATAGTATGTGGCATTTTGGAAAGGAGCTGTAACACCCCCATTTATTTAAGAGTCTTTACTAGACATTCCTAGATAAATGTAAGTGTTACCATCTCAGTTTTCCGAGGTAGTGATTACAAAGATAAACGAAACCAAAGTACTTAAAGTAAATTTAACGGTTAAAGGCCTTTATTACAATGTTTCAAACTTAACAACTGTAAAATAATTAAATACATTTGCAGCGAAAACTAAATTAAAAGACAAGTTGCTCTGATTTAAAAAAAATGATTTGAAATCGAATCCGTAATTACCAGAGTTCCAGAATTAATGAGCCTACGATTATATTTGACCAATTAAATATGACAAAAGTTACTCTGACTAAAAAAACGGTTTTTCTAAAATGTGCCCTAAGGGCATATTTTAATAGTTAATAATACACATGATAAGAAGAATCTTATCAATTATCCATAATTAATTGATTGTTAAGATATCAAGATAATTTAATATCAAATTTTTCTCTCTCCTCTTTTATTCTTTCTGTTTCTATTTATACTCCTATCATGTAAACCTTTTTTTACGGACTCTGCCTTTTTCTAAACAGACTGACTATTTCAAATATTGTCTCTTTTTTCCCCTTCTACCGTCACCTACTTATCCTTTTCATCTATGAAAGATTCATTTTATCCCCATTACATAAAGTCACAAGTGATATCAATAAAATAAATAAGTTCAATTCAAATTACAACGCAAAATATTAATAATACCGTTCCTAACATACCACTCTAAAAAAAAATTATTGAGTCTATTGTTTTATAGAAAAAACAGGATTTATATCATCAAATGGTAGAATATTCTTCTTCCTTTTCTTAGTAGAGACTTTTGAGCTGATATTTACATCGACATTCTCGTTCTCCGGACAAGTATTAATATTGTGTCCCGACTTCTTGCACAAAGTACAACTTCTCATTTGCTTTGGAGCTGCTTCCTTTCCTCCTATTTCTCATCTAAATTTAGGATGACCTTTAGTCTTCGAAATTGGCGGACAAGCAATAAAATCATCCCCTCCAAGATCAATAGTACAATCACCCATCTCCTCCCAATTGACCTCCCTTGTATTAACCATTAAAAGACTAACTCCGGCATGAAACTCATCACGACACCATCACAAGGGTATGTACTCCTTCGGGATTTCAAAACAATCTTTGTGTAATAACAAAGATATGATATGGCGACAAAGAATACCCTAAAATTCAAAACGTTTACAGCTGCAATTAATATATTCGTCATTCCATACCACACCGTGCTTTTGTGCCTAGGACACTTTATAATATTGCACACAAAAAATTGAATTATGCTCCTCATATATCGTGTATTAAGTAGCTCTTTCAAACTCTTCTTGAATTTTTTTTGAAAGAATATGCCGTGAATGATTTGTAAACTTGCTTTTCTAAAGGATATTCTGTACGCAAAGAAGATCCCCTATACGTATCTAACATGGTATAATGAAGTTGGATTTGACCAATGTCCTCAACCGCGAGATGAACCTGTAGATTTGTTAAGGTGAGAAAGCTATTAATAGATAATTGCATATATCGTACAAATAGTCCTACAACAATTTGCAAGGCAACAAGTTTCAGTATGCAAGTTTAGCAACAAGTTTCAGTCCATACTGACTGAACACCGATCATTAGATGCAAACTAGTGTACCTTAAACATAGATAATGGACTTTCATGCCCCACTTACAGTTAAAACATACTCATACATATTACTGTAAATAACATATTGGTTATATATGAGAATGTTATTATCAAAAGTAATAATAATGTAAGGGTGTAATAACCTCCTTGATGAGCTCAATCAAACGTGAACGGGATGATGTAAAGCGTTTTCCAAAACTATTTATACTCTCATATCTTCATGTTGTTCTCATTCCACCAAAAAATAGTCACGAAGATAAGCCGACACCCAACTTTGTTTGATTGCATATAAACCACGAACATGTTTATTTTCTTGAAAGTTAAACTTCGTAACCACAACAGACCATTCTCTTTCAAAATCATCGATGTTTTTCAACCTATAAATGCGATAAAACTCCGAACACCAATGTGAATATTTAGTTCTAAGAAGTGCAGTAAACCAACCGAAAAATCTAGAAGTGATATGTCATATACAAAAAGCATGTTTTGTATATGGCATTTCCAACTTAATTGCGTCTGTCATCCAATTATCTTGTTCAGTAATAATAGTCTTGGGTGATTTCTTCATGATGGTAACAAAAGTCTATTAATGAACAATATATTTGTTAGATAATCAAATGTCAAAACTATATAAAGGTAGACTAACCAATAAATATTATTTTTTGTACCTTCATTAACCATTGGAAAGTAGCGACCGTTTCATTGCGAAAAAGGGCACAACCAAATAAGATAGTTCGCCCAAGATTATCTATGCCGATAAAAATTTCGAAAAGCATGTCGTAAGCATTTACTCTGTAAGTGGTATCAGACCCAACCGCATCTCCATACTCTTGATACAAATCAAAACAATGAGCCGGAGACCAAAATATATTTTCAAGGCTATTCTGAGCATCAATTGTATAGTCAAACTGAAAACTAGGATTCTCATTTTTTTTCCTTTTTACAATATTCTAGGAGTTCCATAGCATCATTGTCTATATTTTCTCGTCGAATCCTACTAAAGAAATTATGGACATCTTTACGCAAAAATGGAAGATCGCCATATTTCACATTTTTTTTTTTATGACGAGGGGGTTGAATCCCCCCGGGCCCATGCATTCCCGCACCACCACATGGACCATGTAAGCCACCCATTTCGGGGGCTGCAGTGGCCAAGTGATCATCACCCCAGCTGGGAGTCGAACCCGGGACCTCTCAACTCCTGCACTTCTGCAAGTTTCAAGGTTTAACCCGGCTACCACTGGACTAACACCACTTGGTTTATTTCACATTTTTTTGAAGCTCCATGACACGCAACTTCTTTTTACAATAAAAGTTGTTGCTCATCTTTTTTTGAAATGGTACGATATGCAGGGAGGAAGCGTACTTAGAGAGGAGACAATAGTTCATGGCTATGTTTTGATATAAACTGGGTAACATGCCACTCCTCTTAAAAAATATCATTGGTTTTTTTAAGAGTAATTCTCATCACAGCCATACAACCACATCTTGCAGATGATCGGTTTTGTTGCTCCTTAATAGGTTCAACAAACTTCTCATCAGCGAATCCCTGTCAGTGACAAAAAAATCCCGTCTTATCGTTTTCCCATTTTTATTAATAATTCGCCCTTTTCTTATTCGAAATCCCATGCTTTTAGCAAATTTCTCATAAAACTTAAATGCCTCTTCTTCAGTAAGAAAATATTGTGCAACAAAGAGTTCAAAAATAGTATCCCCTAAAACTACTTCTCTTGTTAAATCATTCACAAAATTATTTTCAAACCCAATTATGTCTTCATTTCGTTCCTTATTCAAACTCAACTTATTTGATGCTTGAGTCTACCTTAAAGTTTAAGAAAGCATTTGGTTTTATGCTTGCTAATGACTTGGCACTTCAAAAAGACATGAAGAAGATTGGTGATAACCTTACACCTGATGAATGGAAACAAGTGTCGCACTTCTTACCTTTCTTGAAATTTTTTATGATGCCACTTTGAAGATGTCTGGATCTCGTTATGTCACAAGTAACTTCTATGTGGAAGTCATATTTGGTGTTGGTGAGGTACTTTCACAACGTATGGGGGATCGTGATGAATGCGTTATAAAAATGGCATCTTTATGAAGGTGAAGTATGTCAAGTATTGGGGTAAAATTGACAATCTAAACTTTTTTTTATTTGTGTCTCTAATCCTTGACCCACGATGGAAGTTTGTGTGTGTTGAGTGGATGGTGAAGTCGGCTTATGGCGAGACTGATGGTACTGTTTTGTCTGAAAATATCCAATACTTTTTACAAGAGCTTTTTAAATTTTATTCTAAATCGAACCAACCTAAAGAAGTTCCATCTACTTCTAGTTCAACTTCCACCAATTCAACAAGTATGCCTGTAAATGACAAAAGCCAAGATAATATGTTTAATTTTAGTGCTCTTTTGGGTATGAAGTTTGATATGGAAATGGGTGGTGAAGATGTGGAGAGAATATCAGAATTAGATAAGTATTTGGAAGACGCCCGAGGAAGTAGGCAATCAACTTTTTGCATCTTACAATGGTGGAAAGATAACCAAAAAAGATATCCTATTCTTTCCAAGATAGCTAGAAATGTGCTTGTTATCCCGGTTTCTACAGTGGCTTCGGAATCGGCTTTTAGCACTGGAGGCCGAATTCTTGATTCTTTCCGTACATCTTTGAGTCCATATATGGTGGAAGCTCTTGTGTGTGCACAAGATTGGTTTCGCAATTCTCGAACTCCACTTATCATAGAAGATATTTTAGTTGAAATGGAAAAATTACAAGAAGGCGAGTCTATTTTTTAACCACAATCTTTATATGTTGAATATTTAACCATTGTTTTTATATATTGCAGATTTAACTTGTGTATTTGTAGTGTCAAACTAATCTTGACTATTTTTATAATTACAAAATGGTAGGTGTGAAAGATCTGATATTGGAGCATGCTGCTATTGTGATTGATGATAGTCAAGACCCGGATGATGATTAAGAGGTTTGTTCCTCTTTATTTCTCCCTGCACTCACCATTATATTGTCTTTAAGTTAATATAATGTTATGTAGAAATCTATCTTAATCACTTCTAACATTGGATTAGTTTCAAAAGTGGTCACTAATGCACACTTGCAGCATCCAATCTATAATCAGATGCAAATATCCGTCCTACATCTGGGACTACTAAACATCGGTTACTCCATTAATCTAAAATTGAGACTAATCTTTAGGTAGTCACCAATAACAACTTCCTTCAACCTAGGGAAATAGCTGCCAACCTCAACGTTCTCGTTGGCAGAAATACGATGATACGATAATATGTTTAATTTTACTAATATTCATGATGTTAATGCTCACAGGAAAGTGGGCACAAGATTTGCTTGAAGCTTTAATTCAAGATTGATGAGCAAAAGATAAATCATTGAAGATTTGTAATATTTTGAAAGAATTTGTAATATTTTGCAAGGATTAATGTGTAATTTATATAAACATATCGAGTACTTGTAAACTGTCGTCTGTAACTAATGTGGGATTCTTGTGGACTTGATTTTGTGCTTGTAAGAAATTAGGATTTGGAAAAGCTTTGGAGGGAAATGGGAAACAAAACTGAAAAATGGATTAAAAACTACAAAACCGTATACCGGATATACGGAAACCGGATATCCAGAATCCGTATATCTGTAAAATCCGTATCGGATACGTATACAAAAAAAAAGGGATTTTAAAAACCGTATACCAACGTGAAATCTCGTCCCAAAAAGAACAAATAAGTCAAAACCCTCCAACTCCCCCTTAATACTATGTACAACTTAGTACTAAATACAAGGACATTAGTTCATCTAGGCCAAAAATCATGAATGAGATGTAATTAATCATTGGGCTTTGACAAGGTCACCTTGTTTTTAGCTGCTTCTTGCTTGTGGGCTTAAGGACTTCAACTTACACGCACCAAATCCTCCTCGATCCATAAATTAGCTTGATTAGAAGCAATAATTCTCTCGGTTACTCAACTAATCGATAATCTTTGGTGCAAAACGTCCATTCCTGTAAACAATTACACAAATTGGTAGTAAATCGCAAAGGAAATATAATATCATATAAAAAGTACCAAAATTGTTGGAGACGGTATAAAACTGTGGGGAATAAGTATATAAAATATTAGTAAAATAATGAGTTATCATGTCCCGAACCACAAAATAACCCGAATCGACCAAGCTTGAAATGTATGACTTGACCTAAATTAAATCGACCCACCTCTAGTCCTCTACTACAAAATATATTGTAAGCCCAGATTTGCGATCGCTTTGGGTCTTGCGGAGAAAAGAGTCTCGTAAGAAATATTTGTTTCCATTAATCACTACTTACATTGCCATAATATATCATCAAAGTATAATTATGTTATTTACTTATGTATCTGACCACAATTTACTAAATTTTTGCCACGAATTATTAGTATTTTGTGAACATTGTTATGTTATTACTTATTAGTGTTTTGCCACGATTATTTTTATTATTGTAGTTGTTGTATCCGAATTTGTTCGTCTTGTTTATTATACTCCTTCCATCCCGGTCATTTTTATATTAAAAAGTCAATTTTATATCTTTTATAATATTTAATAATAACCTTCCCTTAAAGACACTCATCCCTTTTATATCGGTGCATTCCACGTAGAGTCTATTTTTTCGTCTCTACGTGGTTTCTTTAATTTGTACTCAAAGTTGTGGAGCAACTTTTGTCATTGTACTATTTATTCGACAACCGCTATCAAAACAACCACCACCACCACCATGAAACCTACCAGCACCACCACCACAACAAAACCAACCACCACTAGCTACTATGAATGGAAGCCGTCTAATCAAAACAAGAAAAATAATAAGCGATCTACTCCCCAACCGTCACGACCTATGCCCCCATCATCACCTTCACCACAGCCATTGACATCCCCGCCACCTTCCAAACCTCCTGCTCCAGTTCCAACAATACAGATCGATTACTATTGAGCTGTATTGTGGTGGGGTACGGCTGCCTGTTTTCCCATCTATGTCCGTTTGTACATGGTGATTCAGACCGGTTCTTGACGCATGACATCTGGCCAGTTGGTCGTAACGGTGTAAGCCTTGAAAATTCCCATATGGCACCGTATGAAGAGCCAAATTTAGTCGGTCAACGGAAAAGGTGTTGGTCTGGTCTTACAAGACCCAATGAAGAATTTTGGATCCATGAATGGACCAAACATGGTTCTTGTTTAGGCATGAGTGTAAAAGAGTATTTTGATGCTGGTTTGGTTCTATGTAGAAGATATTCAACAAGACTCCACAACTTTCTTAGCGTATACAATAAGTTTTTTTGCTTTAAGTTAAGACCTTTCATAACCTCCTTTTATTTTCTATTCTTTTCTAATCTAGTGTAAGAGTCGTCTTAAGTTAAGATCATCATAAATAACAAATGTTGATGTTTCTTTGGTGCCCCAAGCTTTTTCAAGTTTTGCTATAGTTTAGATGTGTTTTATCTGTTGGAGTAGTGTCCTCTACAATAAGTGCGTTTACATATTAAATCTCGCTAAAGGAATATCATGGATTTATTTATTTGTTTGTCAGCTGGTCATCGTTAATCGGTAATGATTGACTAACTAGAGTTTGACATTACTGTCGTGTGACGGCGGCGATTAGCTGATCCCTTTAAGTCACGCTTATAGGATGATGCCCAAATGGAAAAAACTAATTATTTGTATGAGATACAAATTAATCCTTGTATTAATTGACTTTGAATAAGTCAAGTGAATATATTATTTGATGATGAGTTATGAACTCGGGCCAAGGGGATTTATTATTTAATTATTCAATAATTAATTAATAAATGTTAATTGAAATTTAATAATTAATAGTTAATTAATTAAATTCATACGATATGTGTATAAGTTTTGAGGTAAAGGTAATTAGTTATTTTAATTTACAAGAAGTTGTAAAATTAGCTAATAAGGGATAATGGGACACATTTTATGTTGATAAAATGGTCTAATATTTACCCAAATATAAAGTGGTCATTAATTGCTAATTTGTATTATTTAAGTGTTAAATAATCAAATTAATATTATATAGGATATTTAAATATAAGACTTATAAGTATTTGTGGGACAAATGTCGGAAATGAAAATGGACCAAATAGGGTCCATTTGGACCGGTTTCTATAAGGTCTTTATAAACTACCATATGTCAACATTTAGTGACAATAATGACATGTTATGTTCCTCTCATTTGTTTACATTTGAGAGGTTTATAAATACCACTCATTATACACTTGCAAGTGAGATTTTAAGACCAAAAAATCCTCTAAATTCTCTCATTTTGCCGGAACATAGAGTGAAGAAAAGGAGTCTTGTTTTCTTCCTTTTTCTTCATCAAAACTTGATCAATTTGTTGATCATAAAACCAAAATATAATTCACAAATAATAATATACATTATATAATATTATTAGTGTAATAATATTACATAATACAAGGTTATTACTACAATTACCTAGTTAGTAATTTTAGTAGTATTTTGGGTTGATTCTTGGGTGCTAATCAAAGGAGGTACTCAACTTTGGGTACTTGTTCTTGGAGGATCTTCCTTAACATTTTATAGCTCAAGAACTACAAAGGTAGGAGACCTTTGTAGTGCCCATATTTGCCTTAATCAATGTAAGGAAATTTTCTCTTACGATGGTTTTAAACCATTTTTTTGTCTTTTATCTTTGCATGCATGTAGATTTAGACCACATAATAAAATTAGTATATAATTTTATTATCACTAAGATAGTCTTATTTGGTCTAAATAACTAACAAGTGGTATCAGAGCATTGTTACATACACGCATGTAGTCTTAAGACGATTTTAGTAATTTATGAGATAAACTAATAAAATTTGATATTATATAGTTAAAATTAGTTTTATCACATAATATTGTCTTGCATGTAAATAATCTTGTCTTAAAATGATATGTGACGAAAAATTGATTTTTGTAATATTTATTCACTTTTTATGACTTAAAATGGCATAAAATGGATTAAAAAATGCACTAAAATTTATTAAGAGGTAATTAAATTATGTTACATGTTAATTTTATGTATATTTATCTATAAATAACCACATACATTTTCTATTTATGAGAAAAGTAGAAAAACTATAGTTTATTGATTTTTATTTGATAAAAATTGGTAAATAATGGTTATTTTACAAATAAATATTGATTTAATTTTTCGGCTCGAAATTTTTTGATTTTCAGCTCCTGTAAATTGTTCCAAAATGTAAAATTTTTTATTTCAAAATCGTTTCAATGTTTATGTGATTTAGAATTAAATCGTAAAAATTGTCGTTTTACCGAGAAAAATTGTGAAATTGTTTTAAATAAATTTCAAAACCAACAATTTCACATGCATGTCATTTTGGTGAAAGACCAGAATGTACAAAACCTTAAAATTTATTTTTCCATAAATATGTTAATTAAAAGGAATTTTTCGATAATAATTGTGAATTATTATGTCTTTTTGTTATAATTTAAGTTTTAATCCCATTAAATTCAAGATAATTAGTGAGAATAATTATTTTTATATTAGACCAGATTAGTATGATATGTAAATCTTAAAAGTGTTTTAACAATTGATTACGGAATTTTAATGGTAAGAATTTCGTCAGAACAAGCTCAAATGATCGTTGTTGGTAACTTAGACAATTTGGCATGACATATTTACATAATGCATTTTTATTATTCATTTGGATGATTTATTTTTAGCATTTTAATTATGTAATTTTTCCTAATATGTCCATAGGTAGAAGTTGGTATTTCCCGTAATGTAAGGGAATATCGACTTGTTTTGTAATTAATTGCGATCTCGCATCGCCCAATTTGTAATTAATTAATAGTTTTTATTTTATTTTATTACAAATTCTATAATAGGAAAAAGTTATGTAATTTAATTATTAGTAGTTAGATGAAGCATCTAAAGACGGAGTTTCATGAAGACGGTGTTTTTGGAAAGGAGTTCCGAAATCCTAAAGAAGGAGGCCAGTTGTATGAAGACTCAAGGACCAAGGAGTTGGTTTCCAAAGTGTAATAGCTTAAGTTAATTAGATTAACTAGGTGGCCATATTAGGACTTGTTTATTTATATTTATACTTCATGCCAAATCGTCACTACATGTTTTATTTTGTTGTTATCGATTTAATTGTCTAGCATTCGCCAATTTTGTTCACTTAAAAGTGATAGACAATTAAATTGATAAGATCTCTCACCTTTGTTTAAAAATTGAGATTAGCCTTACTAAATAATAGCACCTATGAATCCTTTCTTCATTAGAGGTAGGTTCGGATCACCGAGGTACACTCTTTTTACGTTGGGTAAGTAGGGTAATAAAAGTTATTACGCGTGAAAATTGGTTGGACTCAACGGAATAAGTATGGGTTGAATCGGTCCACCGTGCCTATATTTATTTCTGGGGCTAAAAGATAGATTTTAAGAAAATCCGTCAACCAAGAGTTCTAGTAGTAGAATCAGTCAAAATGTTGACTCACCAAATTTATATAAATATGGGTTGAATCGGTCCACCGTGCCCGTGTTTATATAAAATTGGATCTTGGAATCATTTATGTAATTCAGTGGGAGATCAATATATAAATGGAAACAAGTTAAAATATTTAGACGATATATGTTAATCTTTCCTTTCATTTCCTTTGTAATAATCATGATGGCTTCTACTACTCAAACCGTCACTATAGCCAGAGATTCATGGCTACGTTCTTTTATGGACAAATATGTTTTAAGCCGACGGTAGTAGTTAAAGATTGGGAGGAACAACTTCGATTAGCTACCGCAGGTGATGGAAAATTACGCTACCTTGTCGATCCCTCTTCCCCTTCGCCTAGTTCTAGGGCCACTGCCGATGTAAGGGAGGCTTATTCTAATTATCAAAAGGAATCCGCTGCAGTTAAAAATGTTTTACTTTTTTCAATGGATCCTGCTTTACAAAGACAATGTGTCAAGTTTCGCGATGCACATGAAGTGTTCTCGAGGCTTTCCACCATGTTTTCTCAAGCCCCGAGGATAATTCAGTATGATACCGCAGTTCGTTTCTTTGAGGCTAACCTCAAAGGCGGTTAACCTGTAAGTTCACACGTACTTAAAATGATTGAGTACGTGGAAACTTTAGAGGGGTTGAGATGTAAGATCCCCGATGAACTTGTGGTGGACCGAGTGCTCCACTATCTCTCTCTCTCACGTCAAAGGATTTACCCAATTTAGGGTAAATTATAATATGACGAACATGAGAAAAAGTTTACATGAGCTCCATTCTCTGCTTGTGCAAGCAGAGAAGGATATGGGATTTAGTGGGAATACGAGGAGGGATGTACTTGCGATTAACGTGAAGGGGAAGAAGCAGTTTAAGAGGAACGCAGGTTAGAAGCCCATGCAGGTGGAGGGCAAAGGTAAAGCAATTGCGAGTTGCTCTACCAAGCCTAAGCCTAAAAAGGGTAATCCTCTTAAAGATACTTTTAATTATTGTAATAACAAGGGACATTGGAAGCGTAATTGCACAAAATACTTGGATGACATCAAAGCTGGCATTGTGAAGCCTACATGTAATTTCTCAACCGAATCTTTTATGCTAGACATAAATTATGCTTCAAATACAACTTGGGTATTAGATACTGGTTGTGCTTCTCAATTGTGCAATCATTTGCAGGGCCTAAAAAGCATAAGAAAGCTAAACAATGGTGATGTTGATCTCCGAATGGGTAACGGTCTAAAGTAGTCGCCGTCTCAATAGGAACTTATGTACTTAATCTAGCTTCGGGGTTGCAGTTGTTTCTTAATAATTGTTATTTTGTACCAACATTATCCAAGAATATAATATCAGTATCTGTGTTAGACACAGAAGGCTTTCGTTTTCTAATTAAAGACAAGTGTTGTACTTTTTCCCTTAATGGGATTGTATATAGCCAAGCTATTTCAATTAATAGTATTTATATTCTAGACACTTGTAACGATGTTTATCATTTAGATAATAATAGACTCAAAACTGGTGATCCCGATCAATCTTATTTATGGCATTGTCGATTAGGACACATTAACGAGAAACGCATTAAAAGACTAGTGTTGACTGGTATAATTCAACCTTTTGATTTCGAATCATTTGGTACATGCGAATCTTGTCTTCTTGGCAAGATGACTCGTGCACCTTTTCTAGGAAAAGGATCTCGAGCTAGTGAGTTGCTGAGTTTAATACACATCGATGTATGTGGTCCAATGACAGTCACTACTGGAGGTAATTATGACTATTTCATTACTTTTACCGATGACATGAGTAGATATGGGTATATCTACTTAATGAGGTATAAAAGTGAAGCTTTTGATAAGTTCAAAGAGTTTCAGAATGAAGTAGAAAACCAATTAAATAAGAAGGTTAAAACATTATGATCAGTTCGTGGTGGAGAGTATTTAAGCAATGACTTTAGAGATCACCTTAAAGACTTTGGTATTATATCCCAATTAACTCCTCCTGACACACGACAGTTAAATGGTGTGGTTAAAAGGAGAAATCGAACTTTATTAGATATAGTCCAATCAATGATGAGTCAAACTGAGTTACCTAAGTCATTTTGGGGTTTTGCCATTTCATCTGCTATACGCTCACTTAATCAAAGTCCCACTAAAGCAACTGACAAAACTCCACATGAGATATGGAAAGGGAAGGTCCCGAATTTGCGATACATGAAAGTATGGGGTTGTGATGCTTATGTCAAGAGCAAGTATGACGATAAACTTGAACCTCGTTCTGAAAAATGTATTTTTGTAGGCTACCCTAAGGAAACTTGTGGATATTACTTCTACAATAGTAGCGAGAACAAAGTGTTTGTGGCTTGTGAAGCTGTCTTTCTAGAAAAAAAGTTTATTTCTAGAAGACAGAGTGGGAGAAAATTTGAACTTGATGAAGTTCAAGAGCCACAAACTGATGTGATAGTACAGGAAGATGTTCTTTCTACGTCTGATTCGGTTATTGTTCCTTCTGAACCTAGGAGGTCAGAGAGGGTTAGTCGCCAGCCTGATAGATATCTTGGTGTTATCGAGGAAGATGGTGACTATGAGGTTTTACTTTTGGAAAGTGATGAACCTAAGACCTATAAAGCATATATTACTAGTTCTGACTCTAAGCTATGGCTCGAGGCCATGCAATACGAAATGGATTCCATGTAGGAAAATCAGGTATGGGACCTGGTTGACTTACCTAAAGATGTTCGACATCTTCACTGTAAGTGGATATTTAAGATTAAAATCGGCATGGATGGACATAAATATGTCTACAAAGCTAGATTTGTGGCAAAAGGTTTTACCCAGGTTCATGGTTTACACTATGATGAAACGTTTACACCAATTGCTATACTTAGATCTGTTCAAATAATGTTAGCGATTGCTGCATTTCACAATTATGAGATATGGCAAATAGATGTCAAAACCGCTTTCCTGAACGGGTTTCTGGAAGAGGAAGTGTGCATGACACAACCTGAAGGTTTTGTGGATCCTAAAAATCTTAACAAAGTATGCAAACTTAAGAGATCCATTTATGGTCTTAAGCAAGCGTCAAGGAGTTGGAATCATCGTTTTGATCATGTTATTAAACAGAATGATTTTTCTCGAAGTGTTGAGGAACCATGTTTATACATGAAGTTTAGTGGGAGTAAATTTGTTTTCTTACGTCTTTATGTGGACGACATATTACTCATTGGGAATGATATAGATATACTTGCTTCTATCAAGAAGTGGTTAGGAAATCACTTCCAAATGAAAGATTTGGGAGAAGTTCAGCGCATCTTGGGTATCCGGATCTATAGGGATAGATCCAAAAGGATATTAGCTTTGAGTCAAGAAGCCTATATCGATAAGATTCTTGACCGATTCAATATGAAAAACTTCAAGAGAGGTTTTCTACCTATAGGCATTGGGATTACTTTGAGTAAGTCACAGTGTCCTATTGAGCCTAAGGATATTGAACGCATGAAATCGATTCCCTGTGCTTCCGTTGTTGGATCGATCATGTATGCTATGATGTGTTCTCGTCTTAACATCTCGTATGCTTTGAGTATGACGAGTCGTTATTAGAAAACTCCAGGTGAGAGTCACTGGATAGCCGTCAAGAATATTCTAAAGTACTTGAGAAGGACTAAGGATTCATTCTTAGTGTTTGGAGGAGAATCTGAATTACGTATACGAAGTTATACGGATGCCAGTTTCCAAACCGATATGGATGATTTGAAATCCCACGCTGGTTTTGTGTTTTTGTTGAATGGAGGGGCGGTTTGCTGGAGAAGTTTCAAGGAGTCTGTGACTGCTGATTCTACAACGGAAGCTGAGTACATTGCAGCCTCTGAAGCTGCAAAAGAAGCTGTTTGGATAGGTAGTTATTGAACACAAATAAAGAAAACAAAGGTAGTTGAACTGGCCAAATCTCTTCATATTTTCAGCATAGGTAGTTATTGAACACAAATAAAGAATAATGTGAGATACGCTAATGTCGTTAAACTGGCCAAATCTCTTCATATTTTCAGCATAGGTAGTTATTGAACACAAATAAAGAAAACAAAGGTAGTTGAAAAAAAAAATAAAGTAAGGTAATATTTTTACAAATAACCCTAAATATAAGGTAATTTTTGACAAAAACCCCATTTTCTTAAGATAACTAGGTAGTATCACGCGCTTCGCGCGACCTATTTGAAAATTTTATTATTATAATTGAAGAAAAATAATATAATTCATTTAATATCTTTACTTATAAATAAAAATAAATTAACTTTTTCAACTCTTATTTTATTAGGTTTATCTTCAATGTTTTAAAATAAAATACATACAGTTTTAATTATAACTAATATACTCCCTCCGTATATAAAATATAATTAAAAGGTTACCCTAAAATGACAAATAAACGCCACATAGACAAAGCCACGTATGATCCAAAAAGCCACCTAGATTAAAATTTAACGTGACGCGGCATATTTAAATGTGATGTTGCATATTTTTAATGTGACATGGCGAACTAATGTGACATGGATTATCTAATTACATGACATTAATTTAAATCATTTATCTATAAATTAATTTAATTCACTTATATCTATAATATGAAAGGATATTATCACGATTCTTAAATTAATTTCGTATATTAAATATATTGTCTTCCAAAATTTATATAACCCTTACAAATTTACATCAAATTTCATAATTTATAATTAATATTGTCATTTTAATTGAAAGTTTTGAAATAAAAAATATGTTAATAAATTTCATAATTTATAATTAAAATTGAGATTTTTATTGAAATTTTTGAAATAAAATATGTTAAGGAATTAATTAAACCTCTTCATATTACTAAACGCTCACCATTATTAACATTTTCCTATTTAATTCATTATTTTTAAAAATTTTGTAATAAAACTTGTTAATAAATTAATTAAACCTATTCATATTACTGAATACCCACCATTATTAAAATTTTCCTATTTAATTTTTTTTAATTAAACATGGTAATAAATTGATTAATACTTAACATGCACCAAATTAATTAAAAGTTTTTCCTATTTAATTAATTTTTGTAATATATTATGTTAATAATTTTATTAAAACCCCTTATATTACTCAACACCCTTAATTTTCATTAACATTTTGTCCTATTTAATTCATCTCTTGAGGTCCTCGACAATCAATTATCTAATTTAATAATATCACAAAATAAACTAAAAATTAAATTAAAATATGGGAATTTATGATTGTGTAATGACTATAAAACCTACAATACCTATAATAGTTTCTATTCAATTTATTTATTTAAAATATGCACATTTGTCATGAATTTCTAAGTTGTGGATTGTATTTTGTGGCTTAATTTATTTATTTGATTATATTGAGTATTATTGTCGAGTATTATGGTTGAGTATTGTTGTTGTTGTTGTTGTTGTTGTTGTTGTTGTTGTTGTTGTTGTTGTTGTTGTTGTTGTTGTTGTTGTTGTTGTTGTTGTTGTTGTTGTTGTTGTTGTTGTTGTTGTTGTTGTTGTTGTTGTTGTTGTTGTTGTTGTTGTTGTTGTTGTTGTTGTTGTTGTTGTTGTTGTTGTTGTTGTTGTTGTTGTTGTTGTTGTTGTTGTTGTTGTTGTTGTTGTTGTTGTTGTTGTTGTTGTTGTTGTTGTTGTTGTTGTTGTTGTTGTTGTTGTTGTTGTTGTTGTTGTTGTTGTTGTTGTTGTTGTTGTTGTTGTTGTTGTTGTTGTTGTTGTTGTTGTTGTTGTTGTTGTTGTTGTTGTTGTTGTTGTTGTTGTTGTTGTTGTTGTCGTTGTTGTTGTCGTTGTCGTTGTCGTTGTCGTTGTCGTTGTTGTTGTCGTTGTTGTTGTCGTTGTTGTTGTTGTTGTTGTTGTTGTTGCTGCTGCTGTTGTTGCTGTGTCCAATAAAGTATATTTTAATTTGTTATGTTGTTGATTTTATGAATTGTTTGCTTTATATTTGAATACACGTTTCCAGTTGGTTTAATTTAAGTGACTTATATGTGACAATGTTTTGATTCATTTGTCAAGTTTTTGCCAGGTTGATGTTTTATCTTTTGGTCAATGTATTTTTTATATAATTTTAAAGCATCATGAAACGTATGTGAATGCAGATAAGGCAAACCATCACGTGGGTAATCTGAAGAGGGATGAAATACAAAAGGCACGAAACTGATGTAAAATTAAAGGTAAAAAACGTAAGGTAGATACTGATAAATAATGGATGATTATTTATCTCAAAATAGAAGTCTTATAATATTTCTTTTAATTTGTTATTAAACGTATATTGTAGTGTAATTTTACTATTATACTAATTTGTATTCACGAGTATAATCATCTCTAACATATATTTTTCTTTTTCATTTTATATGAACTATTATCAAGGCATGTAATAAAAGGAAGCGAAAGTGAACCTTCGGGTGAATATTAAATAGTATGATTTCTAAATTCTACTTCGTATGTTTTTAAGTTTATGTGTTTTTTTTTGTCAAAACAGGTATAATACATAAAACTTACACTCATAATTTCCTAAAAAAGAAAAAAAAACTACTCTCGTAATTAATGGTAAATAAATAAGTACAAATAATTGAATGAAAAATCTTTAAAATTTCACAATTTACTTTTTGAACCATCAAGACAATGATTAATCATTTTAATTATATCATTTCCTCTTCCAATTTAAGTTTTCTCCAACTCCCACCTTTTGATTGTTTTTCTATAAAATTTAGGAAAGATTACAAATAACCACCACGTATTTGCGTATTTTTACAAATTACCATAATGTATTTGCGTTTTTACAAATAACCCCCAAACTTTCAATGTATATTCCCCAAGCATCACCACATTTCTATCCGTACATCATTTTTCTTATTTCCCGACTTGTTAAGTGACGATTTAGGCGAAATGACAAGACTACCCTCATTAAACTTACATTCATGAACCAAATAACTAATTGATTCATTCAATTACCCCAACCTAACCCTAAATTCCAAATTTCTTTCTCTCTTTTCCCCAATTCATTCAATCGATTATTTGTAACACTCCCTACATCGTTTAGTCTGTTAAGTTGAGGTCTTGATTCTGGCCTATGAACGTAAATTTCGGGAATTGAAAAGCTATGAGCATTAAAATTGTGTTACAAACAATCAACGTGATCACATAATTTTAGTTTATCTGGACAATTTCATACCATATACACATGTTCATACACATACATACACTCACATAAACCAACCATGCTGATAATTAAGATAATTTGACCATTGACCTTTCCATTCATATTTTGTGGACACTTAAAAATACAGGTGAGATTTGTGTTGATTATTTTAATAAATAAAAAATTAAATGCCTGGTTTAGTGAACAAAAACTCAGAAGTATTTGGTAGTGAAGAAGAGAGAAAAAGAGTGGGTATTGAAGAGAAAGAAAAAGAAGGGATAATGGCACCACTACTATTTCTGCGAATTCAATTCATAGGTCGGGATCAAGACCTCAACTTGATGTTAGTGGTGCTGCTATTCAAGGCAATTTTTTGAAGAAAAAGATCCTACTATTTTGCTCCCTAATCAATCTGATGTTTTAAACCCATGGAATAATTGCTCAATGGATTATTAGAGATTGACGGATTGAGCGATTTTGGGAATGATACAAATAATCGATTGACAGAATTGGGGAAAAGAGATAAGAAATTTGGGATTTAGGGTTAGGTTGGGGTAATTGAATGAATCAATTAGTTATTTGGTTCATGAATGTAAGTTTAATGAGGGTAGTCTTGTCATTTCACTTAAATCATCACTTAACAAGTTGGGAAATAAGAAAAACGATGTTCGGGGTAGAAATACGATGTGATTGGGGAATATACATTTAAATTTGGGGGTTATTTGTAAAAACGCAAATACAAGGTGGTAATTTGTAAAAATACGCAAATACGTGGTGATTATTTGTAATATTTCCTAAAATTTACTTTACTTTTTTAAGTGATTTATGCTTTAAGATGATCGTCGATCTCAAAATGAAGATCTTATAATATTTCTTTAAATTTGTTATTAAGCGTATATTGTTGTGTAATTTTACTATTATGCTTTCTTGATTAACCTATTTGAATTTGTATTTGTGTTTCATGAGTATAATCATCTCTAACATATAATTTTTTTTCATTTCGTATGAACTATTATCAAGGCATGTACTAAAAGGAAGCGAAAGTAAACTTTAAGATAAATATTAAATAGTATGGTTTCTAAATTATAATCCGTATATTTTTGAAGTTTATGTGTTTTTTTTTTCAAAACAGGAATAGATTATTTTATAGTCTTTAATACTATTTTTATTTTTATAATAGAAATAAGGAACTTAAAAAAAATTATGAAGCTTTTGGAATTCGAATTTAGGGAATATAGTTTTTTAGATTATTGAGAAATTGAAATAAAAATTTAATTCGTAATACATGGAGTAGATACCGACCATACCCTTGAATCGTATCTAATATTTTTTTATCGGTATAACAAATGTTTTTCGGATGTAAACAATATTTGAAGCATGCACGTGATGATAAGATTTCAAATATATTTCTATGGGAGGGTTGATGGAGAGGTCTGAAAATAATTTGGAGATTACTGTTAGGTTCATATACCTATTATTAGACTCTTCTAATAGTGATCTAATTAACATTTTAATATGATTTCTTTAGACCTAGTGCATGCATAACTAAATAAGAAATAAAATAAGAAAAAAATGGTTCTTACATTGTTGTTTTCGGATTTTTGGACACAAGTAAGGTGTCATACCTTCACTTGTTCTTGAGCTATGATAAGTATTAGGATGATCCTTCAAGACTCTATACTATGAGCCCTCCTTTTGATTGCACCCAAGATTAGCCCTTATCACTACTAAATAATAGTTGCTAGATATTTATTTAGTAGTCTACCTTAAAAATGACTACTAATACTCATATAGTACATTAATAATATTATTAGTATCTTTGAACAATTTAGATCTAAACTTCTCAAGTTTTAGAGAAGGAAAAATAAGTATGAGAAAGAGATTTTGCATGTATATTTTGAGAGAAAAGTAGAGTAATAATAAGAAGAACAAAATTCTTCTACTCTTACTTGATGTACCGTCCAAATGCCTATAAGTAGTGCATTTTTGGTTTTCTCAATTTGTCTTATGCAAATTCTCTTTATGTAGGCAGTAGGCTAGGTAGTATAAAGCATGTCATACGATGTTGGAGCATCTTTCCAACAACAAAATGACAAAACCAAAAACTCAAGCATGCTACCATTTGGACGGTGCACTTGAGTATATATGGGTCCATTTTTGTCTTATAATATTTGTCCCACAAATGTTTATAAGTCTTATGTTTAATTATCTTATATAATTAAATATTAATTTGATCATACAACAATTATGTGACAAATTAATAAATATATATTCACTCAACTTATTGAGTAATATTTTAGCATTATATCAACATATAATGGGTCCCCATAATAGCTAGTTAATCAAATTTACAACCTCTTGTAAATGTAAATAACTAATTACCTCTACCTTGAAATATATATAAAACCTCAATATAATTTAATAAATTAATATATTAATCCACTAAATCGAAACTTATTTAATCAAATTACAATAAGATACATATTTCCTCTCATAAATATAAATTGTTCTTATTTAAGGAATTATTTAACTTGTATCAATATACAACTAATTAACTTTACTGATTAGGGCATCGTCCTACAGGTGTGACCTTAAGGGATCAACTGACCACCACCGTCCTACGACAGTAACGTCAAACTCTAGTAAGAAGAATAGTAATAGTAATAGTAATAGTAATAGTAATAGTAATAGTAATAGTAATAGTAATAGTAATAGTAATAGTAATAGTAATAGTAATAGTAATAGTAATAATAGTAATAGTAATAATAGTAATACTAGTAATAATAATAATTTTGGACGTTAGAGAGAGGAGGGAGGGAGAGGCGATTCTTCAAATCGGTGCAGCCACTGCCGTCACCCATTGCTGCCACCCTATCCACCGCCTTCATCTCACGTCGCCGGCACCAGGATCACCGGTGTTATCTGTTGTGGGTGTGGAGTTGTGATAGGGTTTCAGGTATCGTGATAGGTTTTTAGGGCATCAGTTTATTCGATCTTTCTGTCGTCGTTGGCTGCCAACCACCGCCTCAAGTCGACCTTTAGACCTCACGTCGCCGGTCAGGGGTGGTGTTTGTTGGTTGTTTCGAACGACGATCGCTGTTGTTGAAGGGTTTCGTTAGGGCAGCGTTTTTATCGCATTTGGGTTCATTGTCGCCTGCCTGCGGTGACTGCACCCTTTCGCCCCCACCCTTAGACCACCAGACCTCACGCCACCGGTCCTTGCTGTGGTGGCCGACTACTCTGCCTTGGCGTTAACCTCTGGTAAGTTTTCTCTTTTCTTTCGCTGAGGGGTTGCGTTTTGCTGCGGTTTCTGTTGTGGTTTTTTTTGCTGCTGGTTGTCTACTGCTACAGTGTCCGGCCACTACTAGTTGTTGCCTGCTGACTAGTCGTGTAGGTGGTGGTTGTGGTGGGTGTTACGGGCTGCTTCTGTCATGGTTTTTAGGTGATTAGTGTTGTTGTTTGTCGACCACCACCGGAGTGGGTGGTGTGTTGGTGGTCAGTAGTGCTTTCTTGTAGGCCGCTGGTTAGCTTGCTTCTCTGGATGTCTTGTCCTTTTACAGCCTCTAGCTACTTGTGCGGTTTCCTGTGTGGTGGTTTCGTTTGGGTGGTTGTTTTGGCGGCTATATCGGTTTTTGTGCAGGTGGGTGTGGGGTTTTGCTTCTTCCTTCATGACCGAGCTTGTGAGGTACCATTGTCCTTTTTTGAGTCTTCATTCATGTCGGGATGGTTTTGGTAAGGGCCTTACTAAGGCTGCTTGGCAGAAGCATTTTCAGGACCGGCACTGTCATGATGGTGCGTTGGGACTTACGCGTCAGACTCTTACTGATAGTTTGACTGTTTATTCCAATGTCGAGAGTACTTTGAGACGGATGGGGCTCTGGTTGTGTGGGGAGTGCTTTAAAACCCATACCACTCGCGCTAGATGTCGGCATAGTCGGGGTGATATTGTGGTACATCCGGAGTGTGTTGATGGCCTCTATAGCTTTCACATTTATGGTATTCCGAGATCTTTGGTTCCTTTGATCGGTCCGCTTTGTATTCACAAATAAATAGATGTGGTCGTTGGTCACGGTCGAATCAAAACACAATTTATAGCTTAACAAGCAACTCTACAATTAGTAAAGAGGCAAGTAAAGGTCGGATCCCAAGGGACGGGAGTTGAAATGAGATTTCTATTGTAACTAGTGGTGTCTAAGGGGTGTCACAAATTGGGTTGATGTAGAAGGTTACTAAACTAGAATAACAATGAAAATAAACAAGCAAGATGAATTAAAGGGGTGTAAACAATTGATTAAAGGCACTAGGGTGTCATGGGATCATAAGGGAATCATGGGATATGATCATACAAACATGTTCTCAAATTATAAGCAAGCAATTATTGTTGTGATGGATTGAGTTGGGTTATATCTTACAATCCTAGGAAAGTTTGGGTCCCGGAGCCGAATCGATTAGATTGTACAACACATACAAGTCGACTTAATCTTCCCTACTCAACAACATGCATGGTCTAATGAGACTCGAGTTGGGTTATGTCTTACAAGTCTCATTGAAAAGATAGGAGATGATAGTAAATGCAAGGATTCATAGGCTTAGGATTTCATCAAATATAACATGTGCATGAGTTGAGATCAAAACAAGCAAGCAAATAAGATATGAAAGCATATTAATTTAAGCATGAATCATTCCCCATGTTGGTTTCCCCTAATCACCCATTAACCCTAGCTAAGAGACTACTCACTCATTATCATGTTGATCATGCTAGCAAGGTTGTCAATCATACCAACAATATGAAACATGATGAATAAATGAAAGTAATTAACAATAATTAAAAAGGGATTAAGAGATTATACCTACTAATGATTCCAATAATAAAGCAAGAATAATAGAAGTACTTGAATGCTAGATTGAGAGGTTGTCAATCTCCCAATAATAACCCAAATAATCTTCAATTACCCAAAATAAAGGATGAACAAAAGAGAGATTAAAGAACTAAAACTTGGATTAAAACTTGATTAATACTTGATTACAATATTGAAGAGAGATTTGATTGATATTAACTAGACTAATTATTGATAAGAAGAACATGCTCCTCTAATTAGACTAATGAGGTATTTATAGTGAAAATTAGGGAGGGTGCATTAGGGTTAACTAAGGGCTAAACTAGTAATTACACTTTTTAAGTAGAGCAAGGAGAAGCCGGTATTTTTGGAGAGAAGGGCTTCTCTTTTCGTAGCTTGAAGAAGACAACCCGCGCTGTGAAGGAATCCGGGCGGATTAGGGTCGGGACGGCCGGATTTGGGCGATGGAATCCGAGCGGATTCTGGGGAATCCGGGCGGATTGTTGAGGGGGAATCCGAGCGGATTTCACTGGGACGCTTCGGATTGTGCAAGGGGAGACGGGCGGATTGCGACAATCCGCTCGGATTGTCGATCAGCGTGATACTTCTTCTTTTTCTTCCCTTTTCTTCATAAATTCCTTGGGGATTTCCTTGGGGACTCAAGGATCCTTTCTCAACATTGCTCTTCTACTATGATATGTACAAAGGCCTTCTAATCTTGTCCCTCCTTGATGCTTGGTCATTGAATTTGATCAATTTAGTCTTGATTTGCCATGAAAATGCAAGATTCTTACTCCTTTCCTACCAAGGGATCAAAATCTCAAAGAATATGCAAAACAAAGAACTAAAGATAAGAAATGACCCAAATAAGCACTAAAAAGCATGGAAACAAGGGTAATTCGGGGGTTAAATATGCGCCAATTATGGTCACATCAAATATCCCCAAACCGAACCTTTGCTCGTCCCGAGTAAAGAGGTGACTAAGACTAGGACCAATACTAACCTATCCTAATAATATAGCCGATATGAGACAATTAACGGGTCTCACTCCGCCCCTTCAACTCACAACAAGACAACCATGAGGTAGGATGCTTTCTTGCAAGGCAAGGTGGGTCTTGCCAAAATGGCGACACATCCAAACATTAAGCACACAAAAACATATAATGGATGCATCTACAAAAAGAATAGCCACTCCCTCATCAAGTGGCGGAAATTATCTACAAGGGAAGCAATTCAAGGGTACACAATCCTTCATAGATGCAATTTCTTCAAACTACTAAGCCTAGAAGGATACCAATAAATCACCTCCAAGTTGTGTCAAGCTAGGTTACCTTTGTCCTCAATCGTTAAATGCTTTTGTCAAGAGTAGACTCCCTATGGCGTTAGAAACACTGGAGGATCGCGGAATTCCCCCTCTTGCCTAGACAAGAAGAAGGGTCGTCCCCTCTCTACCATGCACAAAAATGGATACGATGGATAAAGGGATCAATAGATATTTGAGTTTCACTTTGGGAGTTTGCTTTTGTTTTTGTTTTTCCCCCCAATTTCTTGTGGCATTTGACATTTGAGAACACTTTCTTTGCCATTTCTTTTTGATTTTTGGCATTTCAATACTTGACAACTTTTTTGCATTTCTTTTTGAACATTTTCAAAGTCACCCCAATTAGTAACGAGGGTGCCTTGTATTTGAAGCTTAGGAGTCTATTTTTGCTCCCCTTTTCTTTTGATGCATTTTTGCAAACTTTCTTTCACTTTTCATTTCATTGAACTCAAATTGATTTCTTTTTGTGCCCATTCCCTTTGATGACAAAATGTGTGGTAGAACATGGATGATGGATGTATGCATGGTTTCAAGGGTCACCTTGGAATAAACGGTAGCCAAGGAGTTATCACACCACAAGGTACTCTTGACTCGGCCTTAATCCATGGGTCAAAGGATACTAGCATGACACATCCTAGGGTGTTTTACAAGTATTCTAACAAGCAAAGTTTTAAGAAGAAAAAGCATCTACTAGGGCCTATATACACTTGTCAAGCTTCCCAAGTAGACGGTTTCGCAAAATTTTTCTAACATGCAAACTACATGCCATGATGCAACTAACATATAAACATCCTAATGCAAATGATTCTACCAACTAATATGCCAAATAAACTAAATCCAAGTCCTAAATTCACATTGTTATACCGCATCAATCAAAATAAAGCCACATAGTCATTAACATAAAGAGGAAAAAGGAGATTGGAAAGATCATACCATGCGGTCTTCAATATCCTCATGTCTCGGATGTGGCGTAGTCAATCAATGTGAACAAGGATAAAACAAACACAATATATACAAGACAATATATACAAAGGAAAAGAACTTGTTTTTGGGTTTTCAATTTTTTCAATTTTTATGATTTTTGAAATTTTTCAATTTTTATGGGTTTTTGAATAAGAGTTAAATGTTAGAATTCTCATCCCCACACTAATATGGGCATTGTCCTCAATGGCCAAAATGATGGAAATTATGCAAAGATGATGCATGATTTCTATACTAAATGCAATTCTATACTAAGCTACACTACATGATGCATGGTTTTTGTTATGACGGAGAGGATAATTTAGATTACCTCCCGTTGTGTATGCATTAACTTCCCCAAACCGAGTGAGACACTATTGCTAATGTCCAAGGATGGGTATAGTTCATGCACACACTATGCTATGCATGAAACTAGTTTGTCATTTTGGATTTTACAAATGGGAACAATAAGAACACCTCAATGGTACCGAGGTGTGAGTCCTTTGATGTTGCTAGGACTAAACCAACAATGATCAAAATGAAATAAAATACAAAGAGATATAGACAAACCATGGGAGTGTAGGAGTCTCCAAGGCTTGCTAGTCTTCCATCATGCTATCATCATCACCACTTCCCTCATGAGAAGTGGTCACATTGCCACTTTCCTTGTCATTTTCTTCTTCACTTTCTTCCTCATCTTGCTCATCATCATCTTCACCATCTCTTTCTCCTTCCATTGCTTCTTCCTCAATATTATCATCAACTTCTTCATCATTTCCAACAACCTCATTATCTCCCACCACGTCCCTAGATGCACCCGGAAATAAGACTTCTCTATCCGCCCAACTAGGCAAAGGACAAGATGGATCAAGGAGTCCTTGCCTAGCTAGATGTAGGAGGGGTGGATATTGAGCCAAATACGCATTTTTCCGATCTTCATGGGCTTGCTTGTGCATTGCTTGCATGAGAAGAGTCACATAGTCTTTCCCAATTTCAATTCCTTCCGGCTTGAACTCTTCATACTCAAAGGGGTAAGGTGGTATGACAATGGAAGAGGAGGGGGTTTCAAGATCACCCTTTTGTTGTTGAATGATATACTCGGCTTCTTCGGAAAGGGGAAGTAGATAATTGGTCCGGTGGACACTTAGGCGACAAATCTTCGAGGGCAAGGTGAACGATCTAGCTTCACTAGTTAGCCATCCATATTTAGTGTCAAGGGGGTTATGGGCAACCCACTTGAACTTGTTAATCATAATGTGCATATCAATAAGATGGCCACCTTCCTTTGCTTTGTACTTCTTATCCTTATTGAAATTAGGATCAAAGTGCTTAGCTAGGACCGTGACTAGCCCGCCATTGACAATAACGGTCGTGCCCTTCTTCCCATTATCAACATTAAGCCATCTATCAACCAATAGCCTCAAGGAATTGTAAGGCTTGGTGTGAATTCTTCCGATATTCAAAGCCGATTCAAGGAGAATAAAATCGAGTCTTGTGAAATGATTGGTGTCTTTCCTAGCAATTATGGTATTTCCCACAACCTTGTGCCATACTCTTATGCCCGGATGATGGACCAAAAGAGCACGTCATGCATGAAAATCCTCAAATTTCTTCCCGGAGATTGCCTCCCAAAGAGGTTCGGGGTCATACTTTCCATAACTCTTGAAATAACTTTCCTCATCACTAAGACCCAAAATTTCACCCAATTCCTTAAAGGTAATGCGTCTACTAACATTAGCTAGACGAAACTCGATATTTTCCCTATTCTCAATTTTGGTGACTTTCAAAGAACTTAAAAATTCCAAGACAAGGGAGGGGTATGTCAATTCCTTTGTTTCAATCAATTTCTCCAACCCCATGGCTTTGAAAAAGGCTTTTGTTTGTTCAAGAACACCCAATTTTTCCAAGGCATCTTTACATATGAATTTGGTGGATTGAATAGATTTCATAGCAAACTTGACAAAGGTATTTCTATGGGTATCGGAAATAAAAGTTACCTTCGGATAATGCAAAAGTTGATTAATTACCGGAGTAGAGGATGTTGATGGTCCCATAGAAGGTTGTTGTTGTTGTTGCACTTCCAAGTTTGGTGTTGCCACCACCATAGCCAAAGCTTTCTTTGTTTGAAGAGCCTTTTGCCTTTGTGAGAGTGCCTTAGCCTTTGGTGCCTTTGTTGCCTTTGTTGCACCCTTAGTCCTTGCCATTGATGAGCTTAACCAAGAAAAGAATGAAAAATCTTCAATTTGTAGTATGCCCAAATCGATTTGAAGGTGAAAGGCTTTGCCTTTATGAAAACAAAAATCGACTCAAAGGTTGAAGATTTTGTTCTTGGTTTTGATTTTTGTTGAAGAAGGAGTGATTAAATTGTTGTGGGAAGGATGGTTTGATTTGTTTTTGTTGAATGTTGTTGAGGGTTTTTGTTTTTATGATGGAGAGGATGAGGGTTTTGATGTTGTGGGTAGTGTTTATGAATGAATGAATGAATGAAGGTGGGAGGGGTTATAAAGAGGCCGAAATTTTCAAAACTGCAGGGGCAATCCGTGCGGATTAGGCTCAATCCGTGCGGATTCTGCTACTTCAATCTTTGCGAAAGCTCGCCTAAAGACGGGCGGATTTGGTACAATCCGCTCGGATTTGCTGAACACGGGACGGGCGGATTTCTTCAAAGACGGACGGATTTCAGTCCAGAGATTTTTGCTTGTTTTCCTCAGCTGCAAAGACGGGCGTCTTTTTTACAAGACGGACGGATTCTTCAAGACGGGCGGATTTTTTGGAATCCGCTCGGATTCTTTAACAGTCAGGAAAATTTCAAATTTAAGTTCAGTTCAAGACGGGCGTCTTTTGTGTAGGACGCTCGGATTGCATAAGACGGGCGGATTTCTCTGGAATCCGCTCGGATTCTTCCTGTGTACACGGATCCAGTTCCATCCGTGCACAGCGCATTCCCTTTTTCGTTCTTCCATTCTTTCTTTCAAGGCTTGTGTTCTTCATTGTGGGGGCATTACTAAGGCATGGATAGCCTAGGCAATTGCCATCCCCACACTAAGGTAAAGCACTACACATCAATTGAAGTCGTTAGTCCCTCCCTCACTTCTCTCTTACATGACAATTATTTTGATCAAAGTAAATAAAAATCCAAAAATGACAAAAATGCAATACAAGAATTGAAATGTAAGTTAGGGAGTTAGAAATATTTACAAGTGGTGGTTTAGGGAGGACTCCACCAAACTCTCATTCTTGATGAGATGTCAAGGGGGCATGTTCAAGGTGTTGTTGATGTTGCTCAACACCTTGAAAAAGTAATCGAAAGCTTGTTCATTATTATGGTAGAGGTCCTCAATAGACCGTGGCCCTTGTTGTTGATCACGATCGATGGCATGCCCAATGTAGGGATTAAAAATCCCTTCAAACTCGTCGTCCCACAGACCACAAACTTTATTGAGTTGATCATTGAAAATCTCTTGCTTAGATGGAGACAACTCTCCCAATTTCTTCTCTTGGCCAATGAGGCCATCCTCTTCTTCCTTGGTTGATTTTGATGAGCATTGCAAGCTCTCCTTGTCACAATTCACTTGCTCTTTGAATGGAGCATCTTCAATTTTCTTCCTCCATTGGAGTTCCGATTTCTTCCTTTCATCTTTTCGGCTATAGTGATCAATCATGAAACATGGCTCATGCAAATGAGGAGCTCTCATGGTCTTGTTAAGATTAAAAGTTATGCTTTCATCTCCCACTTCTAGAGTGAGCTCTCCATGTTTCACATCAATCACCGCACTGGCGGTGTGTAGGAAAGGTCTTCCTAGGATGATTGGAATGTTGGAATCTTCCTCCATATCAACAATGACAAAGTCCACCGGGATGAAAAACTTCCCAATTCGCACGGGGACATCTTCCCATATCCCTAATGGTGTCTTCGTCGATCTATCGGCCATTTGAAGTGTGATGTTGGTGCATTTAAGCTCTCCCATTCCCAACCTTTTACTTACCGAGTACGGCATGACACTCACACTAGCCCCTAGATCACATAAGGCTTTGTTGATCGTCGTGTCGCCAATGGTACACGGTATTGAGAAGCTTCCCGGATCCTTTAACTTTGGAGGTGAACTCCCTTGAAGTATTGCACTACTCACCTTAGTGAAGGCGATAGTCTCAAGTTTCCGGATCGACTTCTTCTTTGTGAGGATATCTTTCATGTACTTTGCATAGGCCGGAACGTGGTTGATTAATTCCGTGAAAGGAATTGAGACTTCTAAATTCTTCACAATTTCCATGAACTTTCCAAGTTGATCATCAAATTTGGGTTTGGCTTGACGACTTGGAAAAGGAAGTCTAATCACAATGGGCTCCTTCTCTTTGGCCTTGTCTTCATTTTTCTTTGAACTTTCTTCTTTTGATGATTCTCCATCTTTGGAGTTTTGCACCATTTCTTCCTTTTCACTAGCTTCCACAACTTCATCCTCAACTTGCTTCTTCGGTGCTTCATACCTTGTACCACTTCTCAAGTGAATGGCACTAACCGTTTCATGTCTAGGGGGATTACTTTGAGGTGGTAATTGCCCCTTTTGTCTTTGTGAGCTTGAAGATGCTAGTTGAGTCAATTGTGTTTCCAACATCTTGGTGTGAGCTAGAATGTTGTTAATGGTGGTTTCTTTTGCTTGGCTATCTTTTTGCATTTGGGTGAAAAATTCTTGTTGATTCTTTTGCATTTGGAGGACCGCTTTTTGGACATCAAAGCCTTGGTCATTTTGGTGATTGTATGGATTTTGATTTTGGTAACCTTGGTTTTGATTGTAAAAGGGTCTTTGATTTTGGTTTCTCATGGGTGGTGGAGTGTATGTTGTTTGAGGGTTTTGAACATTTTGGCTTTTGTATGAGAGATTTGGATGGAACTTGGTGTTTTCATTGTAAAAATTTGAATAAGGGGTACCACTTTTGTAAGCTTGGAAAGCATTAACTTGTTCGGTTGTTCCCCTACACTCACTTGGGTCATGACCCAAAGTTCCACAATTCTCACATATCCCACTTGGGATTGATGAGGATGCCGTCATGGCATTGACATGATGCTTCGATGATTTTGAGTTTTCCTCAAGTCTAGCCATAGCTTGTTCGAACTTCAAGTTGATTGTGTCAATGTGAGCACTAAGTTGAGCACCCAATTGAGTAACGGAGTCCACTTCATGCTTTCCTCCTCTAGTAGCCTTGCGAGGTCTACTATATTGTGAATTATGGACCGCCATTTCCTCAATCTTGTTCCATGTTTGATTGTCATCAACTTCGGTGAACATTCCATTTGATCCCATATTGAGAATGTTCCTAGAATCTTCATATAAACCATTCCAAAATTGTTGCACCAAAAACCATTCGCTAAGTCCATGGTGAGGACATGAGCGACAAATTCCCTTGAACCGCTCCCAAGCTTCATACAAAGACTCTTCATCCCTTTGCTTAAAACCCGTAATTTGAGCTCTTAGCATGTTGGTCTTTTCCGGTGGGTAGAATTTTTTGTAGAAAGCTAGAGCCAACTTCTTCCAAGAATCTATTCCAATGGTGGCCTTATCAAGGCCCTTCAACCATTGCTTTGCGGTGCCGATTAAGGAAAAAGGAAATAAGACCCATCTAATTTGGTCTTGAGTCACGCCCGTTTGAGAGATAGCATCACAATAATCGCAAAAGGTTTCCATATGAGAATGAGGGTCCTCACTAGGCATTCCCCTGAATTGGCTCCTCTCAACTAGTTGGATGAAGGCGGACTTGGCAATAAAATTTCCGGTGAGATGTTGCGGTGTAGGAGTACCATTTGGTAGATTCTCCTCGGTGGGTAGAGAGTGTGACGAGAATTTAGGCATTGTAGGTGGATTTTGTTGGGTATTGTGTAATGGGTTTTCTTCTCCTTCTATTGCGAAAGGATTGACAAACTCACTAGTGGGTTGAACAACTTCACCAACACCTCTCAAATTCCTCCTAACAAGTCTCCTATTGTTCGTCAAGGTTCTTTCGATTTCACGGTCAAAAGGTAACAAATCACTTTGTAACCTTCTACACATGCAAAATATCAAACAACTCAAAAACAATTAGAACAAACCTTGAGGATTTTTACTTCCTCAAGGCGAAGAAAGACACAACTAATAACAAAAAGGAAATCTAAATCAAACAAACACCGTCCCCGGCAACGGCGCCATTTTTGATCGGTCCGCTTTGTATTCACAAATAAATAGATGTGGTCGTTGGTCACGGTCGAATCAAAACACAATTTATAGCTTAACAAGCAACTCTACAATTAGTAAAGAGGCAAGTAAAGGTCGGATCCCAAGGGACGGGAGTTGAAATGAGATTTCTATTGTAACTAGTGGTGTCTAAGGGGTGTCACAAATTGGGTTGATGTAGAAGGTTACTAAACTAGAATAACAATGAAAATAAACAAGCAAGATGAATTAAAGGGGTGTAAACAATTGATTAAAGGCACTAGGGTGTCATGGGATCATAAGGGAATCATGGGATATGATCATACAAACATGTTCTCAAATTATAAGCAAGCAATTATTGTTGTGATGGATTGAGTTGGGTTATATCTTACAATCCTAGGAAAGTTTGGGTCCCGGAGCCGAATCGATTAGATTGTACAACACCTACAAGTCGACTTAATCTTCCCTACTCAACAACATGCATGGTCTAATGAGACTCGAGTTGGGTTATGTCTTACAAGTCTCATTGAAAAGATAGGAGATGATAGTAAATGCAAGGATTCATAGGCTTAGCATTTCATCAAATATAACATGTGCATGAGTTGAGATCAAAACAAGCAAGCAAATAAGATATGAAAGCATATTAATTTAAGCATGAATCATTCCCCATGTTGGTTTCCCCTAATCACCCATTAACCCTAGCTAAGAGACTACTCACTCATTATCATGTTGATCATGCTAGCAAGGTTGTCAATCATACCAACAATATGAAACATGATGAATAAATAAAAGTAATTAACAATAATTAAAAAGGGATTAAGAGATTATACCTACTAATGATTCCAATAATAAAGCAAGAATAATAGAAGTACTTGAATGCTAGATTGAGAGGTTGTCAATCTCCCAATAATAACCCAAATAATCTTCAATTACCCAAAATAAAAAATGAACAAAAGAGAGATTAAAGAACTAAAACTTGGATTAAAACTTGATTAATACTTGATTACAATATTGAAGAGAGATTTGATTGATATTAACTACACTAATTATTGATAAGAAGAACATGCTCCTCTAATTAGACTAATGGGGTATTTATAGTGAAAATTAGGGAGGATGCATTAGGGTTAACTAAGGGCTAAACTAGTAATTACACTTTTTAAGTAGAGCAAGGAGAAGCCGGTATTTTTGGAGAGAAGGGCTTCTCTTTTCGTAGCTTGAAGAAGACAACCCGCGCTGTGAAGGAATCCGGGCGGATTAGGGTCGGGACGGCCGGATTTGGGCGATGGAATCCGAGCGGATTCTGGGGAATCCAGGCGGATTGTTGAGGGGGAATCCGAGCGGATTCCAGCTGGGACGCTCGGATTGTGAAAGGGCAGGACGGGCGGATTGCTGACAATCCGCTCGGATTGTCAGTCAGCGTGATACTTCTTCTTTTTCTTCCCTTTTCTTCATAAATTCCTTGGAGATTTCCTTGGGGACTCAAGGATCCTTTCTCAACATTGCTCTTCTACTATGATATGTACAAAGGCCTTCTAATCTTGTCCCTCCTTGATGCTTGGTCATTGAATTTGATCAATTTAGTCTTGATTTGCCATGAAAATGCAAGATTCTTACTCCTTTCCTACCAAGGGATCAAAATCTCAAAGAATATGCAAAACAAAGAACTAAAGATAAGAAATGACCCAAATAAGCACTAAAAAGCATGGAAACAAGGGTAATTCGGGGGCTAAATATGCGCCAATTATGGTCACATCATCCTTCTACTTCAGTTTCTTCTGATGATAGTGTTGAGCTTGTTCAGTGGTCTATATCTTCGCTTGATCGTTTACTGTCATTGGTCCTTTGCACCGTGAAATCTATTCCTCCTAAGTGTCGTCTTGGGTTTTCTCGGGCTTTGAAAGGAGCCCTGGATGATGTGGCTGGTTCCCCTGGGGATCTCTCCCGCTGGATTCGTTTTCTTGTTTTACCACTTTGTTTGCTTAAGACTTTCGCTCCTCGGAGTAATCTTGAGTGTAGGACTGCTATTCGACGCCAGCGTCAGGAGGAGAGTATTGTCAGGACAATCCTTGCTTGGGGGGTTACCTTGGGGGGGGGGTTGCAGCTGTTGCAGGAGTGTTTGGATGAGGGTCCTTCTTTATTTACTGTAGAGGAGGACCTGGATTTGAGTGAGCTTAACCTCCGTCAATGTCGGAGGAAGATTTGTGATGGTCACTACACTGCTGATGTTCGGGTGCTCTCTTCCTCTGGTGTCGCCCCCTACTCCGATGCCACTCTTGTGGCCTTGCGTGAGAAGCATCTTGTCGCCCCGCCTCCTACATTGCCTCCTTTGTCCGGGGATCATCATCCTCTGGTTGCCTCTTCGCTAGTGGTTTTAGATATGATTCGGAGATTCCCACGCGGTACTTCTTGTTGGAGGGATGGTTTTCGTGCCCAACACCTGATGGACTATTTGAGTGGCGCAGCTGTGGCTACCTCTGATGATTTGATCACTTCTATTACTAGAGTGGTTAATCTTTTTACTGAGGGCCGGTGTCATCTTGCTTTGGGTGAGTCCATTGCCAGCGCCCCTCTCACGCCGCTTGTTAAACCAGGTGGTGGTGTTCCTCCGATTGCTGTTGGCACTGTTTGGAGACGGCTTGTCTCTAAGGTTGGTGCTTTTCTGGTTGGTCCTTCCTTGTCTTCTTACTTTGCTGGTGTTCAGTTTGGGGTGGGTGTGTCCGGTGGAGGAGAGGCTATCTTGCATGCCTTGAATCGGCTCATTGAGGCTCGGGGTGCTGAGGTGGGGCTTTCTATGTTGCTGGGTGATTTCCAGAATGCTTTCAACCTTGTTGATCGTGTAACACCCCCATACTCCAAGTGCCTTACCAGGACCACTCAGGTATGAAGATATTACCATCTTGGATACCCGAGGCATGATATTCATAAGACAATAAAGAAACAACTTAAATGATATAACTTTAGTGAAAAGTACAACTGAAACCAAATCCCAAAATACGGGTACAAGTTCTTAAAAACAATGTCTCTTGAAATACGAAATGTCATAAAACTAATAGACTACGGCGGAAGACTTCTATCGTCGACGGTGGCACCTCCCACTATCCCAAGACTCAACTCAAAACTGCTCATTATCGCTCACCATCCCCGAATGGATCACTGCAGGTTTACAAAACAACAACCGGGGTCAGTACTAATCACACAACTCAATATATCAACAATAAGATAAACAGACAGCTTAAAGGTCACACACACACATATCCACACCAATCCAACAATCTCAATCACCGACTGTCCACTGGACCACCCCTGCCAGTGGGGGACCGCAGTCGTTCCCACCTAAGCCCCGCTCATCATATCGAGCGATAACCCTGTCCATTAATGTGCACAACCCCTTCCGTGGCGGGTTCCACGAAGGGCGAAACTAGGGCGTGAAGCCACTCCCGCAAGTGACTCCACTCAGCCGAGAACGCATCTCGAGAACCAGAGAACAACCAATCACAATCACAATCACAACCGTCACAATACAATTACTATATCAAACAATGAATCTCAACACATCAACAATCATCCCATTATGGGACTAATACTGAGTAGGAAATCCTACCTGGAAAGCACAACTATCAGACGGTCTCTACAGCTGTCTCAAAAAGCTTCTTCTACGAAACCTCCTCCTATCGTACAACATACAAATGCTACCAAATCACAAACTACTCAAAAACCCCCAAATCCCTAGATTAGGGTTTAACCAATTTAAAGGAAAGACAACAAAAAGGGTACATAGATCTTACCCTCGACGCAAGGATCTCAACGATATATCAAACGATGAAAACCGACCTTCCAAACTCCGGGAATTGCTAACAATGCGATTAAGATGATGAACGTACTTGCTTTCTCTCTTAGACAGTAAATTAGGTTTTGCAAAAGTGTTTAGAAGGATGACGGAAAAGGTTATATATCTTAATCGCATAATTAACAAAACCCGAGAAAACTCCCCGTAAAACCGGCTACTCGATCGAGTATCTAAGGTACTCGATCGAGTACCCCCTTACTCGATCGAGTATCCTAGTTACTCGATCGAGTACCCAACAGGTCAGAAACTATTTTAAAATGCAACTTACCCTTACTCGACAGAGTAAGGCCTACTCGATAGAGTACCCAAAGACTCATAAATACGGAGTATTACAGTCTTCCCTCCTTAAAAAGAACTTCGTCCCCGAATTTCAAACCACTAATAAAACAAAGGTACTCCCACAACACTTCTGACTCAACAACCAAAACAAAACTCAACATAAAACATGTTACTAACCCAACTCATCCCGACAAACATACCGACACAACATACAAAAAGGGTATAAAACTCTTAAAAACTGTTCGCGATCATCTCCTACCCCCCTAAAAGAAACAAGGTTACGTCCCCGTAACCATACATACCTGATCAAAAAGAAAAGGGTAACGCTCTTTCATAGCTTCCTCAGTCTCGTGGTTAGACCAAAGGATCTTAAGCAAAATTGTCTCACCACTCCTAGTCTTCCTAACCTTTCGGTCAAGAATCTGCTTAGGCACCACAAGATATGATAAGGACTCATCTAGCTCTAAGCTCTCTGCCTCTAACACATGTGACGGGTCACTCACATACTTCCGCAGCTGCGATACATGAAACACATTATGCACTCTCTCTAGCGCAGCTGGTAAAGCCAGACGATATACAACTTCCCCAACTCGCTCTAAGATCTCATAAGGCCCGATGAACTTCTGACTTAGCTTGCCTTTCTTCCCAAATCTCATAACCCCACGCATAGGAGACACTTTCAAAAGAACCTTATCCCCAACTTGAAACTCTATGTCCCGGCGATGTAGATCGCATAACTCTTTTGTCTATCCTGATTTGCTCTCATCCGTTCCCCGATCATCTTAACTGTTCCACCATCTCATGTACCATCTCTGGTCCTAAAACCCTTTGCCTCAAAGACTATCGTCCCAACAAATCGGACTCCTACATCTCCTCCCATACAAAGCCTCAAAAGGTGTCATACCAATGCTAGTGTGATAATTTGTTATTGTAAGAAAATTCTATCAAGTCCAGCCTCTGTTCCCAGCTACCACCAAAATCCATCACACAAGCTCGCAACATATCCTCAAGAGTCTTGATTGTTCTCTCAGTCTGTCCGTCTGTCGCAGGATGAAATGCAGTACTCATCTTCAAAGTTATTCCCAATGATTCCTGCAACTCTTTCCAAAACCTTGATATAAACCTCACATCTCTGTCAGACACTATGTCCTTAGGGACTCCATGTAACTTAAGCATGTTCTTTCGATAGGCCATAGCCAATTGTGCTTTAGTCCATGTATATTTCATTGGAACAAAGTGAGCTGACTTGGTCAGTCGATCCACTATTACCCAAATCATGTTGTTACCTTGTTGACTCTTTGGCAAATCCACGATAAAATCCATGGAAATGGATTCCCACTTCCACTCAGGTACCTCTAAAGATGAATCTTACCCGTGGTCGTCATTGTTCCCCTTTAACTCTCTGGCATGTCAAACAACGGGCCACAAACTCTGCTGTTTCTTTCTTCATCCCAGGCCACCAAAACGTTTTCTTCAAATCCTTGTATAGCTTGTCACCACCTGGGTGTACTGAATATGGTGTACAATACGCCTCTGTCATGATTGTCTTTTTCAACTCCTCATCATTAGGGACACACCACCTACCATCGAACCTCAAACTACCATCTGTGTGGATGGAGAATCGAGACACTGTCCCTTTCTCTACTCCAACTCTCCACTCAACCATCTTAGGATCCAAAGCCTGTTTACCCCGAATGTCATCATAAAACTCAAGCTGCACTGTCATATCACCCATGGCATCTCCTTTCTGCATCATATGTATCCCGAACCTCGCTACCTCATCTCTCAGCCTCATCAAAGATAGAGCTGTACATAGAGAATGTACACTCTTCCTACTCAAAGCATCAGCAACTACATTGGCCTTCCTTTCATGGTAGATAATTTCCATGTCATAATCGCCAATCAGCTCCATCCACCTCCTCTGTCTCATGTTCAACTCCTTTTGAGTGAAGATGTACTTGAGACTCTTGTGATCAGAAAATACCTTAAAGATTGCTCCATAAAGGTAATGTCTCCAAATCTTGAGAGCAAACACCACTGCACCCAACTCCAGATCATGAGTAGGGTAGTTCTCCTCATAAGGCTTCAATTGCCTAGAAGCGTAGGCAATCACTTTACCATTCTGCATCAACACACATCCCAACCCATTCTTTGAGGCATCTGTATAAACCTCAAAGTTATCAATCCCTTCAGGCAATGCTAAGATAGGAGCTGTGGTCAAACGCTCCTTTAATGTTTGGAACGCCGTCTCACAACTCTCATCCCAACGAAACATGTTCTCTTTTCTCATCAACGCTGTCATAGGTCTAGCTATCTTGGAGAAATCTTTCACGAACCGTCTGTAGTATCCAGCTAAACCCAAGAAACTCCTAATCTCATCAACATTCTTTGGTGCTTCCCACTTTGTCACTGCCTCAATCTTCGCCGGATCCACAGCTACTCCCTCCTTAGAGATCACATGCCCCAGAAAAGCAACTTTCTCTAACCAGAACTCACACATGGACAGCTTAGCATACAACTCATGCTCCCTCAAAGTTTGCAACACGATCCTCAGATGCTCCTCATGCTCCTCCTTAGTCTTAGAGTAGACTAAGATGTCATCGATAAATACCACCACAAACTGGTCCAAAAGCGTCTCAAGATTCTGTTCATCAAATCCATAAACACACAGTAGGTGCATTAGATAACCCAAACGGCATCACTACATACTCATAATGGCCATACCTCGACGTGAAAGCTGTCTTTTGTATGTCCACCTCTCTAATCTTCACCTGATGGTACCCCGACCTCAAATCAATCTTGGAAAAGACCGATGCACCACTCAACTGATCAAATAGGTCATCTATCCTTGGCAAAGGATACTTGTTCTTCACCGTCACTCGGTTCAGCTCCCTGTAATCTATACACAACCTCAAACTCCCATCTTTCTTCTTTACGAAAAGAACTGGTGCTCCCCACGGCGATACACTTGGTCTAATGTATCCCTTCTCTATCAGATCATCTAACTGTTTCCTGAGCTCCTCCATCTCTTTAGGACCCATCCGGTACGGTGCCTTAGAGATTGGCCCCGTTCCCGGTTTCAACTCAACCGTGAAATCTATCTCTCTCTTCGGTGGCAACCCCGGAATCTCCTCTGGAAAAACATCTGCAAACTCTCCCACCACTGGTATCTGATCAACTGTCGGACTCTCTATTCGGTCATCTCTCACATGGCACAAGATCAAAGGACATCCCTTCCTCAGATAAGACTTCAAGGTGACAGCTGCAATCAACTTAACTTTGGGTTTGACTAGAAACCCACGATAAGACACACTAACACCCTTAGGACCTTTTAAAGACACTTTCTTTTGATGACAGTCTATCTTAGCTTTATACTTTCCTAACCAATCCATCCCGACTATCATCTCAAAACCGTCAAAAGGAAACTCTAGCAAGTCTACAGGGAGATCAACTTGCCCAACTATCATAGACACATCTCTAAACAACCTCCCACATGATACAGACTCACCCGAAGGTATAAAAACTTTCTCACTTACAGACTCATACACCCTCAAACCCAACCGTTTAACATGACTCGAAGATACAAACGACTGAGAAGCCCCCGAATCAAACAAAACAAAGGTATGAATACCATTAACAAGGAAAGTACCGGTGATAACGTGTGCATCCTCCTCAGCTGCTTTCTTCTCCATCATGAATTACATTCCACTGGTCTTCTGTCCACCTCCCTGGACAGTACTGGCTGAAGTGGTCGGCTTAGCACCCGACCCTTGATTGTTGTTGTTGTTGTTCGTCGGTGGTTTCTGATAAGAATTACCGCCGTTGCGGTTACCTCCACTCTGATAGCTATGACTTCCCCGGTTTGCCCACGATCCAGCCGGTCTATTGCTCGCGTAACTCTGCGCAGGTCTCTGGAAAGTTCCCGGTGCACTTGTGCACTCATGTCTCTTGTGGCCTACACCACCACAACTGAAGTAGGTCACTCCCAACTACCACTACCACCTCCACGGCCACGCCCAAAGGAAGCCCCAGCACTGAACCCTGACCCAGAAGAAAACCCTTTAGACTGATTATGGTTGCCTTTCTTGTGATTAGATTGGCCACCACCCTCGCTCTCAGACTTTCTTTTCTCGCCACCTAACCTCTCCTGAGCCATCTCCACCAACCTCTCAGCTCTCCCAGTCCTCTCATAAGCTTCCTTAACATCAGTAAGGACTCCCACGGGTAACTTATCCATAATCTTAGGGGTCAACCCCCTCTCAAATCTCAGCGCCGATTCTCCTCGTTCAAACCCATATCCTCAAAGATACCTGGACTTCTCATTGAAGCGCTGTAGTACTCGGCCACGAGACATCTCGGCGGTCATCTTAAAACTGTCAAACTCTTCTCTCAACTTACTCCTCACATGCTCCAAGCACAAACTCTTTTCTCATAGCCCTACGAAACTCTTCCCAAGGTATAGCAGGTAAACCTTGGTTCGCATATAACTCCTTAGCACTCACTTTCATCGTATCCCACCACTTGACTTGTTTGCCTCCCTCGGATAGAAACACACTGTTCCACTCTCATCTCATCGGGACGGTGAACCAAATCTAATATGTTCTCCATCTCTCTAAGCCAGCTATCAAGAAGGTTAGGCTCCCCAACTCCCTTGTACTATTTCGGGTTAAACCTCGCTATATAGAGGCTGATTTTAGAATGATCAACCTCCTTCTCCTTATCCTTATCCTTATCTTTCCCCACAGTCTTTAAAGCCTCGGTAAGAGCATCCTGATGCTCCAACATCTTAACGATGTCATCTATGGTCATAAGCTCAGCTCTCGCATACAACGCATTCTTCTTGGGCGGTATCTTGAAACTATAAGAGAAAAAGGGGTGGATATAAACATACGCCCCAAAACCTCAAAACAAGAAAACACGCTGCCCAGAACCTACTCGATCGAGTTCCCAAACATACTCGATCGAGTAACGGGCTACTCGATCGAGTGCCCACCATACTCGATCGAGTGCCCCAACATCAGACCCCAAACAGACCTTCTGATCTCTAATATACTCGACCGAGTAGCTAGATCGAGTGACCCCCTACTCAATCGAGTGCCCGAGGTACTCGATCGAGTGCCCAAAAACACGATTTTGGACTCAAAATCGTCAAAAACCCACCCGATCAAGTCAGTCCCACTCGATCGAGTCATGCTAACTCAGGAACGCTACCCGCATGCTATATCATATGCTAACATGCTAAAAACTTTATAAAACCAACGTTATAACATAACTAAACATATAATGCTACGCATCTTTTCATACGATTCACGAAATCATTATATCATGTTATTAAACGCCACATTGTAAACATTCATCATGTTCCTCATTCCAACAACAGTTCTACATATATCATCAACCTTTCTTTCACATTCTCAATTTTCTACTTCAAACATCCAACAATTACACACACTTCATCACATTCATACACAAGCTAAACAAACAACGCATACTGACACACTCCCCATGTGACCGGTTCAAAATTGAAAGGCAAGTTCGCGACTTTAGGACGTCTCCCAAGCCTTTGCATTAGCTCCTACAACTTTTACCCCGGGTTCATTTTATTTGACTCCCTATGTTCATTAGGTTCATTGGTTACAGGTTTCAGGATCGTCGCTCTGATACCATTTGTAACACCCCCATACTCCAAGTGCCTTACCAGGACCACTCAGGTATGAAGATATTACCATCTCGGTTACCCGAGGCATGATATTCATAAGACAATAAAGAAACAACTTAAATGATATAACTTTAGTGAAAAGTACAACTGAAACCAAATCCCAAAATACGGGTACAAGTTCTTAAAAACAATGTCTCTTTGAAAATCGAAATGTCATAAAACTAATAGACTAGCGGAAGACTTCTATCGTCGAAGGTGGCACCTCCCGGCTATCCCAAGACTCAACTCAAACCGCTCAATTATCGCTCACCATCCCCGAATGGATCACCGCAGTTTACAAAACAACAACCGGGTCGATTACTAATCACACAACTCAATATATCAACAATAAGATAAAGCAGATGACTTAACCGTCACACACACACATATCCACACCAATCCAACAATCTCAATCACCGATCGTCCCTTTGGACCCACCCGCCCGATGGGGGACCGCAGCCGTTCCCACCTAAGCCCCGCTCATCATATCGAGCGATAACCCTGTCCATTAATGTGCACATCCCCTTCCGTGATGGGTTCCACGAAGGGCGAAACTAGGGCGTGAAGCCACTCCCGCAAGTGACTCCACTCAGCCGAGAACGCATCTCGAGAACCAGAGAACAACCAATCACAATCACAATCACAACCGTCACAATACAATTACTATATCAAACAATCAATCTCAACACATTAACAATCATCCCATTATGGGACTAATACTGAGTAAGAAATCCTACCTGGAAAGCACAACTATCAGACGGTCTCTACAGCTGTCTCAAAAAGCTTCTTCTACGAAACCTCCTCCTATCATACAACATACAAATGCTACCAAATCACAAACTACTCAAAAACCCCCAAATCCCTAGATTAGGGTTTAACCAATTTAAAGGAAAGACAACAAAAAAGGTACATAGATCTTACCCTCGACGCAAGGATCTCAACGATATATCAAACGATGAAAACCGACCTTCCAAACTCCGGGAATTGCTAACAATGCGATTAAGATGATGAACGTACTTGCTTTCTCTCTTAGACAGTAAATTAGGTTTTGCAAAAGTGTTTAGAAGGATGACGGAAAAGGTTATATATCTTAATCGCATAATTAACAAAACCCGAGAAAACTCCCCGTAAAACCGGCTACTCGATCGAGTATCTAAGGTACTCGATCGAGTACCCCATTACTCGATCGAGTATCCTAGTTACTCGATCGAGTACCCAACAGGTCAGAAACTATTTTAAAACGCAACTTACCCTTACTCGACAGAGTAAGGCCTATTCGATAGAGTACCCAAAGACTCATAAATACGGAGTATTACAGATCGTGCGACCATGCTTCAGGAAGTCCGCCGTCGTTGCCCGATTCTTTCCCTTTGGTTGGAGTTTTGTTATTCCAGCCCTGCCCGTCTTTTATATGGGGAGCACTGCTTGTGGTCTTGTCAGGGTGTCCATCAGGGTGATCCTTTGGGCCATTTGCTTTTCGCTTTGGTTTTGCATCCCTTAGTATGCAAAATCCGGACACTTTCGACCTCACTATGCAGGCGTGGTACTTGGATGATGGCACCATCGTGGGTGATACTTTGGAGGTGGGGAAGGTCTTGGATTTGATTATGATGGATGGCCCTCGTTTTGGACTGCATCTTAATGTCTCCAAGACGGAGGTCTTTTGGCCTGTTGAGGATCCTCAGGGTCGGCTTTCTGGGGTTTTCCCCCTTCTATTGCTCGTCCCTTGCGTGGTGTTACAGTTTTGGGTGGATCTGTCGGTACTTGTCTTGGTTTTGGCAATGAGGTTGTGGCGAAGAGAGTAACTAAGACCATTGAGCTAATGGACTTGGTTGCAAGGATTGAGGACCCGCAATGTGAGTTGCTTCTACTTCGAGCTTGTACTGGTATTTCTAAGCTCTATTTCTCCCTTCGTACTTGCTCCCCCAGTGTTTTTGGGTCGGTCCATCTTCTTTTTGATGTCGCTCTTCGTTCTAGCTTGGAACGTATTGTCACCGCGTCTGGGCCGGGTTTTTGGGATTGGCAGTGGCGCCGTGCTACATTCCCTTTTCATCTTGTTCGTCTTGGTGTCTATGCGGCGGGAGATGTTTTATTCTATGCTTTTATTGCGTCCCGTTTGGACTCTGCTGATTTGCAGGCTAAGCTCCTCGACCCTTCTAGTATTGTAGTTGCTGGCCCTGCTTTTGACGATGTCGTGCGGGTGTTTACTGCGACAACAGGCTCTGGTATCTAAGGTAACCCTAGTAAAATTGCTGCCCCCAAACTCATGAAGAAATTGGCAAACATTTATTTCGCGACTGTTGTTACTGCCTCAGAGTCTGTTTTCTCTTTGACACCACGCCGGCTTGCTTTGTGGCAGTCTCATCAGGGTTCCCACTCCTCTGATTGGTTGCGTGCGGTTCCTATCTCGGGGTTGGGTCAGACTATGAACGGTATCTAGGCCATGCCTTGCTTGCTCTCGGGTTTTTGCTGAGGATGTTTTTGGGGACCACGATGTTTCTTGTACTGGTACTGTAGGCATTAAACATCGGCATAACCTCGTCTGTGACACTCTCTTCGACATCTGCTATCGATCTGGTATTTCTGCGGGAAAGGAGGTTGATATCGGTTTGGTTGACGGGCATGGTGGCTCTCTTCTTCCTGCGGATTTGCTGCTTTATTCTTAGGACAGAGGGCGTGATGTGTGCGTTGACTTGACAAGGTCTTCTCCTTTGACTCAGACTGGGATGACGGATTTTGTGCCTAGTCGGGTTGTCGTTGATGCTGCTCAGCGTAAGTGTGCTAAGTACGGGGATTTGTGCGCGGCAGCGGGTTATGGTTTCCTTCCCTTCTCTTTCTCTTCACTTGGGGAGCTGGGCTCGGATGCTGTTGACTAGACTTAGCTTTGTTGTTGCTAAGGGTGTGGGAGCCTAGATTATCTCTCGACTCCCCACCAATTTTATGTAAACCTTAATTTTTCCTTTTAATGAAAGCTGCACGCATCTTTTTAAAAAAAAAATCAAAATAAAAAAAATAGTAATAGTAATACAACAACAACAACAACAACAACAACAACAACAACAACAACAACAACAACAACAACAACAACAACAACAACAACAACAACAACAACAACAACAACAACAACAACAACAACAACAACAACAACAACAACAACAACAACAACAACAACAACAACAACAACAACAACAACAACAACAACAACAACAACAACAACAACAACAACAACAACAACAACAACAACAACAACAACAACAACAACAACAACAACAACAACAACAACAACAACAACAACAACAACAACAACAACAACAACAACAACAACAACAACAACAACAACAAAACAACAACAACAATAACAACAACAACAACAACAACAACAACAACAACAACAACAACAACAATAATAATAATAATAAAGTGAAAAAAGAAAAAGGATTTCCTGCTGCAGTCCTATCCAAATCAATTAGCCACTCTCGGGCCCCATAATTAAGAGAAAAAGGAAAAAGGACTTCCTTAATATTCTCTTGTGTTACTCCCTTAGTAGCGGGAATAGTAGAGCAATAATCTGTAAAGACCTCTATATGCTTTCTCGGATCCTCACCAGCTGACCCTCTAAACATGTTTCTCTCCACCAGATTAATATAAGAAGGGCGAATGTCAAAGGTATTCCTTTCCTCATCCGTTGCAAGCTTGAAACCTTTGGGAATAGCATCAGCTGTCGGCTCAGAATGACTCGCAATATTAGGCATCTTCACAGATTTAGAAAATGTTGCAGAAATAGAAGTGTCTTCATCTAAAGACTGATCTTCCGAAAATGTAAAGTTTTCTAGAACAGGTTCAAGAGTACTCAAGACATCCTCCTGAATAATCTTTCTCAACAAGTTTTGTCTACAGCGAAAAGTCCTCTCTAGTTCAGGATCTGCTTGTACTAATTCTGACCTGTTAGACCTCGACATAAACAAAACTAATAGAAAAGAAATAAGAACTGCCTGAATTAGAAATCCCTTGAGACTAAGACAAACTGAAATAAACAAGTAAATAGGCTAATTTCCTCCCCGACAACGGCGCCAAAATTTGACACGGCTGTCGCAACCCTATCAAAAATAAACCAACCGGCTCTAACTAATATAGCAGGGGTAAGTCGGGTATCGTACTCCACAGGGAGGCTATTGTATCTACTTGTTACTAGTCTGTCACGGTCACAAATTGGGGTGTTTGATTTGATTTCTAAACTACCGAACTAAAAATAAAGCAGAGAGGAACAACAATTAAAATAGCAAAAAGAAATAAAGATGAGATCAAATAAGAGAGAAATATGTCAGGATGTCGGTTCACCATGATATTACACAATTCTGCTAAAGGTAAGGTCAGTCGGTCTGATGTGAGAAGAGTAAAGGAAAGGTCCTTCCGGTCCGCTATCCACCCTAAAATAATACTAACTTAGCTCCCGCCCTCATTAGAGTAGTCTATTGTTCATAACAAGTCCATTCATTCTAATCTTCCGATCTAGGTCTGAAATTAACCGGATTAACTAGTTTAAAAGCGTGCACTTAACTAAACGATTACAATTAAATTGCTATAAAACAATTCTCACATTAAACCTCCTAATCTAACTATAACATTATTGCTTTACTATCATGGCTCCTCTAATCCTAGCATTAAGGGAATTAGCTACTCATAGCGATAAATAAAATAATAACAAAGATTGTTAAAGAAATAGAAGACATGATATAAAGATGATTAAGAAGAAATAACATAAACCAATAACAAAACTAATTAAAAAAGAAATTAAAGGCAATACTAAAGGTATACAAAAGGGGAATTAAGGCTTTAATAAAAGAGAGAAATAAAGATTACAACGATTCGGATCTAGAAAATGAAGAGCAAATTAATGTTCAACAAGAGAAGAAAAGTGTCTGCTTAATACTCCAGGATTAGTGAATAAAAAGATGGTCTAAACCTAATGACGTCTTTCCTTTATATATGAAAGATAATTATTAAACACACAACTTAAGAAAATAAAATAAATAAATTCCCGCGATAAAAATATCGCGTTCAGATAGAAAAGTGCTCGATCGAACTGCTTGATTCTTCTTAATCGAGTACTTCCAGCTAAAAACCTCTCGATCGAGGACTTCTCCTTCTCGATCGAGGAACACCATATTAGCACCTCTTGACCGAAGACAACAAACCCTTCGATCGAGGTCTTCTCACCATCCCAAAGGCTTCGATCGAATAACTTAGTCAGCAAAAGTACTCGATCGAATTTACTACCACTGAAATCAGCATACTTGGACGTTTGATTGCTTCCGAGATTACTTCACGATTCCCGAGGCAGTAGTATCCTTGCTCCAAATCTTCTGTCTCCATAAATGCAAGCCAAAAGGACAGAAAAAGGCATGATTCCGCCTTCTTTGAGCCAAACAAACCAAAGTAGACTATTTGGGGGACATTTGTAGCATAATACTACGTAAATTACATAGAAATACGTGCAAATAAGGCTTAGAAGGACTATATAAAATGCACGCATCAGGTAGATACACCGAGAACGAACAAGCAAATGGTCCATTTGCTAAATTTCTTCAAGAGCATGGGATTGTTGCCCAATACACTATGTCTGGTTCTCCAGACTAAAATGGTGTAGCAGAAAGAAGAAATAGGATATTAATTGAGATGGTGCGTTGTATGAGAAGTAATGCTAAACTTCCTTCATTTTTGTGGGTTGATGCTCTTAAGACGGCAGTGTATATATTAAATCGGGTTCCTTCTAAGGTAGTGTCTAAAACACCTTTTGAGTTATTTAAAGGATGGAAAACGAGTTTGAGACATATACGCATTTGGGGATGTCAGTTGGAGGCGAGAGTGTATAATCCACAAGAAAAGAAACTTGATCCAAGGACTATTAGTGGGTATTTCATTGGATATGCCGAAAAGTCGAAGGGTTATAGATTCTATTGTCCGTCTCATAGTACAAGGATTATGGAATCAAGAAATGCTAAATTTCTTGAGAATGACTTGATCATTGGGAGTGGCCTAATTCAGGACTTTGTCCGGGAGAGGGATCATCGTGAAGTTCCACCCTTTGATTCAAGTGACATATTGGTTGCCATTCACACTCCTCAAGTTCAATCGAGTGTTACACAACCAGTGATATAAATTCCATAAAATGTCTATCAAAATATGGTAGATCATAATGAGGAAGAGGTTCACTATGAGGATGAACAAGTTCCATTAAGAAGATCTATTCGTGAAAGGAGATCGGCTATTCCTGATAATTATGAAGTATATCTACAGGAATTAGATTATAATATTGGAGTTTATAATGATCCTATGTCGTTTTCACAAGCCGTGAGTTCTACAGATTCAAACTTATGGTTGAATGCTATGAAAGATGAGATGAATTCTATGGCATCTAATGGAGTTTGGGATCTCGTTGTATTGCTTGATGGTGTAAAACCTATTGGGTGCAAGTGGATCTATAAGACTAAAAGAGATTCACTTGGAAAAATCGAGAGACATAAGGCAAGACTCGTTGCTAAAGGATTCACTCAAAGGGAAGGAATTGACTACACGTTGACCTTTTCTCTTGTATCAAAGAAATATTCTTTTCGAATTATCATGGCATTAATAGCTCATTTTGATTACGAGTTACATCAGATGGATGTGAAAACAACATTTCTCAATGGTGATTTAGAGGAAGAGGTTTATATGAAACAAACTGAAGGATTATTCTCTAAAAATGGTGAACATTTGGTTTATAAGCTAAATAACTCAATATACGGTTTAAAACAAGCTTCCCGCCAATGGTATAAGAAATTTGATGACCGGGTTTTTGCCGTCACTTCCGGTACCAAAAACTATTTATAAAGAACCAAATAAAAGTAGTATTTATTCGGGTGTCGAACACAAAGATGGCGGGGGTTAGATACTTGGTTTGTTTAAGTCTTTAGTTTAGTCAAATAAAAAATAAGATGTTGATTTATCTAAAACTAAGATGCAAACAAGTTAAATTAAACTAAGTGGGATTGTATTCAATTGATGGAAGAACTAGAGTCTTCGGGTTCACTTGGGTAGGAGGGTATAAAACAAGATCAAAACAAGACATGGGTGATGACAATGGTCAAGGAATTAAGACTAATTTCCTAATCACCTCGAGTTCATTAACAAGTTGTCACTTAATTAATGTGAACTCAATACTAACATGGCATATAGACCTTCCAATAGCATAAGCATCAAGACAAGCCAAACATGTCAAAGAAAGAGTCAAACTTTCGTTCAAACTATTCTACGAACACTTAATATGCATGAGAACAAGACCGAACGATCTACTAATCATAGCATAAAGACCATCCAATAGCTTAAGCACCAAGACAAAATTCCATGAAGTTATTTCTTCATTCTGTTTCGAAGAAAATATAATGGATCAATGTATATATCTTAAGGTCAATGGGAGTAAAATTTATTTTCTAGTGTTGTATGTGGATGATATTTTGCTAGCAACCAATGATAAAGGGTTGCTACATGAGGTGAAATAATTTCTTTCAAGTAATTTTAATATGAAGGATATGGGTGAGGCATCTTATGTCATTGGCATTAAGATCCATAGAGATAGATCTCGGGGCATTTTTGGGTTGTCTCAAGAGGCCTATATCAATAAAGTACTTGAAAGATTTAGGATGAAAGATTGTTCACCAAGTGTAGTACCAATTGTGAAAGGTGACCGGTTCTGCTTGAATCAGTGCCCTAGGAATGACATTGAAAGAGAACAAATGAAGAATATTCCATATGCTTTAACTGTTGGTAGCATTATGTATGCTCAGGTATGTACCAGACCCGACATTGCATATGCGGTTGGAGTGTTAGGAAGATATCAGAGTAACCCAAGTCTTGATCACTGGAAGTCTGCAAAGAAAGTGTTGAGATACCTTCAAGGTACTAAGGATTACATGTTTATGTTTAGACGGACTGAAAATCTTGAAGTAGTAGGTTACTCCGACTCTGACTACGCAGGCTGCATAGATTCATGTAAATCCACATCAGGATATGTGTTTATGCTTGCTGATGGAGCTATGTCATGGAGGAGTGTGAAGCAAACCTTGACGACTACTTCTACTATGGAGGCTGAGTTCGTATCTTGTTTTGAGATTGCCTCACATGGTGTTTGGTTGAAAAGGTTCATATCTGGGCTTAGAGTTATTGACTCTATTTGTAGGTCGCTAAGAATGTATTGTGATAATTCAGCTGCCGTGTTTATGGCTAAGAATAGTAAAAGTGGAAGTCGAAGTAAACACATCGAGATAAAGTATCTAGCCATAAAGGAGCGTGTTCAGGAGAAGAAAGTGATCATTGAACACATTAGCACAGAGTTGATAATTGCAGATCACTTGACTAAAGGCATGCCAATTAAGACTTTCAGGGATCATGTAGTGAGAATGAGACTTGGTTCCATTATGTAGTACATTCATTACGTTTTTGTAAGAAACTTTTATTATGTTTGATATTTTCTCGTTGAGATTTATATGCGCATATTTATTAAAATTATGTTGAGAAATATCATTTTGTTTGAACCTCGAGTAAACATGGGGTTTACTCATTAAATTAAATGTGTGTGGTGTGGGTGACTTGATATATTGTGATACATGGAATTGAAGATTAATTCTTGCTCTAAGAGAATTCGTCGCCATGATCCATATGTTGTGTCTCTTGTTAAATGGACCAAGTGGGAGAATGCAGGATATTCCATAAAATAAATAAGTATTACCTTAATATTTAATTTAATTAAGTTATTTTATGGAGATTAAGTTGGCCCATTACTCCATTGTATGATGGAATTTACCTATTATTCTGTTTCCACTATTATCTTCCATAACTTACCACTCGCAATTTAGGAAACTGTTCAGTTGACTCTTTGATGATAAGAGTTTATATAAGGGAACATATTTATTCTGATTGAGGTTCATCAATCCTACCTCATTAAGAAAATACATCATCTAAATTGTGAGGCTGAGCGTTTGGAAACCAAGTTGGGACATAAGGAATTGAGTTATTCGGTAAGACGGATCAATTATTTTAAGCAATGGTTGGAGGTAAGAGTAATCGATCTCTTTTATCACTTCCGCATTCAGTTTATACATGTTCATTATGAGACTAGAACGTGTTATTTTAGACTATAAAATTTATTGTGAGTTATGGCCAGTCAAAGGCGTTTTTGGTGAAAATGAGGTTATCAAGTAGAAAATAAAAAAAAAAAACACGTAGAATATCCCTAAATTTAATATTGGTGATTATTTAGGCAAATGATACTTTAATCGATTTAATGAAACTAAATTTTAATTGTCATATACTTAAAAATGAAAAATCATAAAATTCAGTCCACTCCGGTCCAAGACCGGAACTTTTAAGGTCCGGCCTTTGGTCCACCAAAATACTTTTTATTGGTCTTCGATCCAGTCTGGTTTTGGACCGTTGCTGAGCCCTACTTACGGTAAGCTTGATAGTTGCTGTGTAGGATTGTAAGGAACAAAAAGATGTTTGGCATAATCAAAATTTAGGAGGTACCAACTTTTTTTCAACCATGGAAGCAACTAAGTTAAATGGGTTAGTTGCTGATGATCAGAAGCAAATTCAAAAGGGTGAATGGATCAATTTTTTCGGGGATTCTTCTAGGTGTTCGTCAAAATTTATACCCGGTTGATGCTTCTTGCAAAGATGATCTTCAAATTGGGTATTGGTTGGACGGTTTCTAACATTGATGATATTCGACATTTCTTTCGGAAACAGTCAGCTAAGGCTTTAGGCATAAGAAAGGTGTCGATTTGGGCGAAGGAGAAGGGAATCCTTCATATCAAAATATCACTTGTCTGCTTTATGATTATCTTGCAGATCTTCGGGATCGCATCAAGAAGTCATTGCTCTATGCTGGTTATAACTGATAATCTTTCTTTATGTTCTTATTTTCATTGTATTAGTTTTCGTTTTATCCCTAGATCTTTGAACCTTCTACGGCATAAGATTGCTAAGAAGTCAGAACATTGTAGCATCCAACTATTATTTATCCAGCTATAAAAACAGAAAAAAACATATCATCACGAATAAGACCCCAGCTTCTCCGACAAATCAAAAAACCACTTTTATAAAATTCATGAATTATTTTTGCAAGAGGATCGGTGCTAGAATAATTCATTAGAGTTTGGGAACAGATCCTGAGATCCAGTTTAAATTACATAGCTTGAGGCAGCTTTTCATAGCACTACTTCCTCGGCCTTACTGTAAGCTTTTCTCAAGTCTGACTTGTCTCAGACAGTATACTCTCTAACAAGGACTCACAAGCATCATCCAGGATATCCAAAACCTGAACAAAAGAATGAACACTCGATGATCTCATCTGCATTTTTGTTAAGAACGGAAAATGACAACCCTAAAGGTTATCAGTAATTCAACTCCGTTTTCAATTTTTTTAATTGACAATTCTGATGAATTAAGCAGAAGGCAGAGAAGAAAACTAGGACATTCCCCTATCAATTAAGAGGATCTGAAACATACAGTAGTTTTTTCAATGAATTAAACCAACAGGCAAAAACTCATATCGATGATCCCAGTTCACGTTAAATTACTCATTTCATGATAGAGTTGATAATCTCTGAGTTATAAAACGGTCTCGTACAAGAGTAAGTATGTAAGCTAAAGGCAGTTTGAAGTTTTAGATTGTAGAGCATGAACAATAATCGTACCATAAACTTATCATTCACCATGATTACGAGTTTAATGTGATGTAGCATTACCTTCTCAAAGCCTTGTTGTCCTCCATAATAAGGATCCGGGACTTCCTTTTCCTCGTGTCTCTTGCAATAAGAGCACATTAGCTTAACCTAAATGACAAGGTAGCCCAATCACACTACATGTTTAAATACCCAACATTCAATCAACAAATTTAACTCTTACTAAGAAACTCGAATGAGAGCGAAATTTCAACCTTTTTATCAGCATCAGGGGGTAAGTTCCCTCTTTTCTTCCAACTTTCATATGCCTCTAGTATGTCAGCTAAAATCAACCATTAACGACGTACAAAAAATCATCAGTTTAACTACCAAAGCACATTGTAAATTCACTGATATCAGTATAGTACTCCCTCCGTCCCGATCAATTGGTGTCCTTTGGTTTAGGCACAAAGACCAAGGAAGGAGGAGGGGGCCAATTATTAAATGACAAGTGGAACAAATTGAGTGTGAATGATCAAATTGGTCATCAAGTTCATTCTTATAATAGAAAGGACAACAATTGACTAAGACACCCTAAAATGGAAAATATGACAACAAATGACCGGGACAGAGGGAGTATAACATTCTGTCAGTGCCTTAATGGCTCCAAATGTGGCACAGCAAGGGGTAATCGTATGTAAGCAACCTCAAAAAGAGACGGTTTCCAAATGACCCGTGATGAAAATCAACATTGCATTCAAATACTACTATTGGTTAAGAATAGACACCTTTATTGGAATTATCCATGGCAAGAATAAGATCAAATTCAGTGAAATCGGAAGGACGAATTGGTCTTGATATTGAAGTAATCTGGATGCCACGTCTTTTTGCAGTAGACCTCATTCTTGAGTCTGCTGGATTACCCTTCAAAATCAACCAAGAAAAAACGGGAATGATAACGCTAAAGGTTAAAACATAAAACACTTGTGTCACTCCTTTGTGAGAGCATAAATAATTCGGTTTATCTAAATCAAGCATAAAAACAACTGGCACAGTATATATTTGAGCGACATTATGGGCGGCCATCCAAATTAATCAATACATTACAACATAATCAATTACTCCCTCCGTCCTAATCATTTGTACACAGAATAGAAAGTAAACAAATGATTGAGACGGTGGGAGTAATAAAGGTTCAATCTTTTTAACCCACCAAAATAAAATAAGATTAACAAACTTTAGGGGGAAAAACCTCATGATAATCAATTGTGCCAGCAGAATCAATGATGAACTCGGAATCAAGTCCTCTTTTTTTGACTAAATCTCTGAAAACTCCTTCTGCAGCCGGACTTCTACATATGTTTCCTAAACAAACAAATAAAACAGAAAATGGCTTTGTTTCTGTGGAAGCCATTGATGATGATGATGATGATGATGATGATGATGATGATGATGATGTTGATGATGAAGAAATTGATGAAGGTTTAGGTATGGAATGTGATTTAATTGGGTAATTAAAAATTTGATTTTGGGAAGAATGAAAAGATAGGGATGTAATTTGAGGAAAAGGGTTGTTTTGTGGAGGAATATAAGAGAGAAAGTTGGTGGGAAAATGGTGAAATGGAAAGTTTACAGTTGATGCATATATGCTGATACTGTTGAAAGACTTCATTTTTGGTGTGTCAAGTCACTAAATCAGTGGTTATGGAATTTTATTGGGTTTTTTTTAAGATATACCAAGCTTGTTTAATTCGGATTGGAAAAGGGTAGGATTATTTAGTGTGGTAAAGTTTTTCTTCGTGAGTTAACACGGTTGTATTATTCGGGGTTGAAGTAAAGAAGCGCAACATTTGCTTACACTTACACTTCGGTAAATTTTATTTAGGAGTAGAAATTTTATTTGACCAAAATTTCATTTTTCTTGATTTTTTTGCAAGTGTTTGACAAGTGTTTATTTGGTCAAATAAGGTCACTGAAATGAAATCCACCTCGAAAGATTTGAGAAATCAGACCGAAATGACTTATTTTTCATTTTTAACCCCTTTATTTTATAATATTAAATAATTTTCCTATCCTTTTACGTCATTTTACCAAAATCATTACCTTTTCAATTGCCTAGTTTGTCAAACACATTTTTATATAATCGATTACCTTATCGCCTCCTAATTTTATTTACCTTATCGATTACCTTTTCGGTTTGATTTAGCTTTTCAGTTTTCAGCTACCTTTTCAGGTTTCAGCTACCTTTTCAGGTAGTTTTGCCAAACAGAGCCTAACACTTGAACTCAAGACCTCTCTGGTTAATGTAGAACAATTTTTTTACCATTTCATCTAAATGCTCATGAATAACAATAGAGCGAATATGTTTAAAGCTCGTTTCATACTAAATTAGGGAAAGATCGTCTCATATGAGGATCAGTATTAAACATACGTTTAAGATGTATAAAGCCGTTTTAAACAATAAAAAGGGTTAAATACATGAATGAGACGAAAAGCAGATGCCTTTATCTACTTATATAGGATAATATTTAATCCGTTTTGTACTTAAAAACGAATATAATCGTTTTAAGAGAGGCTAATTGGAAAAACATAGATTAGTGCATTCAAGTGGATTGGTCTATCATAATTCAGAAGTTTGTTGGAATAATGGCTCAAAAGTTTTTGTCCCACATGAAAAAAATAAAACAAGTTTTATGGATTTATAATGTTCCTCTCTACCCTCTTGTTTGAACTTGTGATTAGACCTTTTGTTGAGGTCGATAAGTTCGGGCTGGGCCACACGCGCTAGGGGTGGTCAACAGTGCGGGTCGGGTCAGGTTTTGGGAGACTCGGAACCGGCTCGAGTAAGGGGGCGGGACAGGCCGGGTTGGGGCGGGACAGGCCGGGTTGAGGCGGGACGGGGCGAGCCGGGTCAGAAGTGACCCGTGAGGGGGGTCCATGGCGGGTCCATGGCGGGTCCGGGTTTGGGCGGGCCCGGTTTGGCATTTGGGGATCCGTAACCGGCCCGGATATAGGGCGGGTCGGGCCGGGTCCGGGTCCGGGTCAGGCGGGCCGGTTTCATCAGCGGGTCACATGCGGGCCGGTTTCATCAGCGGGTCACAGGCGGGCCGGGTCCGGGTTAGCAAGGCCGACCCGCACTGTTGACCACCCCTAACACGCGCGCCTCGCCTCGCCACGTCGGGACGGACACGGGCTTTGGGTAGGGCATTGGAACTTTTTTTTACTGTTTCAAAGGTTCAATTTCCGAGATTGATTGGTGCAGTCTACGGAATTGACTAATACTGTCTTCTAAACTGATTTTTATGTTTACAATATTTCCAGATTTCCTAAACATAATTCCGTTAAATCTTATGCTTAATCGGCCTATATAAACAGGCTTTTGCAATCAGTTTGAAACACATAACAATCATAGCTCTACATCTTTCTAATATTCTTTCTTACAAAATATTCTCGAGGTTCTCACTGGCAACGTTCTTGGCTATTCTCATCTGCGTCTTTGCCTACATCAAAGTTGCGGCGGTTGTGTTAATCATGGGAGTCGAGTGCCATTGAGGCCGTGTGTAGCAGACGGGGCATTTTTGACTTTAGGACAGTGGCTTATCGTCACGTCACAACCTTTCTTCTTCCAGATAAGATTATTCCTCTATCTTTTACAGTATTTGCATAACAATCTAAAGTCAAAAAATTAAAATTTATATCATGACTGTGTTCCCCTTTTTGTCGTACCTTTTTCTGCTCCTACTCCTATCATTCCTGACATGTCTAAATTAGAACTTTTCAATGGAAAAAATTATAGAATGTGGTCTGATAGAATGGAATTCTTCTTTGGTCAAATTGGAGTACATTATGCACTTACTGGAACGGTTCCTCCTGAAAATTCCGGGAGAGATTATGTTTTAGACAATAAAACCTGTAGAGGAATGCTTTTGCATTACACGAATCCTACTTTATATACAAGTTATGGTAAGCACAAAACTACAAAAGATATCTGGGAAGCTTTACAAACCAAGTACGGATAAGACGATTTCGGAACTAAAAAATATGTTTGTAGTCGTTGGTTAAGTTTTAAAATGGCTAACAATCAACCTGTTTTGGATCAAGTTCATGAGTACGAAAACTTGTGCGCTGAAATTACCGCTGAAGGTATGAACATTTGTGAAAATTTTCAAACAAATTGTTTACTGGACAAATTACCTCCATCTTGGCAAAACTATGTTTCTAGCATGAAGCATAAACAAAAAGACTTTACTCTTTTGGAACTCATTTCACATATCAAAATTGAGGAACAAAATCGTATTCAAATAAAAGGAAAATCTGTTCTTGAACACTCTTCTTCAAATGCTAATTTGGTTGAAACCAAAAAGAATTTTTCTAAGAATTCGAAACATTTTTCAAAAGGTCCTAATCAAGTTCATGGAATTAGAAATAATGCAAATTTCAAAAGGGATTCTAAAAGGGAATTCAAAGGTGATTGTTATACTTGTGGTAAGCCAGGGCACTCTTCAAGATATTGTCCAGAAGGTTTCTCACCAAATGGTAAGCGTAAATTTTTTAAATCTCAAGCACATCTGGTTGAATCAGACGATATCATAGCCGCGGTCGTATCTGAGATTAATCTGGTAAGCAATATTTCTGAATGGGTCGTTGACACTGGAGCAACAAGACATATTTGCTCTAGTAAGGAGATGTTCAAAGACTACTGATACCGTCGTTTTGTATTAAAGTTAAATTTATAAACCAAACTAAAACTATAGCTAGTGATAGTAAGGGTCGAACCACAGAGAGACAAGATCAATTCTATTTGCTATTTTTAATCTATTGAAGTAACAATTATTGGGAGTGGTTTTGGTTGGTTGATTCTAAACTAATTACTGAAATTTAAATGAAGTTTAAAAAAAAGATATTAAAAAGCAGTTAGGAACTTCGGTTCACCATGGCCTAAGGGTCAGTCAAGTAAAGTCAAGGTCTGCCCAATACCGTCTCAGGATGTCAAATAGGTCCTCTAAGTCTCTATTCGAATTAAGCCTCTCGGTCTTCTTTCACCCTAGAATGAAACTAGATTGCTTTCGCTCCACTAGTCTTTCCAATTACTTGTAAGAAATCTAACTCCGCTAATATCTCAATCTAGCAAAGGGGTAAAATCTCACAAAAGTAAATAAGGCCGGTACGGGTTCAACCTAAACTTAATAAAATCAACTCATGACGCCATGGATTCCCTAATTCCTAGCATAGGAATTTAGCTACGCATGATTAAGAATATGACAATTGCAAAATTAAAGATACGGAATAAAATTGACATGATTGAATTAGAATTAAAAACTAAGGGATTAAAAATTGAATTGCTTAAATATAAATTGGAAGAAACTAGAAATAAATAAACAAGAATAATAGAAGATTGAAATTGAATTAAAGCTTACTAAAGAATTCGATGAACAAACAATTGATCGTAATCCGTAGCCTCTGTTTCGCGTCTTTCCAAAACTAGGTCTAAAACTTCAGTTGTTGAAATAATAAAAAGCATAACCTAAATTGTTTGTTACGTCCTACTAATAAAAGTTCTACCCAAAAGATAAATTACAAGTGGGCTTTCAAAAGACAATCGTGTAAAAGAAATCGCAGCCTCGAAATAGAGTCGATCGACCAGGTGACGCAGTCGATCGACTGCCCAGTACAGTGCTGGCAACTTCCTTCCTCTGCTGAACTCCATGGTCGATAGACTGGAGTCACTGGTCGATAGACCAGTTGCGCTGTAGCAGCATCCAGCCCTCCAAGTTCATGCACGCATCCCGAGACCATCGAATTCCGAGCTTCTAACTTCATAGTTTCCATAAAATGCCCCGGGGAACAGGTAAAAGCTTGATTTAGCTTACTTCCGATCATTCCTACAATAATGACATAGGAAATCCAAAGTAAACCGTTTCGGGAGAAATAATAGCTTAAAGCTAACAATTACACATAGAAATTCGTGCCAAAACCGCTAATAAAGTGTATAGAATATGCACGTATCAAATCTCCCCAAACCAAACCTTGCTTGTCCCCAAGCAAGCACTAAGACTCAATCTAAACACCTATTGGAACGGATTTCTTTCTCAAAACAAGAACGTATTATCATGCCCAACCAATTTAGTGCAACAAATAATATCAAAGCATTTTGTCAGGCGCAAACGAGTTGAACATGTTCAAGAATTTACCAAACTTTCGACCTTGCAAGACTCGTGTATATCGGACTCTCACGGGTCGCTCATTCACTCAATTTTAAGAATAGGATGAGAATTTAATTGTGCAAGATAGAAGAATGATTGAAATAAGTCTCTCACCTAACTACGACCCATAAAAACATGCCTGCAGTCTAACATGAATAAAATCTATACAAACGTACATATTCATTCCAACCATTTAATGACCATGACACATACCGAGGCGATTTGGGATTGTGAGGATACGGGTAAGAAGGGGCTAAAATAAATTTGGAAAGAGGAGATAAAGCCGAGCAAGCAACTTCTAAACACCAAATTTCTGAATATTTCTCAACTTCGTACTCGAGAGAAAATCAAAACGGTGCTACTAAAAGCACAAATCTCATAATCTCCCAAAATAGTAATAATTCCCCAAATAATATAAATAGCAACATGGGAATAAAACTCACCATCCAAAAATTATTCTAATCATGTGATTTTTTTTCTTTTTTTTTTTTTCTTTCTGCCTCTTTTTTCAAAACCTGATCTGGCAGTCGATCGACCATGTGATGCACTCGATCGACCGCCCCTTTTGACTTGAACCTCCTCTGCTTCAGTTCAGTTTCTCTTTTTTTTTTCTTTTCTTATTTTCAATTCAAAGTTTCCCTTCATTTCCCAACATATCACCCCAAAACTGATGCATTTCTCACACGAGACAATGAAAACCAAATCGCAAAATAATATTCCCGAATAACTACCTTTACTAGCTCGGCTAGGGTGGCTAAATTTGGAATGTAGTTTATGGGACAAAAAAGGCAGATTTGGCTTTTGTGGGGCTTATGGGCAAAATGAAATAAAGGGACCCTCTTCCACATGTGTCAGCAATCCGCAAAACCGAATGCATACAGGTATTAAGCAGATAAAATTCATGTTTATGCAAATTTATGTGACATGCCTTACGAGGAGTAACTACTCTCATTCCTACATGAAACCGGTCATAAATGACACCAGTTTAAATAAGCTCTAACCTTAGAAATTTTAAGTAGTTTGCCAATATTGAGTCAAGTTTATTCGTTTAGTAAAATTCCAACAAAAACTCGTAGACTATGCAAGTGACATACTCAACGACATTAAAAGTGCAAGGAGGGGCAATGAGACAATACGTAAAGCAATTTTATCATTGAAATCCATCCATTCCGACTCGACCTACATGCAAAAGTAAACGTGATATTTTTGTATTTTTGTATTTTTGTTTTGTTTTTTTTTTAAGAGAAAATTGCAAATGCATGCGGAAATGCAATAAACATGACCTAAAAATGCGAGTAAAACAATGCAAATGTGACAAGCATATGCATATACCCTCCCCAAACCAAAACGCACAATGCCTTCATTGCGCTCATCAACTAAACAGCAGCGTCCAAAATAACAGGGAGGGATATAAACATCTACAGAAGAAATGGAAACTAATGAAAAAGAAATGGAAACTCACTAAATACGGCCTCCCCAAACCAGCCATCAAAACGGGGAGGCAGACAACTGCTACTGATCCTCCTCTGGCTCATACTCGGAACCGCTCGCCTCATCTGACCCTGAGTCGTCCTCCTCCTCCTTCTCAGCAGCAGCAGTAGTGGGAGTAGACGTCGTAGCAGGCGGAAGATATCCGCCCTCCGGGGGAACAAAGAAGGACGGGTGGGTTCAGGGACCCCGTGGGAGCATCCCTGTCCGAGCAAACTCTCATAAACTGGGTACATGGCAAGAGTCATGTCCATCCTATGCTGATCAAAACTCCTGCATAAATCACCCAACACACGTGAAACCGCCCTTTGGTCCATGACCGCAGGGATAACAATAGGTGCAGGGGGTCAAAAAGTAGCCGGGAAACCCGGCCCAGGAGTAGGAGTGGAGGAGGAAGGAATCCGTGAAGAAGAGGTACGAGCTCCTCCCGAGGTGGAAGCATGAGAGGAGCCTGCCCTAATAGAGAGCCTATAGCTAGGCAAGGGCGGTCGAGACTTCCCCTCAACATTAGTAAAGGGTAAAATAGGGGGAATGAGCGATGAGAAATGGGGCCGGAAATGAAAGAATCAATCTTCCACCGACCCCGAGTATCGACCCACTTCACGGACTTGACGTAGTCAAGGTCCATGAAGCGTGCATGAGGGTCGAGAGGAGCTTCCTCTCGAGGAAAGACAGGAACAAGACGGTGGGCTATACGAGTCACTAGCCCACTGTTGGGGCTGGTATCCTTTACAGTTAGTGCAAGGACTTATAAATCTCTAAAAGGATCAAAGGGTATACTTTTGTATTATAATCAGTTGGTCCACGTTTATCAATAACGGTTGGCTTGCTAGATAAGTTTGACGTTATTGTCATACAGATGGCGGTGATCAACTGGTCCCTAAAAGTCACACCTATAGGATACGTTTGAGAGATGTGACGGTATGAAAATACAGTCATGTTGATGCCAGAAAATTGACTAAGCAGTTAGTCCGAGTTATTTGACTAATAATTAGTCAAAATGCAATGTTGAGATATTTTATTTAATACGGATTAAATAAAATTGGCTAAGGCGAATTAAACAGTTATTTCGTAAATTAAATATAAACGATTATATTTAATTAATGTATATTGAATTAATTATACAATATTGTCTGTGTCGGACATGTATTAATATTGCAGCTAATCCGTGTTATTAGTTGATATTTTAATAGCCGATAACCGATGACGATTTATAATAAAACCGTGTCATATACATTTAGCATTTTACGAGCCGAACCACGAGTTAAAATTAAGAGGAAGTGGAAGCCCACTTCCCCATGAAGGGCTCGGTTTGGCCGAATGCAAAGAACAAAAAGGAGAGCTTCTCCTTCTTGTTAACCTAATTTATTTGCAAAAGAAAATTAGGGTTTTGAAGAGTATTTTCCTCTGAAAAACCTAGATCTCACATCTAGCAAAAACTCACACAACTATTCTCTCAATATTGCAAGGCAATTAGAGAATACATTTCTAGCACAAGGGCATAGTCTCAGACGGTCTTGGGTGTATCGATTAGGAGGAAATCTACTTTGATTTCTGTTCTTAGGCCGCATCTCAAAGGACCCGAGGTTATTTCTAATGCTTTATCGTTTTTCTCATGTTTTTCGTTTTATGACAATAATCACATATAAAATTTGCGTTATAGTCCTAATTTTATAGGGTATTATACGGATATTACCCCTCAAGTGGTATCAGAGCGAGGCCACGTAATTTTTTCTTTGTGATTTTCATCAAACGAATTTGAATCGATAAATTTTTTGCATAAAAACGTCGGCCGATCTGTTTTTTTTCACTGCCTCAATTTTTTTGTGCTTTGAAAACCGTGACCTGTTTTACACGGCTGTAATTTTTTTTTTTTCATTTATTTTTTTGTTGTTGTAAATGATTGATCTGTTCGATCGATCGAGGACTGCAGTGTCTCGATCGATTGGTTTTGTTTTCGATTTGATCTTGCATATTGTTTTATTATAAACGATCTTTGTTGCAACATGTTAAAGTTTAGACAATTGTAGATTTAATTTTATACGGATTAGTTTAAATTGCAATTGGTTTTTTTGTCAAATCGACTTTGTTTTGGTTTTGGCCGAGCTAAAAAATTTTGAGCCGCTGAAATTTTTTTCTTTCTCTTTTGCTCTCGGCAAACAGCTGCTTAAAAAAAAAAAAAAAAAAATTTTGTGTTTTTATTTTTCGGCCATGATATGCATACAATACGGATTTTATGCACTCGTTTGACAGTGAAACGGTTCACTCACGTACCATTTAGTTATTTTAAAGCAATTTTAAAGTAACGGATTGTAATGAATTAAAATTAAGTTGATTAAAGCAGTTTTATCACATAATTTTAATTATCTTTGGTGGTTTGGATAAATTTAACATAATTACGGAATTATGTCACGAATAAATTTTATTTTAGTTGATGCATTTTATTTATCGTTATTTTGAATATTTTGAATGCTTTTATTACGTTTTTATTTATTTTTACAAACGGTTGTAACTTAGTGTGGCCTTAGTAGAACGTGTTACCGTATTGATGGAACACGGTCTTGGTTGTATTTTGAGATCTTGTATCTCCGTTTTGGTTTTTCATTGTAATTGCAGTTTTATTTAGAAAGTAAATAGGTTTATATTTTGTAAATTTTAATTGTAATTTTTGAGAAGACCAAAGATGGAGACCGGATGCTCACTCCCGCTGCATGAAAAAGATGGAACATCAAGACAAGCTTCTCGGGTCCAACGGTGGATTCCAAAGTTGTATTATGTTCTTTTTACTAGGATAGGCCACACTAGGAATTTTTATTTACGTATTGCATTCTTTTATTTATTTTATCGTAACGATAGATTGCATCATTTTCCGCCTAAAAACCAAACCACCTAATAATTGCATGAAAACTGACTCATATAGAGGTCACGCGTTAGTTTTCTTTGATATACAGATATCACACGTTTTATTTTAAGCCATCACCTAAATTAATTCATTCACGCAATGCTAGTTTTTCGTTCACTTACAATGAATTAAAATTAAGTCGATGGGATCTTCCTCGTATAAACAAAAATTGAGAACGGTCTTTATAGGTGAAACTCCAATGAATCCCTTCTTCGTCGGTAGGCATAATATGACCCCTTCTACGTCGGGTAAGTTGGAACCGATTGACCTATTTTATCTCAACACTATGGTCACTAAATACGATCCTGTGATTATGGTGGACTATAGATAGGATTTACGGAAATCTATCGACCAAGAGTTTTTACGGAAGAACTAGCTAAACAGTTGGCTTATCAATTTACAGAAATTGAGTCTTGGGATCACTTGTATTATTCTTGAGGGAGATCAATTATGCAAGTGCAATGAGTCTACACGATTAAAATGAATTTTTAATAGACTTAAATCACCTCGATGAGTTGCTTATTTCGTTTTTGTTTTTCTTTCTTTTTCAGCGTAGATCACGTTTTTTAAACTGCTAATAACATAATGGCTGGCATCCTCGATGACCCAATGCCAAGTGCCACATTGGACCGTGTGTCCCGCTTTCGGATCTTCATGAATCGGATGAATCAGTCCACTAGATCGAAGAATGATGGATCAAACTTCGCGGAATGGGAGGCGGCATTACGGAATGCCGCCACCGCCGACGGAAGCTCAAGTATCCGATCGAGCCCCTCCCGCCAGCCCCAGGCCCCACGGCTCGAGTTAACGAGGTCTCCACGTATAGAGACTTCGTCATGGAAGCGGGTGCGATTAAAAACGTACTCATTTTTGCAATGGAATCCAATTTGCAGAAACGCTTCATAGCCCAAGGTGCAAACAAGATTTTCACCACGCTCACTAAGGAATTCTCGAAAGCACCGAGAATCGTGACCTATGAGCATACCACTCGCTTCTTTGATGCGAGACTCCGAAAAAGGGCCAACCGGTTAGCCCACACATTCTCAAAGCATGATTGAGAATGTCGAGAGATCGGAGGCGCTTGATTGTAAAATCAGCGAGAACATTGTGATTGACCGCATGCTTCATTCACTCCACGATGGTTTTGCGCTCTTTAGAGCCAATTACGATATGAATGATTTGAAGAAAAGTCCCCATGAATCGCACTCCCTTCTCGTACGGCACCGAGAAGGACATGAAGTTCAGTGGGAGCATGAAACAAGATGTTCTCGTTGTGACAAACAAGGGCAAGGGTAAGGGCAAAGCTCAAGCGGACCTAGCAGTAGGCAAACCGAAGTTCAAGAAGTCGTGGTCGGGTAAGAGTGGGCCTGGTGAGGCAAGTAACTCATCGGGTGCGACAAAGAGCAAAACCGAAAACATGGAATGCCATCACCGCCACAAGATGGGCATTGGAGGCGCACATGTCTGTTTATCATGAGGACATAAAAGCAGGTCGCGTTAAACCCGTTGGTATGTCTTCTTCTTCTACTTTTATTCATATGATTGAGATTAACCACGCAAGTTACGGAACTTGGGTACTAGATACGGGTTGTGGTTCTCATCTGTGTAATCATGTGCGGGGGCTCCGAAACATCGAACCCCTCGTAAAGGGTGAGGTGGACTGCGTGTCGGGAATGGAGCACGAGTGGCTGCCGTCTCAAGGGGAACATATGTGATCCAACTTCCTAGCGGATTTGAGTTATTTTTATATAACTGCTATTATGTACCCAGTCTTTCTAAAAACATTATTTCGGTTTCTGCACTTGACAAACTTGGTTTTTCATTTGTAATAGAGAATAATTCTTGCATTTTCTCATTACACAATATGATTTATGGCAAGGCAGTCTCCATGAACGGAATTTATGTTTTAGATCAGACCACCGAAATATTACACGTAATGAATAAGAAGTTAAAGGTCGGTGACAAAGATCAAACATACCTTTGGCATCGCCGTATGGGACACATTAATGAGAAACGAAAAAAAACAGCTCATAAAGAATGGAGCTATCTCGGCCTTTGATTTTCAATCATTTGGTACGTGTGAATCATGTCTCATCGGTAAGATGACTCTAATTTCCTTCAAAGGTGTTGGAATGCGCGCTGCTGACCTATTAGGACTCATACATACGGATGTGTGTGGACCTATGTCAATCACCGCACGAGAAGGCTATAGGTATTTCATCACTTTCACGGACGATTTAAGTAGATATGGCTATGTCTACTTAATGAAGCACAAAAGTGAATCCTTTGAGAAATTCAAGGAATACCGGAATAGGGTACAGAACCTACTGGGTAAAAAGATTAAAACACTGCGCTCAGACCGTGGTGGCGAGTATCTTTCTCACGAGTTTGATCAACACCTTAAGGACTGTGGGATTGCCCTACAGTTAACTCCACCTGGAACACCTCAGTTGAATGGTGTGTCCGAACGGAGAAATCGAACACTACTTGATATGGTTCGATCCATGATGAGTCACACCGTGTTGCCTGACTCATTGTGGGGTTATGCTCTTCTGTCAGCTGCTCTAATACTTAACCGAAGTCCGTCTAAAGCTGTTGACAAGACTCCATATGAACTATGGAAGGGAACGGTCCCTAACTTGTCCTTTATACGGGTTTGGGGCTGTGAGGCTTATGTCAAGTGGAGACACGAGGATAAGCTCGGCCCGCGATCGGTCAAGACATACTTTATAGGTTATCCTAAAGGAACACTTGGTCATTACTTTTATTCGCCAACCGAACAACGTGTTTTTGTTGCGGCTAGTGCGACATTCTTAGAGAAGGAATTTCTCGAGAATGCAAAGAGTGATAGAACCTTCGACTGTCGGAGGTTCCAACCAAATACCGAGCAACCATTGGAAGAACCAATTCCTTCAATCCCATTGCGGTGAATATTCCTGAGGAACCTAGGAGGTCGGGAAGAGTCTCTATTCCTCCGGACAGATACATTGGTATGGTCGAGGAACATGACATAGATGACATTCTGCTCTTAACGAGTAGTGAACCCGCAACCTATAAAGGTGTCATGACTAGTTCTGACTCAAAGCTATGGCTTGAGGCCATGCAATCCGAGATGGACTCTATGTATGAGAACAACGTATGGGATCTTGTTGACTTACCTGCTAAGGTTCGTCCCCTTCAATGCAAATGGCTTTACAAGATAAAGCATTCTGTGGAAGGTCAACAAGATATCTATAAAGCACGACTAGTTGCTAAAGGTTTCACCCAAGTGCCAGGTTTGCACTACGATGAAATTTTTGCACCCGTAGTCATCTTTGCGTTCCATTCGGATTATCTTAGCGATCGCCGCTTTTCATGACTATGAAATTTGGCAGATGGATGTGAAAACCGCCTTCTTAAACGGTTTTTTGGAGGAAGAGTTGTACATGGTACAACCCGAAGGTTTCATCGATCCTGAACATCCTAAGAAAGTATGCAAGCTTAAGCGTTCCATTTATGGACTTAAGCAAGCATCTCGGAGTTGGAATCATCGCTTCGACCAAGTGATTAAAGAAAATGGATTTACTCGATCGGTCGAGGAACCATGTCTTTATATCAAGTCGAGTGGGAGCAAGATTGTCTTCCTAATATTGTATGTCGATGACATACTCCTGATTGGGAATGACATACCTCTCTTAACTTCGGTGAAAGTATGGTTGAAAAACCATTTTCAGATGAAAGATCTGGGTGAGGCACAAAGAATTCTAGGCATCCGTATCTATCGAGATAGATCACGACGGATGTTATCTCTCAGCCAGGAGTCTTACATAGACAAAATCCTAGAGAGATTCAAAGATGACTAACTCCAAAAAGGGGTTTCTTTCTATGGCTCCGGGGTGCACTTGAGCAAGTCTCGGGCACCAGAGACACCGGAAGAGAAAGAGCGCATGACACGGATTCCTTATGCCTCGGCTATAGGATCAATCATGTATGCCATGATATGCACACGTCCGGACGTGGCATATGCATTGAGTATGACAAGTCGATTCCAACAGCATCCAGGTGAATCACATTGGATGGCTGTCAAGAACATTCTTAAGTACCTACGGAGGACTAAAGATTGGGCATTGACTTATGGAGGCGATCAAAAGCTATGCGCAACCTATATTTGTGCAGATGCTAGCTTCCAAACGGATCGAGATGACTCAAAATCTCGATCGGATTCGTTTTTACTCTTAATGGCGCGCATTTCATCGGTGGAAGAGTTCCAAACAAAGTGTTACAAAGCAGATTCTACGACCGAGTTCGAGTACTATGCCCGCGTCCGAAGGCGCAAAGGAAGCGATATGGATGCGTCAATTCTTACAAGGACTATCTATCGTAGTGCCTAGTTCGAATGACCCGATCACCATCTATTGCGACAATAGAGGTGCCATCTTGCAAGCTAAGGAGCCAAAGTCTAGCAACAAGTCTAGACATGTACAACGGAAAGCTCATCTAATCCGAGATTACGTGGAGCAAAAGGAAGTAGTGATAGAAAAGATTGCTACTGAGATGATAACATAGCGAGATCCTCTCACTAAACCATTACGACAAGATAAGCATGAAGGGCACGTTAATTCCATGGGAATTAAACGTGTTCCTAAGTTGTAGTACTCTTTTATGGATTAGATTCATTCCCTTATGTACTCTATACGATATCATCGTTTTGATATTTATATATTTTGTTTTTCATGTGGTTTTGTACGACAATTTTGAACACCACAAAGTGAACTGAACAAACATTATATTTTTGGTCCTTAATTGCCCACGTGAGTTGATAACTCAAGGTAATTATTTTGTGACGTTGGTTGATGGTGGGTTCAACGAGCCATAAGTCAAAAGGTTGGTGACCAATCACATAGGCGATTTATACGGATATCTCGTAGGACACAATTGTGACATCGACGTGGAGTCCTAAATGTTTTATAACATTCGGTGCCCGGTCGTGGATAGGACCTCCATGGTGATCCTAAGAGTCGATTCTTTTGACTATCGACTGTCTCTTGAGACTAAGGCAGATTTTGGGTGACTTTGGTTTCTTTCTCACGGTCATCCGTAACAGGGGGCCAAGTAGATTTTTTCGGGTCATTTCATCGTGCTTAGATCGGAAGGAGTCGAGTTGAAGGAAATATTCAGCCTTTATCGGGTACTCGATATTTCTCAGGGCCACTCGAGGAGTCAGAATCGAAATGCATGGCCATGCTCGAATACGAATTCGTTTTATCGGTTGAGTTACTCTCTAGTCGGGGAAACCACTCTAGATACAGATCGATTGTAAAATACGACCTTTGCGGATCCGGATCTGCAAATTGTTTTACATTGAGTGGGAGAAATTTTAAATGAATATGAGAATCGGTTATCGCACATACACTTGTACGGACAAGTGGGAGTTTGTTGGAGCTGTGTCCTCCAGTTAGTGCGGATAACGTCATTGCACATACACTTGTACGGACAAGTGGGAGCTTGTTGGGGCTGATGTCCTTTACAGTTAGTGCAAGGACTTATAAATCTCTAAAAGGATCAAAGGGTATACTTTTGTATTATAATCAGTTGGTCCACGTTTATCAATAACGGTTGGCTTGCTAGATAAGTTTGACGTTATTGTCATACAGATGGCGGTGATCAACTGGTCCCTAAAAGTCACACCTATAGGATACGTTTGAGAGATGTGACGGTATGAAAATACGATCATGTTGATGCGAAGAAAATTGACTAAGCGAGTTAGTCCGAGTTATTTGACTAATAATTAGTCAAAATGCGATGTTGAGATATTTTATTTAATACGGATTAAATAAAATTGGCTAAGGCGAATTAAATAAGATTAATTCGTAAATTAAATATAAACGATTATATTTAATTAATGTATATTGAATTAATTATACAATATTGTCTGTGTCGGACATGTATTAATATTTCAGCTAATCCGTGTTATTAGTTGATATTTTAATAGCCGATAACCGATGACGATTTATAATAAAACCGTGTCATATACATTTAGCATTTTACGAGCCGGACCACGAGTTAAAATTAAGAGGAAGTGGAAGCCCACTTCCCCATGAAGGGCTCGGTTTGGCCGAATGCAAAGAACAAAAAGGAGAGCTTCTCCTTCTTGTTAACCTAATTCATTTGCAAAAGAAAATTAGGGTTTTGAAGAGTATTTTTCTCTGAAAAACCTAGATCTCACATCTAGCAAAAACTCACACAACTATTCTCTCAATATTGCAAGACAATTAGAGAATACATTTCTAGCACAAGGGCATAGTCTCAGACGGTCTTGGGTGTATCGATTAGGAGGAAATCTACTTTGATTTCTGTTCTTAGGCCGCATCTCAAAGGACCCGAGGTTATTTCTAATGCTTTATCGTTTTTCTCATGTTTTTCGTTTTATGACAATAATCACATATAAAATTTGCGTTATAGTCCTAATTTTATAGGGTATTATACGGATATTACCCCTCACCCACCACAGACTATAGTAGTCAGAGAGGTGCCCTCACTTATAGTGTTGAAGTGAGAGGCAGTCAAATAAGCAATGTTATAAATGCGGGCTACCCGACTCTCGATGTTCAGGTACCCTGCCAAAATAGACAATTCAATTGTATTTATGTTATTTGACTCTTTCCGGCCAAAGATGGTGTTGCCCATCAGCCGGAAGTAGTAACGAAAGGGGGGTAAATGGACAGAAGTGCCCTTCCTCTTAGGGCCGTCCAGGTCGGATATGCACGACCACATGACCCTATGCACATCAGACGACTCCGAGGTGTTACCCTCGAAACACAGACCCAAATAACCAGCAAACTCAGCTAGTGTCAAGGAATAAATGACATTAAACAGCCTAAAAGAGACACAGGAGCTATTTTATCAGTTTCAAAAGAAGTTTGGTCGAAAACAAAGGAAGAGAAAAACTCAAGAGTCAAAATACGGTATGTGAACTCAGCCATGTCCACCAACCCTGACATCCCTGTCCCATTTAGCAGGGAAACAGCGGAGTCGAGACACCCTAGCTTTTCTAAAGTCGGTTTATGCAAAAAACTGGTTGCTTGAACTGAATATCGTTCGACCAAAGTAAGAAATTTAGCTCTCTGTGAAGGGGAGGAGAAAATCACCTGTGGATAGCCAGGTAAACTATCCGTAGTTAACTCGACCATGGGCGTTGTAATCCGCTACCGTTTTGAAGCCCCCTGACTGCTGGGCTGCCCACGGTCCACTGCCTTCTTCCCTTTTGTCATTCTTCTGCTCACAAAAAATAGCAAACTCAACAACTAGGTTCCCAAAATCTTGAACAATGAAAATTAATAAACCCTAAGTTACAATCAGAAATCAATCATCAAACTAGGGTTTAGAAAAATTTGGGGAAAACGAAATTAAACCCCTCCTAGTCGTGAGATGGCTCGAAAATCAAGGGAAAAGGATAACAAACGCAATTAAAGCACAAATTCAACAAGAAATTAGCCCCAAATCGATTTTTTTTCGAAAAAATGTGAGGTTGCTCGAATTTGGGCATTAAAATCCATCCTTACAAAGCAACACATTGCCTGCTATAAATTACACTTCGTATACCATTTTGTTTCCCCTAACCCTAAGTCCCCTATTATTTTCAACCTCGATTCAATCGACAATTGAAAGTTGGGTGTTATTTGTAAAAACGCAAATACGTGGTGGTAATTTGTAAAAGGGTGGTGCTCATTCATGGACGAAAATGACCATTTTATCCCTTTTATTGCAATTCCCCAATTTTGAATTTTCTCTCTCTATTTTCATTATTCGATCATCATCTTTACATGGCATTATCTCTAATTGTTTCACTAACTCATCAAAAGCATCCTGCTCTACCAAGGAGATCAACTAGACATGCATAATGTTCTACATCAGGATGAATGTTATGGTCCTCGGTCATGGATTTGAAGAATAAAAGACAAGACCAGGATAATCAGAAACAAGACTTCTTCAGGACTAATTAGCTGCAGCCATATCATAAACTAATGCACCAGGATAACCAGCCTCTTTGAGACTACACAAATTCTTATTTGTGACGGCACATATCCGTCACTCTTGAGTGACGGATACCATTTTACCTCTCAAAATACCCACTTTTTCTCTCTCTGCAACACTATTCATGTGGTCCCCTTTCTCCACTAACCCATTTTGTTACCATTTTTACTCACAAAATATCCGCCACAAATGGTAACCCGTCACAAGGGAGACCAATTGTTGAGACTATCTGTGTAAATCAATTCCTTAATTTGATATAATATATGATTAAGAAAATTAAGAATTAGAATTATTACCGATACGAGAATTAACATCTACAATTGCGTAATTTGACGGATTTGATTATTTTGTAGATTTGATTAATTTTGTGAGGAGAGAATTAGAGACATTAGAGAGAATTAGGCAAGGGACATATTATGGAAACATAATGAAAAAAGTTCATGGAAGCGTAAAACTCGTCCATGAATGAGCAACTACGTTTGTAAAAATACATAAATACGTGGTGGTTATTTGTAATTTATCCAATAAAAAAAGGTAATCGTGAAGTGGGTCACTGACACTCATTTTCGAATTACCGATAAAAAATAATGTTAGAAAGATATTGTAGAGAAAAGGGCAAAGTTGGAAAGTTAAATAAATATTAGAAGCGAATATAAGGGCGGTCTTTAGCAATTTTGTTTACTCCTGTCATATATCATACACTAATTTTACAACATCTGTTTTTTTTTTCGGTCTTCTTAAACAAACGTGCGAGGTGCCTAGACCTAACAAATGGGTCGTTCGGGTGAGGTCACTTTGACTCGGGTCATTTTCAGGTCAACATGTTCTCGAGTCACTTTCGGCCGGGTCATTTTCGGGTCAACATGTTCTCAGATCAATTTTGGGTCAGGTCACTTTGGATCGACTCATTTTGGGTCGGATCGTTCTGGGTCGTTTAGGTCATTTTGGGTCATGATTTTGCATTAATTGGGTCATTTCGAGTCATTTTTATTCAATCGGGTCATTTTGGATTACTTTGGGTCAGGTCACTTTCGAGTTAGGCTCTTCGGGTCAATGTTTCGGGTCTTAGGTTAGCTTTATCGGGTTGGGTTATTCAGATCGGGTCAGTTTTGCAAGGTCTAGGCGTGCCTTACGAAAATCTAACCTCGGACCTGTCACAGTTGCACCTCAGCAGCCCCTATATAAATCCATATGTCTCTGTTTCGTAACAGCTTAGACTTTGAAAATCCGAAAGAAAAAAAAAACGGATAAAATGTGTTGAAAAATCAAGGAAAAAGGGCTAAGGAATAGAATTCTACAGAATTGGAATTCCCAGGGGTTGGGAATTGAATGATGAGGGGGCAAGAGCTAGGATTACCACCAGGATTTAGATTCCACCCAACAGATGAAGAATTAGTGGTTCATTATTTATGTAGGAAATGTGCTTCTCTTCCTATTTCTATCCCTATTATTGCTGATATTCATCTCTACAACTTTGATCCTTGGCTACTTCCTGGTATTTTCTTTCTTTCTTTCTTTCTTTTTTTTTTTTTTTTACGTCTCTTTTTTCTTAACTCGATTAGTCTAATATACTTTTTTTCCCTCACTGCCTAACTGGGTGAATATCTGGCATATGTGATAGTTTGAAAACCACGCATACACATACTAACGTCCCTTTGTGCGCAGCCATGTCTTAACTAGTTAACTACCATACTCCACTAGTCGAATGTACTTTTATTTTTATATGCATGCTTTCAAATATCAGTTGGAAATAACACCACATTGGCTTGAAGTGGCATCATTGTATCAACCTTAATTATTGCGTAATCACGGAAATCAAACCGGGACTATGGACTGTGAAAATATCTTTATTTGTTAAATTCATGTAGGAAGAAGAGGCAGTACAATTCCTAAGCCTAAAGTAGGTTAAATTACCAAAAGCAATTGGTATTGTCCTATTGGGTGAAGTAACTCATTAGTTATAAATTACTTCGTAGATAATATTGTTGTTGACAGGTTTACAATTAAGTCATGGAAGTCATTTGGTAGCGTTACTTTTAACTTTACCAGCTAAACTCGGTTGGCACCGTAAAAGAATATTTTTAAATTGATGCTTATTTTATAGACATATATATCAATTGAGTAAAGTATTTTCATTTTGATAAATAGGCATGGCACTGTATGGTGAGAAGGAGTGGTATTTCTTTTCACCTAGAGATAGGAAATACCCAAACGGTTCAAGACCGAACCGGGCAGCTGGAAGCGGGTATTGGAAGGCAACTGGAGTGGACAAACCAATTGGTAAACCGCAAGCAGTTGGAATTAAGAAGGCTTTGGTATTCTATGCCGGGAAAGCTCCTAGAGGGATTAAGACTAATTGGATCATGCATGAATATCGCCTCGCTAATGTTGATCGTTCCGCCGGCAAAAATACCAACCTTAGGGTAAGTTAACTGTCTATCAGCTACTAGTTTTCCTTAAAACAGACGTATCCGTCTTAATGTTAAAACAGTGCAAATATCACTCCACATGAGCATATAGGACAAAGCTGTTAATTTTTCCAATACATTCTGCTTTTGTCCTATTCATCCCACATTGGTATATTTAACCCATCTAAACACTTAAGACGAATGATTTCGTCTTAAAAAAGAATTTGCGGTGATCTATGCTACTCAAATTCGCCTAAAATGTACTGTATGTGGGAGCATATTATACTATTGAAGTGTTATTTTGTGAAAAATGACAGGTCTTTCAAAGGGTAAATGATAATTTGGTGAACAAATGGTTTATGGTGTTTATATCTTTTTTGGTTAAAGGAAATGTGAACTAACTAATGGTACAATTTGTGAGAATTACAGCTCAAAAACAATAGACATCATGAGAGATTGGGAGTGTGTTGTCATTTCATTAACTATTCATTTCTTTTCTAAAGGTTAGGAATCAGTGGCATAGTCAAAGAACTTAAACAATGAGATTATATTAAACTAAAACTGGTACATCTAGAAACTTGTGAAGTCTCGAGATTTTGTGAATAGTTGTCTTTCATATTCTCATGAGGATAATATTGCGTAGGAATATTCTCAATACAAGACACCAGTCTCCATAAGATAGCTCTAATTGTAAAGAATGTTGACGAAGTTGGAATCCAACTTGTAAATATTATTGATGCTTATAAGTTAAATATCGACCTCAACTAATCCTTTCAAGTGGTGCCAATATGTTTTTACGTACTTTAGATATAGGACCATTTAAATGGTGATATGGTACTACAAAACCGCACACTTTTAATACGGTCCATATGGTCCATGTGGATGTGGTGCTACACTAGTTTTAACTACCTAGGTTTTTATTGACAACGATTGCTTCATTTGTACCTACTGGACAAAGGCCTTCCTTCACCAATCATCATCCAATTTCGGTTTAATGTTTTAAGATAGAAATATGGTGTCGTTTGATTGATCAAGGCATTGAAACGACACATGAAAATTCAAGTTATGTGAGTAATTCTTCTATAAACAATTCACTTGAATTCGACTAAATTGTTTAGTCGCATATGCAGGTGTTAAATTTCATAGGAGTTGACAATTACCTAATCCAATTGTCGCATATGTAAGTATACAAGACTTCTAAGAATATTAAACGTCTACATTTTTTTGCCAAAAAAGTGGCAAACAACTAACTCCCCAGTCCTCCTCTTATAATTCATGGAATTTTTCAATTTGTATGTTCTATAGGGACGCAACCAAACTTAATCACATAAGTGCTTATAATGATAATTTGATTTTTATTTTCTCCTCATAATTATTGCTTCTAATCAATTTGACAAATAACTTTTTTTTCAAGCCAAAAAGTGTTGAATGATGTACCACAAACTCAATTTTCATGCGAGACGGTCTCACAAAATTCCCTCCACAAAAAAACAACTCCATTAACCAACTAATTACTCATTAATACATAAATGCACTCTTTGTGAATTGTTATGGCTCACAACTTTTATATGCGAGGCTGTCTCATATGTTACTAATCTAATTTTTAAATAGAGTCAATTTTAGGTTAACATTTAGTGGATTGACAAATGTTTTCACTCTATTTCAGCTTGACGATTGGGTATTATGCCGTATATACAACAAGAAGGGGATCATAGAGAAGCCCACGCCACAACATTGTGCGCCTGAGGATCAAAAACCCGTGGTTTCGACACATGGCCTAAATGCTTCGGTAGGACTCACAACCCCGTTACTATCATCGATGGCCACATTACCTCCACCAAAGAGCGACTTAATGAATCATAACATGTCGAGCTTCATCCCACATCACCACACAGACACTAGCGAGTCGAGTCCTCTGGTGTCACCCGAATTCATGTATGACAAAGAGGTCCAAAGTAAAGCCAAAGGGAACGAGCTTGACAGAAGCCTTGGGCTTCCCTTCGGTTACATGGATCCCTTCCCATATGACCCCTTTGCAAATCCAGCCCAGTTTCAACAAGACCAAATGTCCACTCTTCATGACATATTTATGCTGCACTAGTACAATCACATTTCTCGGACGAGGAAAGCTCGGGACTGAGCCGTAACACATTGTTTATGAACTGTAGCACAATGTTTACCTTGTTATATCTGGATATAATTGTATTTCATGTACCCCAATGACGTCTTAATCAGTGATTAAGATCGAGGTTCCATATATCCTAGACATGTTTAAGATTATAATCTCTTGTCAAATTTTATTCCCGACTTTTCTCAAAATTGCATTACGTATCCGTCAATACTCAATAGAATCTCAAATCTATATTTTAGCTTGTTAGCTAAGCTGGTAAAGTAATTTTTTTTTGAAAGGTAAAAGGTTGGTTTAATTTCCGTCTTCATCAAAACAACCCAAATGAGTTCCTACAAACGACTAAATGAAGAGCGTGCACTCGAGAAAGGATATAGTCTATTCGACTAATTTCTTCTAGAGAAGCCTACACGTGATTGTCAATTCACTCACCATCAACGTTTTATCCCATTTTCGGCACGCAATTTCCATTATGTTTCCAATGTGGTCCAGTTACGGTAATCAATTGCCAATGAACATTTCTCAGCTTTTCAGCCAATAAATCCCAAGTACATTCATCCAATGAAAGCGAAATCGCTTGACAACAGACGATCGAATGATTGCTCCCATATATGTCTGATTCGTAGTATACACCGAAATAAATCACTAATATGGATACATGGTACGCATTTAATCAAGAATCCGATACCTGAATCTAGCGAAACACCATGATAAGAATACATAAAACGCATATGTACCAGGGTAGGTAACCCAAGTTGCTTCTCAAGGCAACCCTTCTCATGATTCCGATGTGGGACAACTTCCACATATATAACACGTAACGAAAAGGGATCTTTCATTGTCATTTATCAAGAAGGAAAGTGAAATTCCTGACAGCAATGCCTTCAGAATTCGGCAATAAATTCAAGCATCAGTGATGTTATAACCATTTTATTAATTCTGTTTGATTAAATGTATTTCCCGCTAATCAATAATAATCATGTCGACTTTACGCTATATCTAAATCGCTAATGATATACACTATGATTAAGAATATGTTTACTTATGATCAGTTATGACTTGTAAGGCCTTCGTCTGTGATCTGTACTGTACTTACAGACCGGATGTTTTATTCATGAGTGGGAGTATACGACAGCTTCACTACACGACTGCCTTGCCTTTGGGAATTTTATCGCAATGTGCAGGGGCCCATCCGATCCTTTCTTTCTCGTTGTCATAGACTACCACCTTATCTTGCATTGAGATATCTGCAAAAACATGGACCCATAACCAGTCATGCGATAAGCACATTTATTTATATAGCCTCCCAAGACCCTCGGCCCCTACTTTAGGTGCACAATGGGTTAACCACCCTTTTACTAAGGTGACGGGATCCTACTAGGGTTGAACCCGAGACCCGTAAGTTTGTTTTTCTTAATCAGAAATGAAAAATATGAAGGTTTTTTTTTTTACCTCCAATGATGTTATAATTCTGGAGACCAACTTCAGTACCGTTCAGAATTCCCAAACAGACGCTGCCCTTTACCTGTGAGCAGCAGAAAAGAAACGGGTCAATCCATTTTCGAAGAATGTGATGTAATTAAAGGAGTGTAAGAGGTGAAATATATTGTGAATTTGCTTACAGAGATAATAAGGTAATTCTCAGGAGGGATGTCAAAATGAGGTGAGGATCTGCCTCCATTCTCGAAGTTTAGTGCCAAAGGCTTGAAGTACTTTCGTACATCCCGAATGCTTTTGAATGGTTTTTTGCCTTTCCAGCATACAGGGAGAGTATCATCATCAATTGCATCTTTTAGTGATGTTCTATGTAAATCTCTTGTTATCTGAAAACAAAAGAAAAAATATTTAAGTTCTGAACTGTCAAATTTGCAAAAATTTATCTGAGACTGGTATAAATTGAAATATCAGACCAATTTATCATTTCCGAAATGCTTACCAGAGAAATGAGGGTATGGTAGGCCTGAGAGGCAAAGTAGGTGTATGAACTCCCGCTATCAAAAACCACAAAAAGATTTTCAACTTCAGTTGTTTTCCGACCATATATAAGCTCTGCAAATCCAGGAGAATAGTGTTTCCTGAAAGAAATAAGAGCATTATTCAGACTCAAATGTAAAAAAGCATCAGTACAGTCCACGAAATAATCACCAATCTAAATCAAACTCGATCCAAATGCAATGCAGTATGTTTTATTCTTACGAGTGTTGGCGTGACATAGGTGTCCAATCAAGATGAGAAGAATCGTAAATTTTGTCTCCAAAGAACATGTAACCTCCACCCTGAGCACTGAAACAGTGACCAACAACATTTCGTGTTATGCCCTGCTCACTGAGTTGTGAAACAATGCTGATTTTTCCTTTACCAAGGCCAAGTACCCCATCCAAGGGATGATGAGAAGGTCCGGGAATTTGATCATATCCACATCTGCAGATTGTATAAGAGTATGAAACAAAAAAAACCAGGTGCGAACATAAATGGCTAAATTTTAAACTATTATGACACAAGCTTAAGACCGTCTTACCTAAGTTTTTTGCTGAAATGAAAGACAAAAGGTTTTAAAAGAAGACGTGGTAGCAACTAACCCAATTGCCACACGAGGACTACTTCTGTGTCCGTCTGTGAGGTTAAAGGAAACGGCATCCTTGAGGAGAACACCAAGAGATGAACCGCCATCTGCATACTCAACCTCGTAATCACATTGCTCAGGGCTTTCCAACTTGTAATATTCAGGTTGGACTGCAGCACAAAGAGGGTCTCTGGAAGGTATTAGCTCATTGCTTGGTTTATACAGGGGATGAGGAGCCTGCACATTATATTTCCAAGCAGGGAATGGAAAATTACTTAAGGTGTCATCACACAGTGACATTAAGCTCCATGTTTTTCAACTAAATTAGATAATAACTTCGAGTACCTTAACTCATATACATTACTTATAGGTGAATATTATCTTCCGTTTGCATCATTTGGTTTAATTCAGATTTGAGCTGATTAGGTCCATAATAGCCTTCCCGATGAGTTTTAACATTACTACAGTACGGGGTGAATTGACTAGAGACCTCTGGTTAACCTAGAACAACCTCTTGCACCCTTACCGTAACAGTTACAGTATATCACAAAAAACGATTTAAGTTAATCAGGAGGAGGTTGCCACTTACTCTAGTGCAGTGAACACAAGGTGCATCACATTGGAGCCAAGAGAGATCACTGCCGGTGTCAGGATCAAGAAAATAAGGTCTCGGAGGCTCGCCTATATGCATCAATACATAGTAGAATCTGCAATGCAAGTACTGATATTTCTTAGAGACTACATTCCACTGAGAAACAACATTAATCATAGAAATTGCATCAATTGCATTCTGGTACACAAACCCGAAATGCTAACATTCCCACCATCAAGAATAACAGCAAAGAAGCATAACAAGCAATGAAACTTTGAATTATCAAGAGAAAACAAAGAGTATGAGAAAGAAGAAGAATTACCCTCTAGGGTAAACATTGCCGTATACAGGAAGAACAATAGAAGAAGCCACCTTACTACCCAACAATGACGAAAATGCTGTCGAAAACATAGGACGACCCCTGTAATAATAATGAGGACCTCTTCTACCATCATCCCTATAAGAACACTTAGTTTTCGACACCGTCCCAAGAAACAGTAACAGCAAACACCACAGTATATGATAATGTTTAACTAATTTCATCATTAATATCTATCTCTCTCAATCTCAACCAAGTGTTTGGTAGAAAAGGTCAACTTTTTGTCTTTTTTTGACAAGGGATTGTTTGATGTTGGGTTTCACAGTTGGGTATTTTTGGTTCGTTGAAATGGTCGTTATTTTAATTTTATATGACAGGTCTTAGGTTCGATGGGACCGGATGTTGTAACACCCCTGATTTTCTATCGTCTTACCCAAGTTTTTGCCTATTGCAAACTTTATTAATGACGGGTTTACTATATCGCGCCTCTTAAATTCTACTGTCGTACTCAGGTCGAAAAAGAATCATATTATGAACAAAGTTTAGTAATTCCGACGGGTTTTCTTTGCTTGCTTGATGAAAACAGGTATTGCGATTGCCTCAACTAGGATTTTTGTATGTTCTTTACTTGCTCTATAAATTATACATAAACCAGTATTGACTTTATACCCAACTGAAACTCTGACTCTACCAACGGAATAAAGAAAAGAATTTCTATTACGCGTATATTCTTTGTGAGGGTATTTTAATCAAACGTAAATAAATGATTGGAATGAAGGAATCATATTTTGGTGCTGAAAATTGAGTACAGATTACTACTATATTATACTGTATAAAAAAAACAGAAGGGTGACAATTGACAGTGAGATAACAAAAGATCTGAAAAATGAAACTTCTTGAAAGTTTCCTGAAATGAAAGATTGAAAGTTACATTTTGGATATTATTTATAAAAAGACAAAAGATAAAACGAATGGGCTTTACCTCAACACTTATTTTTCTTCGTTCTCGGAACCCAATCGCAAAAAGTCGTCGACCCAGAAGCAACATAACAAATTTATCCCTCGGGAAGATTTATCATTTACTCCGTCTCCATGGCTTTCGGATGTACACAACTTTACCTCAATGTTATCACCCGAAAAGTCTCAATGAGCCATAATGAAAATTGTGTTGTACTTGCAACAAATAAGTAAAGACAATATCTTTGCTTTATACGCTCATATCCAGGATCAATTAAAACCGTCGAGATACATACTATACCATGACTGGTATTCGTAAAATGGAAAAATTGTAATTGCAGAGATCTTACAAATTTGAATTTGGAAAAATTCACGGAAGTCAAAAATAGAAACATTAAGGTAGCTCTGTAACTTTATGTACGTACATATAGATACATTTATACATTCAATAGTGTAGGAATAATTTATATACTCAAAATCAGATTTTACTAAGTTAGCAATAATCATACTCTATCCAAAAATGTTGATAAAATTCAGCGAACTTCACAAATTGAGCCGAGAAAAGAGTGAAGGAACAAGATCGACCACAGACCAAGCAAGCCCGGCATACTGGATAAATCTGATGCCTGTATCGACATCAAAGCAATCATCGTGGGCCGAGAAGAAGAATCTCTGAAGAAACCCCGATGGCTGCTTTGTTGAGTCTGACTTTTTACTGGTTGTGGAACTAATCAATCCCGGAACGTAGTTGGTCGATCTTATTGGAACACCCATCGTGCTCAATGCAACGGGTAATGTCCACTTTGCTACGACCTTGCTGCAAAATTTGACTAGGAGAATGGTCGGGATACCCACAAGCATCCTCCCAATAAAGGCGGTAGTTGTGAGTTCAGGGGTAAAGATGCGTGGAACGTTCTCGTGATGGAACTGATTATACGTCTGTTGAACGCCTGCAATCTAGTCAAAAATAAAATAGGTGAACTTTTGAATCTTTTTAGGGAAAACCAATGTTGTAAAATGAGATGATTTAAGGGAGTCACAATAATAAGTTTAACAGGTCAACGAGTCCCGTACGAGGCGGTGCCACGAACCCAAATACTTGCAGGATTTCTCGTTTTATCATAAGGGTTAATGGGTTGACGTAAGTCTCAATGTAAGATTGTCTCATGAAAAATATAGTGTTAAAAGCTACAAAAGGTGGTAAGATACTTACAATTCCAAAAGAAACACCATTGAAAGCTGTATGGTAATCATAGCTTGGTGTTGGAAACTCGGGAGTTGGATAAGCAAAAAGCAACAGAAAGCTAAGAGCAGCCCAGAATGTCGTAACTGTGAAAGAAAGCATAATATCAGCCAGTCATTCAAGTGTTTGGCATTGTGGAATGTCAACGGCAACAACAATAAAAGCCTTGGTCCAAAACTCCGAACATGATTGCATACGATGTACAACGATGAAAAGAAAAGGAAAGGACAAAAGAACAATATAGTCAATACATATAAATAAGTAAAAGATTATTTGATTTTGGAACCTCAAATATGAGTATTTAATCCAACCCGAAAAAAGAAAAATATGAATATTTGATTTCAATAAAAGGGATTGTAGAAAGAGAAGCCTGCAGAGACCCTTGCATACTTTACCAGGGGATTGATTATCAAACTATGACGAACTTAATTTGCACATAATCATCGAGATAAGAAATTAAACTTGCTAATAAAACGCCACCAACTAGGATGACCTAAAAGTAATTAGTACATTTTATGTCTCAATGAAATTTGTTTGAGACCATGAGACATGGGCACGTCTACATGATCCTCAAGCGTCAAATAGAAAATTTGGCGAACTTCTTTATAATGGCTTTTCAACATCAAACCACTTGACTTAGCATCGGAGTTCACATTTTATTTTCATCTGAGTGCTAAACTAAGGCTTTGTTTTTATACAGAAAAAGAAGGAAAAAGGAGGCGATGGGTATGATTGCATGAAGTTAAATCTCGGTTTGAGACTTGATACTGGAATCAAACAACACTGCCTAATCTCAGTTGCCGCGGTATAAATATGGCCTATACCACCTCAAAAGCGCCGTAGCGATAACCTTCAAACCTTAGTTATTCAGTTGTGAAGCGCTGTCACAACTAATATTTAATACCATGGATGGAGGAGAGGGGAAGAAGGGAATGTTCCTTGTTTTTCTTCTGAACCTTTTTTATGTTGGAGAGACTTTGATTGAGCTGTTGGAGGAAAAATTGATCCGTACATTTCCCTTTCCTCCGTTCCCATGTAGCTCAATTTAATAACCAAACAAGGGAAATGCTCCTTTCCTTTTCCCTCCCACTATCTCATCCATATAAAGGGTAAAACAAGCAAGTTAAAGAAACATCAAATAGAAGCATTCTCACCATTTTGGTCAGAAGTAACAAAACTGTCCACATACTCGTGTACTTGAAGCCAGAATGCAAGGATTGCCAATCCCAAGAAAAAACCAGCAATAATATCAATTAAACTGTGCATGCCAAGATAGATTCTTCCTACGAAGAATAGACAATGTCAGCTTAGAGCTATGATGTCAATAAAGTAATGCTTGGTTCACAACTGGATACATATTCATTCAGACACAGTAACATACCGAGGGCTATAAGGCCAACAGCTAAGCCAACGATGGCGAAGCCAACTAGTGCTTCAGAGCCATCAGTCCTGATGTTATACGATAAAACATAGCACAGTAGGTATCTGTAGACACAAGAAACAAAGAGAAAAATTTAGTACCCAGCCACACCAAAAAAAAACAAAAATTGAAACAACTTACAATCAATAACGCAAAATGGTAAATGAGCACTCAATCAAACTACTGATGATACAACAACATTACCTATGTGCCTCAAATGAAAGTGACGTTACGTAGTATCGATCAGTCTGTGCTATGATAGATGCTATACTAAAACTTGTTGCTTGTCTTGACAACAGAATTCAGTTGCCTTTAAAATTTGACATAGTAGAAGAGAAGTTATGGAATGTCTTATATGAATATTCACATAGCATGGGTTTTGACTAATGGTTATCCTCAAGAAATTTGATAACCATTTATATGAATTTATCAAGTACTTCGTATCACTCATGCAAGGCGTCTTAAATTTGAATGCAATCCATCACCAATCTTAACTCTAGTAGCGGACCCTTGATTTTAACCGGAGGGGAGCGAATAATAACTCATGCTAAATTAGCGTTCTACAAAATCAAAAAAGGAAAAGAAATGAACTCTAAATTCAATTTTTGGATCATACTATAAAAATTTGAAAACAAACCCTCCCATAAAGATCAACCAGTAAAGGAGAAAAAGATGGTATATAAAACAACACCAAGTTTGCCCCAAAGATCTGAAACTTGCTATCCTATGGTTATAACAAGTTCCAACTTCCGACAAATGAGGGTAAACTAAGAAATATAGGCCCACATCACACCACCACGAAATATCTGCCGACTTAATAAAAGTGGCATGGTGTACGTCATCCATATCCATATATCTATTCTTACTGGCCCCTACAGTCTAAGGCACCTCAAGAAAGGAGGGATGTTGCAGAAAAAACAATAAATATAGCCATGTTGCTTTATCGAAATCCGGACCATAGCACCGCATGTCGACCAAGTTTTAAGGGTTTTGAAAGTTATCACAAATGCATTTAGAGGCGTATAGACCGAATTTATTGCGTAACACGCCAGTGACTGAGATAAAGCCCCAGCAACCAATTTTAAGATAAGTCTCCAATATGAAGGGTGTCCAAAAAGAGAAAACCTTACAAAAATCCATCTGATAATCACTGGATTTCCTTTTTGGCAAACCACTCATCCTTGCAGCAAGTTTCTCTCTACCACAGCCACCACATCCATTTGCTACTCTATAGCCGTCACCTTCATTTGATTCATACACCACAACTAGCACCCTTCTCTAGGTCAACCAATTTAATTTAGTCATCTTTGGCTCTCCATCTAGACAGATATCAGCCATGTTGTCCTAATATATCCACACAACCAATTTAATTTTCCTGTAAAAGTGAAGGGGTGCAAGTGTACCTCTTTGCACCTCCAAATCCATCCGAAAGCTCAACCATGGTATTATATATAAGTTTCATTGTTGATCTCATAATCAGTAGTCGTGCTCATAATACCATCATTGGCATGGCACCATATAAAACTGATTCCGCTTCCAAACGCAGTTTCTTTGACCTTTAGCATCTCAACAAAGCACTAATGAACCGTGATGTATTGTTGCCGACCAACGGCACGGATATATACCATGATTATCTCACAAATTTAATAATAATACACAACTAAGAGTACTGGTGCAACTGGAGCAATGCGGCACATTTTCTTATCAAGAGAACGATTCATACGACAGATCAAGCGCTCATCATATTCAGATGCAATACAGGGGCTAAAACGAACATATGTTGTAGCATTCGGCTGTTAAACACATCAGGCCTGACTTTGAAGCTCCCTCAAGTTTTACTAACTCATTTTCCATGATATCTGTTTGGTTAGAAAGCTTGATATACTGGCTACAAGTAAGATTTGGAATCAAGTCCATAGCAGCTCTGTAGCTCTGAGTATAGCCAATGCAAGAAGATTGCACAGTTGAATGCTCTAAAGGTCAGAACTGACCTGTAAGCAAAGAACCTCACATATCTCACAAATTAGAAGTCCAATTCTTATGATTCGAGCTGTGGAAAGCTAACTCGAATAGCTTTCTTTTGCTTTATCATGGGCACAATGACTCAACCAGCCAAAGTTACTGCTAATGCACAGGAAAACGCTGAACAGTTAAGAAATGACCTGATGTCACTAAAACTTAAACATCTCAAGCCATAGGCCCTATTTTTGGCCCTTCTTGTTTCATATGAAATTTAAGACCTTTATCTTTAATATGACATATCATAGGCTTGAATACTCAAAGGGAATAGGGAGTTACGTCCTTTGCAAGTCAGGTCTGAACACAAAACTTCGCTGTCCAGATCTCTCTGCCAATGCGTGCGTAATAGGGATTATTCTGGGCTTTCACTTAAAATTGTCCCACATCCAAAGTGGTGACCTGATCCTAAGTAATGAGGTCATGAGGATGTACAGGAAAGGAAGGGCATCGGAATTATCCTAAGGTAAGGCATAAGTGAAATTCAACAACTCACTTTGAGAGACATTTATTTGATTTTATTAGAGTTTGAATCCTCTAAATTTCTCTCATTCACTCCCAATCTGTGCCTTAATTTAACCGGGTAAACCAAGTGAAAATAGCGACCCTTAGTTTAACCAGGTAAACCAAATGACAAGGCATTAGGCCAGTTACAGCAACACATGAATAAGAGTGGCCACAAAATATGCAATGCTGAACCGTACCTAAAACAAGTAGAATTGACCAATTTCAACTATTAAGAAGTGATGTGAATAGAAAGGAAGAAAGGGGAATTACCCAGCTAAGCAAACTGTGTTGAGAGTGTGAGACGAAGGCAAACCATATTCCTGTGCATTTTCTTCCTCGTCTTTGGTGGCAGTCAATCTCCTAACAGGCGGGCAACTCGGTCTTGGAGCCGATACCACATCCTACATACACAATTCCGCTTTCCTATTACAAATTTTAAAACCCAACAAATCCATTCATCTTAAAATTACAAGAGGTTGCTACCTTAATACAATTCCCAATGTAGTCACAAAATGCCATTAACAGTGTCATTTGTCTCGCTAATCGGCCGTGTCCACTCTGTAAACACATAGAATATGAATTTGATAACAACATAGAATACTACCTCCGTCCCAATCATTTGTTCTTTTAATTAAAATACATCTCGCAGTGAATATAAAAGGTAAACAAATCACAGAAACCGAAACCGAAAGAGTATTAATTAAAAACAAAACAAGAGAAATTAAAGAAAGTACCCAAAATAGAAGAGGAAGGAAAGCAGTATAAAATGGCACAGAAACAACACATGAGATTGCAGAAAATAGGGCATCCAACAATTTGTGCTCACATTTCTGTCATCAACAAATAAAATTTCCAATTAATACAAATTTATTGTAAAACGGGATCTTTTAGTAACTACTTTTAGTCCGTTTTACAATTGTAGAAGTATAAAACTGTCTTACACAAGACTAAGTCGAGAAAAATAGAAACCTGGATCTGAAGAATGAAGGGAATGCCAGAAATAACATGAGATATAACCCAAGGTTGAATGAAAGATCGAAACTTTCTTGTTAAATCAAGAAGAGAAGAAATTATAATCCATGTTACAATTCCAGCTAAAGTTGCAGCCTGCCATGCTGCTACTTTCTCCATTTTCCAATAATACTCCGTATTAGAGAAATGGAGATTCTAAAGAAATCTAAATTTGCTGTATATAAAATACAAATAAAAGGTAGACAGACACAAGTTCAGACTTTAACAAAAGATACGAGGAATGGTCAAGTCAAATACGAGTGGTAATGCAATATTGTTAATTTATGGATTATTATGAAATGGTAGTAGCAATTAGGTGCCATCGTTGTATGGTGTGACGCTAAAGGCAGTGATGTCGTTTAATGGAAGACTTGTGATTGCAATTGGTTTGGGATTTGATGTTGGGTATTTCTTGTTTCGAGCAAAGGAACACGAGGTTTTGCCTTTTTTTTTTTTTTCTTTTTTTTTGTTGACCAGGATTATCCCTCGCGACAGTTTGGGCAATCTCTTTCGGGGTACTGAAGGCAATTAAATGGGTTGACTTCTCCCCAGTTTGGTTTTTTCATTCGCAAGAGTCAGAAATTGAACCCCTGACCACTTATTTAAGAGATGAGAGTCCTTACTATTCACATCAGCCAACTTTGGTACGAGGTTTTGATTGTTGAGGATAGGATTCATCATTTAGTTTGTTAGGAGTAAGGGAGAACACTAGGCTAACCGAGCTGAACATGAATTTCGCATTCAGCTTGTATTCATAAAATAAAATTCTATTTGGAGTCGATCTCTAGTTCACCTGAACTCGAAAAAATTGAGTTCATTACCATGCTTGCGAGCTTCAACCCAAACTCACAACTCGAGGCTATATATTATTGTTAAATTATGGATTTTTTTTAATAACAGTATTTGAAAGTTATATATACAAATACTGAACAAATCAATTAGAATATTTTTTTTGGTTACAAGAAGCGGGGTTAATCCATAACGAAAACGAGAAAATAACAACACAACCTAAAAAGCATAAAACGGGACTATCCTCTGCCACTACAGCCCTTCCGATGTCCTGCTGCATTAACCGAAACAAGTGGTCCGGTATATCATCTGATTCCCAAACAACCACGCGCTGAGCTTGAGCCACTCCCACATTAGCTAGCCAGTCCGCACAAGCATTGACTTCCTTATATATGTGATATACTTCGATATTCCATGGATAATCATTCAGAAAACACTTACAATTTTGGACTAGATGAGCATGTACCGAGGGTAATTCCTCTTTCGCATCCAACAAATTAATAACAACCCGAGAATTCGTCTGTATGGTTAGTCGACGGAATAGCCTTTCTTTTGTAATCATTAGGCCACGTTTTAGAGCCATCAACTCGCTTTAGTGACCGTCGCCAAATTCAATTTCTCTACAGTCGAATCGCGGAAAATACCACCTGTCCCTAACAAACCCAAGTTACCTTTCGATGCTCTGTCAAGGTTGAGAACAACCCAACCATCCAGCGGTGCCAATGATCTAACAAAGATCTCTTGATATAGCTGTTTGTGTGCTCCGGCCAACAACTCCGTGGATTCCTTCACATTTCTCACCTCTCATATTCTTTGCATTAAAAACGTGAACATATTGCTAGGAACATCCGTCATCCTCCCAAAAATACGACAATTTCTCTACCTCTAAATCCACCACACCACAATAGCAAAGCAAGAAGGCCATGTATCCATCCCCAAGGATTTGGGGACCAAAAGATTCGAAATCACCCAATAGCACAATGAGTTCGACTCGAAAAACATAATCGGTAAAGACGATGAAAAAAAATTCCAAACTTTTCTAGCTTCTCTACAATCCCGCTACAAATGAAGTGAAGTTTCTGGTATGTGATTATTTGATTGTATTTTCCCCTTCTTCTCTACGCGTTTTAACGCGTTTCGAGTCGGTTTCGACGACTATTGCTTACATTTTGTGCCCCATTTTCGTTTCTGTGCATATCCGTCTCATTCTGTAAGTATGTTGGCTACAATGAAGAAATCGAGCCGAAACAACGAAGCCGAAAGCCTAAAGTAGGAAGAAGAAGGGAAGAAGAGTTGAAGGAGGTTCTCTGCCGGTACGGCGGGAGCCGGCTAGCCGGCAGGGAACCCTCTCATTGCCTTAGAAGAATATTTGGAGAGAAATCAAGCTCAAAACAAGAAAGTCTCGATGTCGGCACAAGGACCGGCAATCGACACCCTTATAGGGAGCTCCTAAAGAGTGAGGAATAAAAAAGAAAAGAAGAAGAGAAGGTGTCCTCTGCCGGTAGGCCGGCAGCCGGTCAGCCGGCAGGGACACACATCTTGGTACATAGACAAATTTTTTGAACAACTCAAGGCCAAAGAAAAAAGAACTCGGTGCCGGCGGCTGCACCGGCAGCCGATGGACCGGCAGAGGACAACAAGCATGCATTTCAGCACTCCCTCTTCATTTATGACCTAATTCCTAGCAAGACTATAAATACCCCCTTCATAACACACTTGTACACACAACCCTAGATCTGAAATATTTCTCAATTTATATTAAGCTTTCCTTAATTAAACTTTAATTTTTCCTTAATTAAGTACTAATTACTCTTCAATTTAGTTTAGTTCTACTTTAGTTGGGTTCTTTACATTTATTACTTGGATTTGTAAGAGAAGATTTTGAAGGAATACTTCCATTATTAATCCAAAACTTTAATCTTTCATCTTGTTTGGTATAATCCTTCTCTTTATTTCATCTTGTTTTGAATTGTTTACATTTATATTTCATTTTCATTGTTGTTTGAAGTAGTTTCATATTTGTTGCTATGTTAATGTTGTTTTCTTCATTTGTTTACATGTCAATTGTTAGCATGTGTGAGTAGTCTTCTCTAAGACTCAGGGGGATCTTGGGTAAGGGTAGGATGAATAATATGGGGTGTTAACATATGGTTTATGGGTAAATGTTTGGTCTTTGTACGCATGCTTTTAAGGTGTTTGATGAAATGTTTGTATGAAAGTTCAAATCTTTTGTTGATTTATGCTTAGCATCTTCTTGATTGAGAATGAAAATGGATGTTTGATAGTGTGTGTGTGTGTGTGTGTGTGTGTGTGTGTGTGTGTGTGTGTGTGTGTGTGTGTGTGTGTGTGTGTGTGTGTGTGTGTGTGTGTAAAAGGTTGGAAGCAAGGTGAAACTTTGTGAAAGACTTTAGGATTACTAAGAAATTAGTTGTCAAACCTAGGCCAAATTACTACCCATAATTTGTTAGACCCATAAGCTCGTCCACCCTACTAGAGTGAACCCGAAAGTCTTAGTCTTTATAAATTTGTTTAAACTCATCTCATTTATCGACTTGCTTAGTTCATCATCATTAGTTTGCATCTTATTTAATAGTTAAACCATCACTTCTAAATTTTAGACTAAACTTCGACTCAAGCAAGCTAAGTATTAATCCCCGCCATCCTTGTGTTCGACATTCGATTATGCTACATAAATGAGTTATTTTATAAATGATTTTTAATAAGAGAATCGACAACATAAATCTCTTCATCAAAATGGCGTCGTTGCCGAGGATGTCGTTAGGTTATACTTAGTTAGTTAGAGTCTTAGGCTTAGTCTTAGTGTTGTTGTTTGTTCTTTTGAATAGTGACTTGTTTTCTTAAAGAGTGTTTGTGTTATTGCTAATCTCTAGTGCCTAAAAAACACTAGGAGTCTAACAGTTTATCAAGTTCCATGCCTAGGAGAAACCATCACGCTTTGCTTCAAAATTCCAACCCCGAGAGGCTTTTCCGAGATTTAAGGACTAGGACTATAGCAAAGGTTCGAGACTCTACTCAAGTAACCTTGAACCAAGCAACCACATCCACCCAATCGCACCTTGAAACCACCACTCAAGAGCAAATAAACGACACAATTGATCCTTTCATAGAAAACCCCTTTCATAATTTTGAACTTCCCTCAAATACACCGCCACAAACACCAATCAATGCACCAATTCCAACCCCTCCCGGCGTGGTATGTGACACAAACTTTCTTCCAAACATTGTTGCCAAGGACCAAGGAAATGGTAAATGCATCGAGGGGAGGAGATTTTGACCACCTTAGCGATGCCGATGGTTCAGCTCTTATAAAGAAGATGGTGAACTCTGAGTCAAACTATGGGTCTAGAGGGAATATGTTGAGGAGGAATAGTCAGTATCCTTCGGAAACCATCTCTACTTCTAATGTGGAGACAGATGTAAAAATTGATCTTCTTACCAAGAAGTTTGAGTAAATGGCTAGGAAGCAAGTGCATCAAGCAAGTTCATCACATGGGCCACCCATGGTAGAGAATGTGCAAGCTCCCATTTGTGAATCTTGTGGAGGAATAGGGCATACACATGATGTTTGTTCCAATAATCTTTACAACAACAACATAGGAGGTGAAGATGATGTACAAGATGTTAATTGCTTCCAAGCCTACAACAACTCCACTAGACCTCCAAGGACACCTTTCAACAACAATCAAAACACCTAAACTCAAATTCCAAGTACTATCATCCCAGTTTGAAGAATCACCCTAACTTTAGCTATAAGAGCACCAACGTCCAAAATCCACAACCACAACCCCAAGCACAAAATATGAATCCCCCGGGATTCGGGCAACCAAGGGGTGGTGGGTTCAACAAAGAAACAATTATGGGAGTGACCAAGGGTATCAAGATTCCGGGTATAACCATGGGTTTCAATAAGGGAACTACAACTAAGGGTTCAATCAAAATAAACAAGGCTTTCACCAAGGCCAAGGTTTCAATTTCAACAACCAAGGGTTTAGAGGGAACCAAAACAACAACAATCAAGGGTCAAGCAAGCACTATGACTATGAACTTCCTCTTCCCTTAGCCAACCAACTTTTTCAAGAACCGTCAAGACATCAAAGAGGATCCTTGGGAGATGTTAGTCTAAACAATTTGGTCAAGATGATGGGGACCATGTCAACTCAACACCAATAAGAAATGAAGAACACGGCTGCCCAACACCAACTTGAAATGAGGAACATCGCTCCTTTTCAAAGGAATATTGAGGCCCAAATAGCCTCTCAAGCCTTAGTTAACCCACAAAGACCACCCGGTGGGTTGTTAGCACAAGGCCAAATTCTAGAGATGCCTCATCAAGCACCCGCGGTGCTTTTGAGAAGTGGGTTGACACTTGAAGACCCTTACAAGGATCTAGATGTAGAAGTTGATCCAAAGAGAAAGGAAATGGTAATGAATGATGGGAGATAGAGCCCACCAATGACTCCCTCGGCAAGAATGAGTGAAGCCAAGAAGGGAAGGGTAACAAATGAAGAAACAACAAGCAAGGAAATTCCTAAGGGTAAGGATGATGATATGCTTGTACAAAACCTCCCTTATGAGGAGGAAATGGGTAAACAAGGTGGTGAAGAAATACTCGTGCATCCTTCTTCAAAGGTAACAAACAATCCATCATTCCCAAAGGTATCTTCCAACTCTCAACTTGTCACTAATATTCCCTACCCTTATAGAGCCGTAAGGTCTAGGGAGAAATTCAAGTACACCAAATTTTGTGAAATGTTAGTTAAACTTGAAGTTACTCTCCTTTTTCCAAGGTGATTTTAAACATGCCAACTTATGCAAAGTTTTTAAAAGATATCTTGTAAAAATGAACCTTTGTGGCATTGACCGAGGATTGTAGTGCGGTCTTGATGAACAAAATGCCCGCCAAGCTAGGTGACCCGGGGAGTTTCTCTATCCCATGCATAGTTGGTGGTGTTCTAATATCCCGGGCCTTATGTGATCTAGGGGCTTGTGTTAGTGTCTTGCCTCTAAATATTGCTAAGAAAATTGGAATTAATGAATTGTTACCTACCAACATGACTTTTCAATTAGCAGATATATCTATCAAACGCCCCATGGGGATGCTTGAATATGTAACCATTAAAGTTGGTAACCATTATGTCCCTTCCGACTTTGTTGTCCTTGATATTCCGGAGGATAGCCACATCCCCATTATCCTGGGTAAACCATTCTTGACTACCGGAGTAGTGTTGATTGATGTGATAAATGGGCGGCAATCCTTTAGAATTGACGGCGACATTGTCGAGTTTAATTTGCCTAATATTGTGAAGAAATCCATGCTGGATCAAGCTTGCACAATTGAAATCATTGATGAAGTTGTTGAAGAAGTGACTAGAGAAGAAGCCGAAATGGAAGAGGCCTTCCAAATTGTCATCCATGATAAGGAGATGGATGAAGATCATGAATTTGATGATGAAGTGCTCAAGAAAGTTAAGGGATTTCTCCCTCCTAAGGTAAAACTCAAAACTTTGCCTCTCTCACTTAAGTATGCTTTTTTTGGTGAGGGAGAGACTTACCCGTTTATCATCAATGCTAACCTAGATGCTACTCAGGAAGAAAAACTTTTGAAAGTCCATAAAATTCATAGAAAAACATTGGGTTATAGCATTGATGACATAAAAGGGTTGAGTCTGAGTCAATTCATGCATAGGATTACCTTAGAGGAGGGAAGTCAGCCTAGTGTAGAAGGTCTAAGAATATTAAACCCGAAAATGGCGGAGGTTGTTAAAAACGAGGTCTTGAAATTGTTGGAAGCGGGGATTATTTACCAAATTACGGATAGTAAGTGGGTAAGTCCCGTCCACGTGGTTGATAGGATGCCGCAACCTAATCAAAGATAAATACCCTAAACACACATGAATGTAGTAATAGGGGTGGAACACAAGGAGACGGGAGTTGCTATATAAGTTGTTATGGGGTGAATTCTATCTAGGTCGGTTATCGATTGATCGATTATATGATTGGGTTTGTAAACAATAACAATAAAGGAAGAGTCTAGGGAGGTCGGGTCACACATGCAAATTATGTAAATGCGCAAATTAAACATAAGAGTTGATAATATCGTTAATTGTTAAGGTTTAAAGACAACCACCTCTCAGCCTTATTGTCAACCATAGATCGGATCCTAGTGAACTCTCATTATGACTAGCTAGGTCGTCTACTAAAACATGCTTAGTCTAATTCAATTCCGTGCCTCTCGACTTATAGAAGTGAATTAACAAATTTAGTCTAAGATAGTGATCATTTACCAAAGATTAACAAAACAAAGCAAACATGTAATAGAAATTTTTAATCGATTACTATAACATCCTAATTCAACAATTGCAAAAACTATTTGTGCATGGCTTCCCTTATTGCCTAGAAAAAGTAAACTACTCTTGCATAATATAAACTAAACTAATGACAAATGATAAAGTAAACATGATAACTAACTAATAATGGAAATGACAAACGAAATAACAAAACAAAACAAGAAATAGAATTACCTCAACAAATGAAATGAACTTGGAAATGAAGAACAAGATAGAACAAATAGAAATGACTTGTAAATGAACTTGTAATATAAATTGAAATGCTTAAAGAAATGTTTGTAACAACTACAGAAATTCTTAAAGGAAATCTAATCTAAACTACATTTTATTCTGAAAACTAAGACTAAAGCGAATGGAAAAGTGTATGGAAGTGTGTGGATGCAACACCCTTTATATAGGACCAAAGGGAGTAACGTAAACGGGGTAGAATTGGGGCACCCCAATCGGGGCCACCCCACCCCGATCAGGGTCATGGCATTTCTCTTTTTTGTCTTAAATTCGTCTTAACTTTGCACTTAATGTTGATGTGAAATCCGATGCTTGTTTCTTTATGCGTCCGTCTAATGTATCTTAGGCATCATGATACGGTCGTTATGTACCAAAAATAAATACCTAAGTATGACTAACAGAAGCTAGTGATAAGTAGGGTCAATCTCCATAGGGAGGCAAGTTATCTTTCTGTAAGTCAGTCTATCTAAGTCACAATTGGGGGTTTTAAGTTTTGTTTTCTAAACTACTAAAGATTAAAGGCTAGAAAATTAAAGATAAGAGCAATAAAGCGAGAAAATATTAGATAAGTGATCAGATAAAAGAGGTATGTTAGGATTTCGGTTCACCATGGCAGTTTATCGACTCAGTCATAAATAGTCTAGACAATTTACTGTGAGAAGGGCAAGGGAAAGGTCCTTCCGGTCCGCTATCCACCCTAGATTTCTACTAACTTAACTTCCGTCCTCATTAGGATAGTCTACTGTTCATAGCAGGTCTGTTTATTCCAATCTTCCAATCCAGGAACAAATTTAACCAGATTAAAGTTATTTAGAAGCGTGCACTCAACTAAACATGATACAGTTATATTTCTATGGTCACAGATTCTCACAAATAGATCAACTAGCCTATTCACAACATCGTCTCAACACTACCATGGATCCCCTAATCCTAACAAAAGGAGATTAGCTACTCATGCTTTTGAGAACAATAACAATAACAATAATCATGAATAAACTAAGGGAAGACATAATAGAAAGACAATAAGGATGCAACATAAATAGTTTAAACAAAGACAATAAATAAGAGAACAATAATTAGAAATAAGAAGGATTAAGATTAAAGGAAGAGAAAGGTTACAAGATTGAATCTGGAGTCTAGAAAAGAAGCATCAATAATTAAGAAGCAAAGCAGTGTTTAAGAGTAAAGTGTAAGTTGTTAAACGTAAGAAGAAGTGTTTTAGACATAATGACGACTTCCTTAAATAAGGAAGTGAAAATTATCTAAATTAAACCTAAACACGGATTGATTAACCCGTGTAATCTAGCGAACCACTCGATCGAGGCTTTTTATTCCCCTCGATCAAGTATTCTTCCAGCCAAACCGTTCGATCAAGCACTTTAGGCTCTCGATCGAACACTCCCATAAAAGCCATCTTCGATCGAGTATAGAAACTACTCGATCGACCTCCCGCAACTGCCAAACTACTCGGTCGACCTTCCAAAGCTCTCGATCGAGTACTTTCCACTAACAACAGCCTTGACTTCGTCTTGTCAGCTTCCTAAGACCTTCCTTCACGCTTCCTGAGGCATGACTTCTGCTCCAAATCTCCGTCTCCTTAAAATGCATGCAAAGTAGGATGACTAAGGCACGATTTCGCTACTTTTGGATCCATTTATGCAATTAAGACAAAACAAACCAAAGTAGCCAATTCGGGGCATTTTGCAATACAAAGTGATACAAATGGCATAGAAATGCGTGCAATAAGAGGCTAAAAAGTCTATATAAATTTCACGTATCAAATCTCTCCAAACCAAACCTTTACTCGTCCTCGAGTAAACTAAATGCAAACTAATGGAACAGGTATGAAAACTCAGAGCTAGCTATAACTTGTCCACTCAAACCATTTAATGCAATAAAAAATTAACAGTCATAACCATAACAGTCAATACGCAAATGAGTTGTATGATGTTTATAAATAAGTTGAACTGTCGACTTTGCAAGACCATTAAAATCGGACTCTCACGGGCCACTCTTCTCTCATGAAGCAAAGGGTGAATATATATGTGTAAGAGAGAAAGAGAAAACTAGTCACTCACCTAAACTGGGACCTACATAACATGCATGCAACAAAAATGATAGACGATTCGAGTACCATACATACATTCCAACCAACAATGTCCGTCATAGCCGAGGGCTTACAAAAGATATGGGAGAGTGAGGTTATAGGTAAGAAAAGGCAAAACAGATTATGGAAACGTGGAGGTAAAGCGTCAAGCTAGCACCTAAACAGGACCATTTAAGACTATCCAATTCTCAACTGACTAGAAATCGAACACAAGTGCCCTTATTTGGCACAAAACTCACTAACCAAAACACAGTCTCCTCAAAAAGATATAGATAGAAACGGAGGAGTAAGACCGTCACAAACTTCCCTTTTTTAATACGGTCTATTTTTCTTCTGACTTTCACGTTTTTTTTTCTTTTTCATTTTTTTTCAATCCTTTTCCATGCTTTTCTCATTTTCTTGCCCACATTTCTTTCTTTTTCTACCGACTCCATATAAATGAGGAACGAACCAAGCATCAATGAAAGATATACCACAAAATTACACTAAACTAGCTTGACTGGCAGGCTTAATTTGGGTGTAGCTAATGGGTCAAAAGGCTATATTTGGCTAATGTGGAGCTAAATGGGTGAAAATGAAAGAAAGAGGGAAATTGTAAGCACCTCTCTGCATGTGACACCGACCACAAACCCGAATGTATGCAAGCAACAAGCAATCGAATTTCATAAATGTGCAAAAGTGATGAACATGTTATGCAAGGAGTACTACTCTTAATTCCTACACGAACTGGTCATGAATGACACCAGTTATACGGCTCTAATATCTCAGAATTGTAAAGTAGTTTGCCAATTTTATCAGGTCAAGTCTACACAGTCAGCTATATTTTCAACATTAACTCGTAAATATGCGCATGACTAAGCTAATAACTGCCAATTAGATGCAAGGCTCAAGTAATATGACAAGTTAAAGTGCAATTTTATCACGAAAATCTACTGTTCCGACTCAACCTATATGCAAAATGAAATATGCATTTTTGAATTTTTTTCGAAATTTTCTATTTTTTTTGGATTTTTTTGATGATTTTTTGAAATAAAAATACAATGCAAGCAGAAAAGTAAACGTGAATGCAAAAGCAATTGCAAAATGCAGACTCAAAGGATGCAATACCCTCCCCAAACCGAAACGGACAATGCCCTCGCTGTCCTCCAGCATACACCAACAATATATATAATGGGAAAGGGATAAAACAACCAATAAATGAATGAAAAATACCAAAAAAAAGGAGAAAAAAATAAGTAAAAGAGCAAAAAGTACATACAAAATGACGAACTTCCCCAAACCAGCCAGAAAATTGGGGAAGTGAGTAGACCAGTAGCTACTCGTCACTGGGCTCCTCCTCCTCCTGTCCCACCACCGTGTAGTCAGGATCTCTCTCCTGCTCCCTCCTCCTCCCCTCGTCAGCTCTGGCTCTCTCCTCCTCCTCAGCTGTGTCCGCCTCGCTCGCTGGTTGTGGGTACCCCTCCGTCGGGTACCAGTAGAAAAAAGGGTGTGGCCAGCCCTTAGGAACGGGACGTCCTCTCCTTATGTGATACTCGTACAGAGGGAACAAAGTAAGTGCTATGTCCCGCTCCATACGAGCTTGCCTGGTCAGCAACTCAAGAAGCAAACTGTCATGACGCCCCTGGTCAATGACCTCGGACGCCTCAAAGGGTGTAAGAGGAATAAAATTAGCCGGGTAGACCGGCTGTGTAACAAAAAGAGTTGGAATAGGGATCGGTGTGGGCGTGGGAGTGAAAGACTGCCCAGCCTGAGTCGGTGTAGATCCCTCTCCAGTCTCAGGTCTCTTCCGCTTCTTAGAAGCGGAAGTACTGGTAGGTGGAGCGAGTGTAAGGTGGTAGAAAGGCAAAGGTGGAGGTAACCTACCCCTCACAGTGGTCAAAGGTACAAGACGGGGTAGGTCGGTACAAGGTAAGGTCACGGACAAGGAACCACAAATCTTTCAAGTCCGCTGGTCTGAAGCTAACCAAAACATTGCCAACATGGCAGAGACATCCAGGTACTTTTCCCTATCTACATGTGCCAGGTCACCGGGAAAGTCAGTGAAGATAGAGCGGGTGAGGTAGGTAGCTATGCCACCACAGGTAATGGTGCCCGTCTTCTTCTGCCCGACAGCATTAAAATGTTGAGCTATCATATAAGCAATGTTAAGAACAAAGGGGCCCTTGCTATCAATGTTTAAATATCCCCTAAAATCGACAACTTAACATTGTTAATGTTTTTAGGCTCTTTACGGCCGAAAGTCGTCCCTCCAATGAGACGCAAAAAGTAACGGGCTGGGGGAAGGTGAACATGAGCAAGCCTATGCTCCTCAAAAGGTGTTTGTGCCAAGGTCCTCCAAAGTATACGTAGGACCTTCCTAGGAGGGTCCGACTCATCGTGGGAAGACAGACCTAACCTACTACCAAACTCAGCAAAGGTCAAGGTCGTAGTCCGGTTAAATAACCAGATGGAGACACACGAGCTATCTGGGTTAGTGGCGTAAGCAGCAGCAGAAAAGGTGATGGAGCTGAAAAACTCAAGGGTCAGCTCCTTATAGGTCAAGGCACATAGTAGACAACCCAACCATCCCCGTCCCGTTTAACAGTTCAACAACAGGCTCGTAAATTCCCAACCTCTCAAGGGTGTTTCGGCACAAGAATTTGGTAGACGAAAAATCACGGCGCTCTAAGTTATAAAAACGGGTACGATGAATCGAGTTAACAAAAGGTACCTCTGTATAGTCAGGATGCGGGTCCAAGGAGACATCGGCATGGAACGTGACACGTCCAGCAGCAGGCGTGCCTTGTCCTCGACCCCGTCCACACCCACCAGTACCCGAAGAAGAAGCCAGTCCAGTAGTTGGGCGGGGTACTAGGGCAGCCCTGTAAGAAGTAGTGACAACGGGTGACGACGCAGCAGGGGTCGTCACCGTAGAGGAAACAGTAGCAACAGTAGAAACAGTAGCGACAACAATAGTAGAAACAGTAGAAACGACGATGGTAGCAGCAGGGACCACCGTCTCAGTCAGGGATGGGATAACAGTAGAACTAGTCGAAGGCATTGTGTTACTATCCATTCTAATCAATCAAATATGTGAAAAAATTAATCGAAAATCAAAGACAATACGATTTCCCCTAATTTATCACAATTTTTCGAAACAAATCGAACCCTAACTCCCTTAATTAGGTCGAAAAAAGGCAATAAATTAACAATAAGCAGAGGAGAATACTTACTTGATTGATAACCCACAAGAATATGCAAAGAAATTGACAAAAAGCACAAGAAATTAATCGGATTAATCCCGACTTCGAACAAACCCTAATTCCTCCATTAAATTGCAACAAAGACGTAATTGAAAAAGGGAATAAGGGGCAAATGTCGAAAATAAAACAATAAGTACAATGTAGGTGGTGATTTTGGTAAAAATGGGAGATTAATGGAGGTTTTGGGGATTTTGTGCGGGTTTTATCGCATAACAAAGAAGGAGGAAAAATTAGAATGAAAATAAAAGAAGGGAAGGGTTACTTCCTGCGTGTTATTAAGCATAGTCACTCGATCGAGTGATCTGAAACCACTCGATCGAGGACTCTATCATCCATTCTTCTCGATCGAATAAAAAAACCCCTCGATCGAGAACTCCTCTATTTTGACAAATTCGATCGAATGGCTGAAACAGCTCGATCGAACATTTTTGCTGGGCAATCCTCTCGATCGAGTACAAAAAACACTCGATCGAGGTGATTTCCTTTGGCACACGTCCCAATGCGATATATCATCCCTAAACCTGCATAGAAACACGTAGAAACACTTCCCGTAAATACCAAATCACAAAAAATACGCAGTCTATATTCGGTCTTACGCTAAAACTAATTATGCTATAGTCTATCAGTCTAAAAACGCAATTAAAATGTCTAATGGAAATTCAAAATTACAAATTGTTACAACGCAGCATTCCCCGCTTATCATCCAAAACACTGTAGTAGCCCAAAAGAGGGCTTCTGACTGGAGGAGGTCCCTTCAACATCTCGGACCGTCCTCTTTGATCGCCACGAGCTTGTACTCGAGCTGATGGAAGGAGAATAGTTTGCGTCCACAACGCCCTCACTTTCCTCTTCCCTTTGACATTCCTATGTGCATTGGCGGCATTCCCATCACTTGAATTGACCTTCACTGTACCATGACCGTCATCTCCAGTATCCACTCTGTCTGTACCTGCAGCAAGGAAAACAACAGAATGGTCCTCCTTTTCTCTCTCAGTCTGAGGTGGAGGTGTCACTATAGTAGCACAATATTCAATGCTTTCAGTTGGAGTGTCTAAGTCCGGGTCAATAGAGGGTAAGGCATTACAAGGTTGAACTTGCATAGGTTCCCTACAAGATTTGGACTGATGAAATGTCAGCTCCTCATCTCCTACCTGGAAAGTAAGGGTCTTCCCCCCGACAACGATTACTGCGCGTACAGTAAACAGAAATGGTCGCCCTAAAATAATAGGGGTGTGAGAATCTCCAGGTATGTCTAGGACCACAAAGTCAACGGGAATAAAGAATATCCCGATTTTCATAGGTATGTCCTCTATTACTCCTAGTGGCCGTGATATACTACGGCCGGCCATCTGAACGGTCATATTGGTACAGTTAAACTTGGTCAAACCCAGTCTCTTAGCGAGAGATAAGGGTAAGACACTCACGTTAGCTTTTAACTCACAAAGCGCGTTGTCAATTAAGTGGGTCCTTATATGACAAGGAATTGAAAAGCTACGCGGGTCTGATTGTTTGGGTGGTGTCTTATTCTGAACTAAGGCGGACCCTACTTTAGTCAAAGCCACCGTTTCGTGGTAACTTATATGTCTCTTACGCGATAAAATTTCTTTTATAAACTTCATGTAAGAGGGTACCTGGGTAAGCAATTCGGTGAAAGGAACGTTGACATGAAGGCTCTTCGGGATCTCAGCAAATTTCTCGAACTGTTGGTTGGCCTTATTGTTCTGCAATTGCCTTGGAAATGGAACCGTGATAGGAATTTCTAACCCTTTGTTCCTTTCTTCCAATGTCTTGACAGGATCGAATTCATTTCTACTCGATCGATCTTTTTTACCTCTCGATCGAGGTCTTTCAGCAACATTTACATTTGATCGAGCATTTTCAGCCACTCGATCGAAGTCCTCTTTATCAGCATTACTCGATCGAGGTGTGATTTCACTCGATCGAGTAGTTTTCTCAGCATTTTTATTTGATCGAGGTATTTCTTCCTCTCGATCGAATTCTTGATTAGCAGCTTTACTTGATCGATCCACAATTCCACTCGATCGAGTAATATCTTCAGCAATTCCTCTCGATCGACCACCAGAAATGAGTCGACGAAGGACTTTCTTGGGATTCTACGTTGTTTCGTCTATGGACGACTGTTCACTCTCAACAACAATATTCTCCGGGTCTGATATGTCCTCAACAATTGACATTTTGGGTCCTTCATAAGAAAGGCCACTTCGCAAATTTATCAGATTAATCGTCTCATGAGAATTATTTTCAGATTGAGAAGGTAAATGACCCGGCTTCCTTTAAGATTGGTTAGTGGCAAGTTGAGCAATTTGGGTCTCAAGTGACTTTATCGACGCATCTTTCTGTTGGTCACTCATCTGAAACTGCTTAGTTAATGACTGGATCATCGGACTTTAACTCAGCCAAGTCACTTACTCCACTAGAAGAAGCTCCTTGATGCGACAGTGGAAAGGATGGAGGCTTTTGAAAGCCTTGTTGAGCTTTATGAAGAGGAACATAAGCTTGTTGCTGCTGCGGAGGAGGGGTAGGATTAGGCACATTCTGACTAGTCCATGTCAAGTTAGGATGGACTCCACTTTGATTATTATATTAGGAGCCTCCTTGCTTATATTGCTGAAAGGCAAGTCCACTCTGATTATTATAATATGAGCCTCCTTGCCTATAGTGCTAAAAGGCAAGGACTTGCTCCTTCTTAGTTAGACAGTCAACAGCAGTATGACCGTCATTACTCCCACATCTCTCAAAAGTAACGACTTCTTGTCTAGTGAACAAGTGAACCGTCTGTTGATCACCAGCAGTCTTCAACTCCAGCTTCTCAAAACGTGCATTCATGGCTTCCAGCTGAGCCACAACTGCACTATCAACTGAAGAGACAGTACGAATACCTCCTCTTGGGTTCCCATAATCAGCACAATGGGTAACCATTTCCTCTATGATTTCCCATCCCTTGTCATCATCATTGCTCTTCTGAAATCTCCCATTAGATGAGGCGTCCACGATAGCACAGTGGTCATCATACAACCCATTGTAGAATTGGTTGAATAAAAACCACTGATCAAACCCATGATGAGGAAGAGACCTCACCAATTTCTTAAAACGGCACCAAGATTCATACAAGTTCTCGTCAGGCGTCTGCTAAAAACTTGTAATTTTCCCTCTCAGCTGATTAGTTCGTTGTGGAGCAAAATACCTTTTATAGAAAGCAAGGGCCAGACTCTCCCAGTCAGTAATAACGGCTGCAGTTCGATCAAGATCAGTGAGCCATTCACGGGCTCCACCGGTCAAAGAAAAAGGAAACAAGACTTCCTTAATCTGATCCTGGGTCACTCCCTTAGTAGCGGAAATGGTAGAGCAATAATCAGTGAAAACTTCCATGTGTTTACGTGGATCTTCACCCGCCATGCCCCAAAGCAGGTTCCGTTCGACCAAATTAATATAGGATGGTCGGATTGAGGCAGCTGTGGGCTCTGAGTGACTCGCGATATTAGGTATTCTCACTAGCTTTATGGCAGAAATATAGTTGTCTTCTTCACAAGACGGATCTTCTATAAACAAAAAATTTTGTAGCCCGGGTTCAAAAGTACTCAAGAATTTCTTTTGAATCTTGCTCTGCAGTCTTAGTCTATGCCGAAAGGATCTCTCTGGCTTAGGATCAGCTGAGACTAATTCTGGCCTGTTAGACCTGAGCATACACAACACTGAAGAAAATAAGTGAGAACTGTCTCAAGGAATAAAAATTCCCTGAGACTAAGAGAGATAAACGAAACAGAAACAGAAACAAACAAATAAGGTTATTGCCTCCCCGGCAACGGCGCCGAAATTTTATACGGTCTTTATGTACCAAAAATAAATACCTAAGTATGACTAACAGAAGCTAGTGATAAGTAGGGTCGATCTCTACAGGGAGGCAAGTTATCTATCTGTAAGTCCGTCTATCTAAGTCACAATTGAGGGTTTTAAGTTTTGTTTTCTAAACTACTAAAGATTAAAGGCTAGAGAATTAAAGATAAGAGCAATAAAGCGAGAAAATATTAGATAAGTGATCAGATAAAAAAGGTATGTCAGGATTTCGGTTCACCATGGCAGTTTATCGACTCAGTCATAAATAGTCTTGAAAATCTACTGTGAGAAGGGCAAGGGAAAGGTCCTTCCTGACCGCGATCCACCCTAGATTTCCACTAGCTTAACTTCCGTCCTCATTAGGGTAGTCTATTGTTCATAGCAGGTCTGTTTATTCCAATCTTCCGATCCAGGAACAAAGTTAACCAGATTAAAGTTATTTAGAAGCGTGCACTCAACTAAACATGTTACAATTATATTGCTATGGTCACAGATTCTCACAAATAGATCAACTAGCCTATTCACAACATCGTCTAAACACTACCATGGATCCCCTAATCCTAACAAAAGGAGATTAGATACTCATGCTTTTGAGATCAATATCAATAACAATAATCATGAATAAATTAAGGGAAGATATAATAGAAAGACAATAAGGATGCAACATAACCAGTTTAAACAAAGCCAATAAATAAGAGAACAATAATTAGAAACAAGAAGGATTAAGATTAAAGGAAGAGAAAGGTTACAAGATTGAATCCGGAGTCTAGGAAAGCAGCAGCAGTAATTAAGAAGCAAAGCAGTGTTTAAGAGTAAAGTGTATGTTGTTAAACGTAAGAAGAAGTGTTTTAGACCTAATGACGACTTCCTTAAATAAGAAAGTGAAAGTTATCTAAATTAAACCTAAACACGGATTGATTAACCCGTGTAATCTAGCAAACCACTCGATCGAGGCTTTTTATTCCCCTTGATTAAGTATTCTTCCAGCAAACTATTCGATCGAGCACTTTAGGCTCTCGATCGAACACTCCCATAAAAGCCATCTTCAATCGAGTATAGAAACTACTCGATCGACCTCCCGCAGCTGCCAAACTACTCGATCGACCATCCAAAACTCTCGATCGAGTACTTTCCACTAACAACAGCCTTGACTTCGTCTTGTTAGCTTCCTTAGACCTTCCTTCACGCTTCCCGAGGCATGACTTCTGCTCCAAATCTCCGTCTCCTTAAAATGCATGCAAAGTAGGACGACTAAGGCACGATTCCGCTACTTTTGGATCCATTTATGCAATTAAGACAAAACAAACCAAAGTAGCCAATTCGGGGCATTTTGCAATAAAAAGTGATACAAATGGCATATAAATGCGTGCAATAAGAGGCTAAAAAGTCTATATAAATTGCACGTATCACATCATTTGGTATCCAATGCAAGCTCTTATCATAGGCTTTCATTTGGATTTCATTTCTTTACATATCCACCAACTAATATTGGTTTCCTGTTACTCGGGTTTTCCAATTTCTTTCAAAAATGCCCATGTGCTTCCTGAAATACCTTTGCATGATCAAGACTTGCTCATATCAGTGATACCGACGTTCAGTGACAGGCTAGTCGTATACCTATCAAAAATACCAACTGGCTCTAACTAATATAGCTAGGAAAGTTGGGTCGATCTCCACAGGGAGATTGGAAAATGTCAGCTTTAACTAAGTCTGTCACAGTAACCAATTTGGGGGTTTAAATTTGTTTGTTCTAAACTAAAGAGATTAAGGAAGAGAGAAAAGGCAAGAGAATAAAGATTAAGCAAATAAGGAGAAAATAGCTAAGACAACCGGTTCACCATGATCATTCAGTCAAGCAATCTAGGTTTCAGGTCAGTGCAGGTATGGTCTATGGGGCAGTGAATATCTTCTTCCGGTCTCAATTCGCCCTAAAGCACAAATAGCTTAGCTTCCGCCCTCACTACGGTGCCCTAATGTTCGCTACGAGTCTCACCCTTTCCAACCTTCCGGTCCAGGTCAAGGTTTACTACGATTAAATGACTAATTGCGTCGACTCAATTAGATAGAGATAATTAAATGCAGCGATTAACAACATAAACTACACAAGCATTAAACCTAATATGTCGATTACTATTCCTTCATAATCATGGATTCCTTAAGTCTTAGCAAAGGAAATTAGCTACGTATCATCATCGGATCAACAACAATAATGCATAGATAATAGAAATTAAACATGATAATAATAAAAATAGAGAGATTGAATAGAAGCAATATTAAAAAGTAATAAGAGAAAGAAAGAATAAATAGCAATAAAAGAGATTATGATTAAAAAGGAGCAATATACCGATTACAAGTTCCGAATCCGAGTAGTCTAGAGTAGAAAAGAGTAAAGGAAAGAGAAGAAGTGAGGAAGAGAGAGGAAGAGTAACACAGTCTACTCAGTAAAGTAGCACACAAAAAATCCTCTTCCTAAACCTAATCCAAAAGCCTAATTACAAAGCTCATACGAAAATAGGCAGAAAAACAACTGCAGGAAAAAACCCCTCGATCGAGTGGAATTAAACCACTAGATCGAGTAACTAAGTAGCAAATCCTCTCGATCGAATGGAAAAATCATTCGATCGAGGACTTCTTATATTGGCCTTCTCGATCGAGTAAGCAGATAACTTGATCGAGCTAAACTTCAAGAGATAAAGCATTCGATCGACTGAAACTTGGTCAATCGAGCTAATTTAGCACGTAAGGCACTTTGACACCTTCTGAAATAAGCTCACACATCTTCAAAGTGATAGATTCCAAGCTCCGATTCCTTGTTCTCCATAAATGTATGCTTTAAGCTTGATTTATCTTCTTACCGGTCTGTGCCTGCAATTTACACAAGACAAACCAAAGTAGACTATTCGAGGGTATTTGTAGCTAGATGCCACGTAAAACAGTACAGAAATGCGTGAAAAAATGAGGTGAAAAACCTTATATAAAATACACGCATCAAATCTCCCCAAACGAAACCTTTGCTTGTCCCCAAGCAAACTATGAATGCAACTAAGAACAAATAGTGGAATGGGACCAACGCACCAGTTACAAATCATCCGCCAAAACCAGTTTAATGCAACAACTAACAAAGTGGCAAGTGGTAAGTGAAAACAAATTAAATCAATGTTTCAAACTTACTGAACCGTCGACCTTGCCAGACTCAAAGATATCGGACTCTCACAGGTCGCTCATCACTCAAATTTAAGCACAGGGTGAGTATATAAGTGAAAGATAGAAAGAAGTAAAGACACTCACCTAACTCGACCTATAAGAACATGCATGCAGTTAACATGAATAAAGTCTCTACAACCGTACATATGCATTTCAACCAAACTAATGACCAAGACACATGCCGAGGACTTACATTTGGGTAAGTGAGGTAATGGGTAAGAAGGGGCTGAGATGAGTTTGGAAATGTGGAGTTAATAGCCAGGCTAGCAACAACGGATGCAAATTTTGAAACTGCATCCCAATTTCGTACTAAATATAACAATACAAAACAGTGCAAATTATATGCACTCAACTCACAATACACCATGAACTTGTCGTTAACTCCCCATAGGATATAAATAAGACATGGGAGTAAAAATCATCTATACAATTTTTCATTTCCCCGCAAATGGATTTTTTTCTTTCTTTTCATATTTCTTTTTCAATTCTTTTTTCTATTGCTTTTCTTTTTCACAACATTTTTCTTTTCATTCCCTTCAATTCTTCCACCGACTTCTGAAATTAGATATATATAACCAAACTGCAGTAAAGCTCAAACAGCTACTCATCACTAGCTTGGCTAGAGTAGGCAAAATTATAGACTATAGCTAATAGGACAAAAAGGCAATTTGGCTATGTGAGGCTCATGGGTAGAAAGAGATAAAAGGGAACTGCCTCTCCTAACATGTGTCACCAACCACAGACCGAATGCATACAGGTACTAAGAAGACTAGATTCATGCTTATGCAAATTGATGTTACATGCCTTACAGAGAGTACTACTCACATCCTAAATGAAACTGGTCATGAATGTCACCAGTTTATAAAGCTCTAACCTCAGAATGTAATGTAGCTTGCCAATACATGAGTCAAGTCTATTCGTTCAGAAAAGAGAGAAACAAAAACTCGTAGATTATGCACATTATCATGCTCGCAATATGTCAAGAATATGCAGGGCAGAGGTAAAGATTCAATGTAGCGTCAAAGTTCAAACGTTCCGACCCAAAATAAACGCGAAAATGTTTTAATTTTATGTAAATTTTTTGAATAAAAAACAACAATGCATGCGAAAAACATAACGTGCAAACGAAAATGGAAGAAAACAAGCAGACACAGATATGGATGTATACCTCCCCAAACCAAACCGTACAATGCCCTCATTGTACCAAAAATAGGGAAAGAAATGCAAACTAAGGAGAAAAGGATGGCGGGAGTCGGAGAAACTTACAAGACGTCATGAAGAGGGACCTCCCCAAACCGACCATGAACATGGGAGGTCATAGGTAGTCCAACAGCAGCTCCTCAGGCGAAAATTAGCGGCTGGAAGACGGAACAGCTCGATCGAGCAACTCAGAACAGTTCGATCGAGTGTTTTGGTGTCAAAATAGCTCGATCGAGAAGAAAAGTAACTCGATCGAGTGAAAGGGGTTTTACAGCATTTCGATCGAGGATAGCAGCTGCTCGATCGAGTGAATATCATAGCAAAAGTGCTCGATCGAGTAGAAAAACCACTCGATTGAGCTGCTTCACCTGCAAAACACGAATAAGAAGCATAGGAAATGCAAGGGACGCATAGTTCAGCGTTTAAAATTCAACACACAGCTAAAAGAAAGGAAATAAGTTCAACAAAAGTACAACAAAACAGTCCGGGTTGCCTCCCGTAAAGCGCAGGTTTAAGAGGTCCCGCACGACCTTTCTGGCAACAATTAGCTGGCGCGTCAATCTCGCCGAAGTACAAGACTTCAACACGATTGTCTACTTCATTTGCTCCGTGATAATGCTTCACATATTGCCCATTTACCTTGAACCGATTTCCCTCGGGGCCTTCTAGCTCAACAGATCCAAATTTAGTAACAGTTGTCACCGTATAAGGACCACTCCACCTGGACTTCAGCGTGCCAGGAAACAATCGCAATCGGGCATTAAACAGCAACTATAACACCCCAAGTTTTTGAGAGTAAGGTTATCCCACATCGGGGAATTGAGGAGGTTGTGATATGCCACCACGTAGAAACAAGGCCTTGTGCTTTTGGCTTAAGTGAGGACAAGTAATGGGCCCAAAGGTGCACACCCATCTTATTGGGGTTGTGTTACGACCGTGGTGGGTCGGGTTGTTATAAATGGTATCAGAGCGACCCTGCGACCGTGTGGTGAGCCCGTGGTCGGGAGTACCCGGGTCACACACCTAGCGGGGGAGGATTCTGGGCTTGGCTGCGGCCAAGTTGGAGGCACAACGAGGACGTTGTGTTCTTTAAGTGGGGAGATTGTAACACCCCAAGTTATTGATAGTAAGGTTGTCCCACATCGGGGAATTGAGGAGGTTGTGATATGTTTATAAGGGATTCCACCCACCACTTAGTAACAAGGCCTTGTGCTTTTGGGCTTAAGTGAGGACAAGTAATGGGCCCAAAGGTGCACACCCATCTTATTGGGGTTGTGTTACGACCGTGGTGGGTCGGGTTATTATAGCATCACCTTCTGCCCATCATGAAATTCCCGAGGTAGAATTCTTTTGTCATGCCATCTTTTCGTCTTTTCCTTGTAAATGCGCGAGCTATCATAGGCGTTAAGCCTAAATTCCTCCAATTCATCTAGCTGCAAAAGACGGTTCTGACCACACAACTTAGGATCAAAGTTAAGTTCACGAATTACCCACCAAGCTTTACATTCCAACTCAACAGGTAAATGACATGATTTCCCATAGACTAACCGATAAGGTGATGCACTAATCGGTGTCTTAAAAGGCAGTTCTGTAAGCCCATAATGTGTCTTCTAATTTAAGAATCCAGTCCTTTCGTGATTTAGAAACTACCTTAGACAAGATCTCTTTAATCTCGCGATTAGAGACCTCAACCTGACCACTAGTTTGGGGATGATACCCCAAACCACGCCGGTGTTGAACACCAACTTTAAATAGAATGGAAGTTAGTTTCTTTTCTTTAAAGTGCATTCCCCCATCAATAATGACGACCCTAGGGACACCAAATCGGGGAAATATGATCTTTTTAAACATATTTATCACGGTCTTGGCATCACAATGGGGTGAAGCAATTGTCTCTACCCACTTAGACACATAATCATTAACTACTAAAATATACCTGTTACTTTTACTAGATGGGAACGGTCCATGGAAATCAATGCCCCAGACATCGAAAACCTCAACCTCTAAGATACCATTTTGTGGTATCTCATGTCTCTTTTAAATATTCCCTGATTGTTGGCAGGCATCACAAGCTGAAACAAAAGCCTTAGCATCAGCAAACAAAGTAGGCCAGTAAAAACAAAACTGAAGTACCTTAGCCACGGTACGCGATGGACCTTGGTGACCACCATAAGAGGATGAGTGACAGCCTTCCAGGACTACTTTGGTCTACCACTGCGGAATACACCGTCTGTAGAGACCGTCTGCACATTCCTTAAACAAATAAGGATCATCCCAGAAATACTGCTTAGCATTATACAGAAAACGCTTCCTCTGCTGATGAGAAAGGTCAGGCGGCAGCTTGCCACTGACAACGTAATTAGCTATATCTGCATACCAAGGTTCTTGGTTCATAATAGAAGACAATACGGCAAATAAAGAATCATCAGAAAAAGACTCATCAATAGGTAAAGAATTTTCTCCCTCTTGCCGTGACAGTCGCGACAGATGATCAGCTACAATGTTCCCAGCTCCTTTCTTATCTTTTATCTGCAAATCAAACTCCTGAAGAAGGAGTATCTATCTCAATAGTCGTGGTTTAGCCTCCTTCTTAGCAAGGAGGTGCCTTAGTGCTGCATGGTCTGTAAAAACAATAACTTCTGACCCAATCAAATAAGAACGAAATTTCTCTAAGGCATAAACTACAGCTAGCAGCTCTTTTTCAGTAGTGGTATACTTCACTTGAACCTCATCCAGAGTTCGGCTCGCATATTAGATTTCACTTAAAGCTTTGTCTTTCCTTTGGCCTAGCACCACTCCTAGTGCATAGTCACTGGCATCACACATTATCTCGAACGGCAAATCCCAGTCGGGAGGCTGTATGATCGGCGCAGATACCAAAGCCTGCTTTAACCTGTTAAAAGCAGAAAGACACACATCAGTAAATACAAAAGGTGCATCCTTAAGTAGCAGCTGTGTAAGTGGTTTACCAATCTTTGAAAAATCCTTGATAAACCGGCGATAAAAGCCGGCGTGACCAAGGAAACTCCTCACTCCTTTAACGTTAACAGGAGGTGGTAATTGCTGAATCACTTACACTTTTGCTTTATCAACTTCTATTCCCCTGTCAGAAACTAAGTGCCCTAATACAACTCCCTCGTTGACCATGAAATGGCACTTCTCCCAGTTAAGCACAAGATTAACCTCAATGCAGCGCTGCAACACTTTATCAAGGTTAGACAGACAATTAGAAAAATCACTTCCATAAATACTAAAATCGTCCATGAAAACTTCCATAATAGACTCAATGTACTATGAAAATATCCCCATTATGCACCTTTGAAAGGTAGCAGGGGCATTACATAAACCAAAGGGCATCCTGCGATAAGCAAACACGCCTTGAGGACAAGTAAAAGTAGTCTTAGCTTGATCATCTGGGTGAATAGGGATCTGAAAGAACCCTGAATACCCATCCAAATAGAAGAAAAACTTATGAGAAGCTAACATTTCTACCATCTGATCAATAAAAGGAAGGGGAAAGTGATCTTTCTTGGTGGCGGCATTCAGCTGTTTGTAGTCTATACGCATCCGCCAACCAGTCACTACTCTAGTAGGTATTAACTCATTTTTGTCATTCCTGACCATAGTAGTCTCTCCTTTCTTAGGAACTACCTGCACTTGACTCACCCACTTAGAATGAATAACAGAATAGATAATACCTGCATCAAGCAGCTTCATTACCTCAGCCATCACAACATCTTGCATCTTCTGATTCAGTCAGCGCTGACCCTGTCTGCAAGGTTTGTGATCTTCTTCCAGCTCTATCCTGTGCATACAAATATCGGGACTAATCCCCTTGATATCATCCAAAGAATAACCTAAAGCTTTCCTGTTTTTCTTAGGCATAGCTAACAAAGAAGTCAGCTGATCATCATCAAGCTTAGCACTAATAATAACTGGATATTGCTCAGTATCATCTAAGAAAACATATTTTAGATGAGAGGGAAGAGGCTTACACTCAGGTACTTTTACCTCTATGGAGCAAAGGGTACTGATCATCTGTTCCACTTGTTCTCCCTCAGCGTCAGTGAGTTCACGCTCATCTAAAGCAGCTTCAAGCAAATCCAATATAGCGTCATTGTTATTTGGGTTATCTGCACACTCATCCAAAAGCATAAGAGCTTCTAGTGGGTCCTTTATAAAAGAACCCGACCAAAAGTCATAGACAGACTCGTCAACAATATCAGCAGAATAACATGTATCCTCTATCATTGGCCGAGCCAAAGTGCCAGGCAGACTGAAAGTAATCGCGTCATCCTCTATTGCAAGAGTCAAACGCCCTTGTTTGACATCAATAATGGCCCCAGTTGTACATAGGAACAGTCTTCCTAATATAATTCGGGTCCGAGTGTCCTCAGCTATATCTAAAACAATAAAATTCACTGGTATAAAGAACTTGCCTACTTTCACAGGCACGTCCTCTAAGACACTTAAGGGTCGTCTTACAGATCTATCAGCCATCTATAGAGTAATGTTAGTCAATTTAAGGTGACCCATATTTAATTTATTGCAGACAGATAGAGGCATGACACTGACACTGGCTCCTAAATCACAAAGAGCCTTATCTATTACTTCATTGCCTACAACACAGGTAATAGAAAAACTACCCGGGTCCTTCATTTTAGGTGGAGCCTTATTTAAAAGTAAATTACTAGACTCTTCCATAAAAGAAACAGTTTCAAATTCACTTAGCTCTCTCTTACGCGTCACAATATCTTTCATAAATTTATCATAAGTAGGTACCTGGGTAATTAGTTCGGTAAAGGGGACAGTTACCTGGAGGTTCTTGACAATGTCCACAAACTTACCGTACTGTCGCTCAACCTTTGCGTCCTTCAGACGTCCTGGAAAGGGTACTCTGGTAGCAATGAGTGGACCCGCGACTTTCTCTTTACCTTTATCAGTGCGTGACGTCTTCACAGCAGGGGAAGATGACACGGTAGCGGAATTAGATGTTAAAATAGGGGCTCCAATGGTTCTGGCGCTCGATCGAGCACCTTCTTCACTCGATCGAGTGGTTTTATCTTAAAAATTACTCGATCGAGGCTTTTGGACCTCTCGATCGAGCTCTTGTATTTCAGGTTCTCTCGATCGAGTACAGTTTTCACTCGATCGAGTGACTTATTTTGCCAAAATGTTCGATCGAGAGGAATTAATTAGTCGATCGAGTTCTGTAAATTGAGCACCTCTCGATCGAGTAGGATTTATACTCGATCGAGCATCTGGATGGATTATTTCACTCGATCGAGTAGCAATTTCGCTCGATCGAGTGTTTGGACAATATGCAGCAGGGATATCATCTGTAAGCTCGTACAACTCATCCTCCGGGGCATTATCAGCTGTCACAACCCCGTCTTCTGGCATTTTTTGCCCCTCATAAGCAAGGTGTAATGCCCCGTAATTTCGGACCGTTAATATATTGCGGAAGTAATTTATTAATCAAGTAAAATTTGATATTAATGTATTTAAAGTAAAAATAATTCAAAGAAATATAATTTTATTATATTTTGAAGAAAAGTATTTATTTTGATAGTTTCGAAATGTTTAAAAATAGTTTAAACCGTGTAAAAACTTTTTATTTCGAAATAAGGGCATTTCGGGGGAAAATGACAACTCTATTGAAAATTGGGCAAACGATTTTGGAAATGGGTCGTATGAGTATTCAATTATCTTGTAATCTCGTGTTTAAGAACTTTGGTCTTGTCGGAATTTGCGTTTGACAAGCGGTTCTAATTATTATCGAAACGAGCCAAAACCGACTCGTAAAATCCCGACTAAAACCCGCACCTTCCTCCTTTCCTCTCCTATCCCGCGGCACCTCCTCCTTCCCCCTTTCTTTTTCTGATTTTCTTGCCTATCTTCATCTTCCTTTACATTCTTTATCTTTCCAAACCCAAACAAACACCATTTTCATCAAATTCAAGCTAGTTTTCACCATAATTTCTTCATTTCTTGACGGATTTTCACATAATTTATATTTTCGGAATCCTCTCTTCGATATCTACCTCCTGGTATATTTTAATTTCAGTTTTCTTGAAGTTGTTTTAAGACGAATTTCGGTAATTTCGGTATTTTATACTTATTATTGTGTTTTTATTGTTTATTTAGGTGAAGATTTGGAGGACGAGTTTGGGGACTCGTATATTGTCGAAGATAGCGGCTAGTTGCTTGTTAGGGTTTGGTTTTCAAGGTGCTAATTGCTCATTTTCTAGCTTAAGGTAACATATTTCGAGTTACTCGACGAATAATCGTCACATTCTTTGCTTTTTGTATGTTTTTGTGATTTTTGGTTGAGTAGTAAATTTTCACATGTTTAAAATGGGTTGCATGCATGTCTTTTGTTAGTTTAAGATAACATGTTAGTATTGGGAACGATTAATTATGTTTCAGACGGTGTTAAACTGAACAAAAATGGAGAAATGGAGGTGTGGGGGTGGCGGCAGCAGGCCCGACAGGCCCATGGCAGGCCCATGGCTGGCCCGGGTCAGCCCGTTGCTTGTTTCGCGGTTTTTCATGCTTTGTTCATCATTTTAGGTTCTTTAATGTTATAGTTAGAATAAGAATCATATGGTTAAACCTTTGAAATGAATAATGTTAGTAGTAAAGATAATGAGGTTGGTAAAATTATGCTCATATTGATAGTTATCACATGTTAGGATAGATTATAAAATGAAATTGTAATGATTAGGCTCAAAATGAATTTTATAGCGATAATTGTAATGTTTTGATGATTGTGCCGAAAACTGAGCCTTGGTCCCTTTGACTGATTCGATGTCAGTCAATTGTGTGATTGGTCACCGCAATTTAACCTGCACTGTCGCAGGGCTGGGGTTGCGGGTAAAAATTCGGTTGGATGAAATTTTATATGAATTGGATAATCGGCCTTTTTCTTGTTTTAGGCCATTTATGAAGTTTTTAAGTTCACATGTATAGTTGGTTGAATTTAATTGTTTCTTATATTGTAGAAATGGCCCTAGATTCCCTGAAGCCTTTAATATTGTTAATATTGCTAGAATTGGTATTGAATACTTCTTGCAGGTTGTTGTGTTTGTCATAGATAGGTCTTTATAGTCTTTGACGAGTATATGTTCACTGCTTAATAGCCTTTGTGTTCCTGACTTGTTGGGATTATATCCAAGTTGGGGCATGACCTCATTACTTGTTTTGATAGTAAGTGGTCAGCTTAAGTACTAGCCAACCCTTTGGTGGACTCCTTAGGGTACTCACTTTGTTTTAGAAAAATTGTGGGTCTTGGGTGCGGTGGTGTGTATCCGCATGTCTAGGTCTGCGCAGATTTTAGGCTAGGGTTGTGTTGTGTCTTGGCCATGTTTTATTAATATTAACCGCTGAGCCAAGATACCGGTTCGATTACCTTCCCTACCTCGTGGTATAGACTCGAGTTACAGAGTGACTATTGACGGGACTAAGAACTTATGCCTGTCTTTGATATATTGCCCTTTCTTGTATGGTGATTTTATGAATTGTAATAGGTGAGATGTAAGCCGGTTACAATTGATAAAGTTTGGATTACTATTTGTTACATGTTTCACATGATAGTTTAATTTGGTCAGTTTAGGGGTCATATGTTAGAATACTTGATAATTGAATTATTTATCATGTTGTTTACATGTTTCATTACATGTTACATTAAATATGACGTTTCGTGGCTGGGAGGACTCGAAGTTACTCCCCACTGAATTGTGGCTTTCGTGGTTGTATAAAATGCGATTGACAGGTACTTGATGCTTAGTTGGGGTTCACGGACGAGCTAGTGAGCAAGAGAACCTTGGACCTAGTTTGGCTATTTTTGTAGTAAACCTTTTAACTCTTGGTTATGTATATATTTTGAAGGGACATATGTCTCCCTCTTTTTCTTTGGGTTGTATCACTATATTTTCTTATCGTTAGCTATGGCATGTAAATTAGTTCGTTAGCATTACAGGTTTTGGCACCCTCCTCTTGGAAATGTTGGAAATGTTTGTGAATGGTTTAGGAAAGTTTTAAAAATTACAGGTTTTGTCTAGTTGAACCAATTACAAACATATCCTATCAGTTTTTCTGTAGATTTTACGTAATTATTTAACGCTATATTTAAGGGTGTCACACAAGGCCACTTCGGAGATTGATGGCATTGACTGGATCGCACGAGGGTGGATGATGAATTTGATTTTGCACGAGTGTTAACTGCGCAACTTGCTCTCTTAACTCCACAATAGCGGTATTATCCTTGGTGCTTTTCTCCCCAAGCTGTTGCGTTAAGTTCAAAACCAAGGATTTCAGTTCGGCATACTCTCCATTTGTAGAAGGAGAGTCCGGTTGCGGCATTAGCGTAGAAGAAGTAGAAGCACACGTCAAGTCTTCATATAATTGGGAGAAAAGAACTCCTTGCCTGAATTTTTGATAGGCAAGGACACGCTCTACACTCGCCAAACAACCAATAGGGTCATGCCCCTCCATGCCGGATCTACCGCATACTATCTCATGCTAAGAAATAGCACACACTTGTGCATGCTCGGCCACAGTCTCTACAATCTCCGGACTACCTAGACTTCCGCTAGGACTTTCCACCTCAGCTACTACCGACTCATTTACATTCCTACCTTCTCGGGGATTTCCATACTCAGCAACATGAATAGCCATCTCCTCAATAAGATGCCACCCTTTACTGTCTTCTACGTTCTTCTGAAATCTCCCTTTGGCTGCACTATCTAGAACAGCTCTCTGGTCCGGATACAACCTATTGTAGAATTGGGTACATAGGAACCAACGCTTGAAACCATGATGAGGTACAGAACGGACTAGCTTCTTGAACCTAGTCCACGCCCCATTAAAGTCTTCAGTAGGTAGTTGCTCAAATGCAGTAATATGAGCTCTCAACGCATTAGTGCGCTGTGGTGGAAAATATCGCCTCTAAAAGGCCAAGGCAAGAGAACTCCAGTTGGTTACACCGGCTGCTTCCCTATCTAAATCCCTCAACCATTCCCGGCCATCATCAGCTAAAGAGAAGGGAAAGAGAACTCCCTTCACTTTGTCCCGTGTCATGCCAGCAGCAAGAGGAATGGTGGAACAATACTCTGTAAATAGCTCTATGTGCTTGCACAGATCTTCTCCAGTTACCCCCCTGAAGAGATTTCTCTCCACCACCTGTATATAAGATGGGTGGATTCCAAAGGTTCCCGAGTCAGTAGTGGGTAATAGGAAACCTTTTGGGAAGGAATCCACTGTTGGCTCTGAATGGCTGGCTATATTAGGCATCCTGGCAGATAGAGATTACAGAGTGGAGCAGGTACGACAATGTTCTCTTTCTAGAACAGATATCCTGCAATCTAATCAAAAACTCGCAAAAATATGAGATCAATCTCAAGGAATAAATTCCTTGAGACGACAGACAAACTTAAATAAAACAACAAAATTGCGCCACCTCCCCGGCAACGGCGCCAAAAGTTTGACAGGCTAGTCGTATACCTATCAAAAATACCAACTGGCTCTAAGTAATATAGCTAGGGAAGTCGGGTCGATCTCCACAGGGAGATGGGAAAATGTCGGCTTTAACTAAGTCCGTCACGGTAACCAATTTGGGGGTTTAAATTTGTTTGTTCTAAACTAAAGAGATTATGGAAGAGAGAAAAGGCAAGAGAATAAAGATTAAGCAAATAAGGAGAAAATAGCTAAGACAACCGGTTCACCATGATCATTCAGTCAAGCAATCTAGGTTTCAGGTCAGTGCAGGTATGGTCTATGGGGCAGTGAATATCTTCTTCCGGTCTCAATTCGCCCTAAAGCACAAATAGCTTAGCTTCCGCCCTCACTACGGTGCCCTAATGTTCGCTACGAGTCTCACCCTTTCCAACCTTCCGGTCCAGGTCAAGGTTTACTACGATTAAATGACTAATTGCGTCGACTCAATTAGATAGAGATAATTAAATGCAGCGATTAACAACATAAACTACACAAGCATTAAACCTAATATGTCGATTACTATTCCTTCATAATCATGGATTCCTTAAGTCTTAGCAAAGGAAATTAGCTACGTATCATCATCGGATCAATAACAATAATGCATAGATAATAGAAATTAAACATGATAATAATAAAAATAGAGAGATTGAATAGAAGCAATATTAAAAAGTAATAAGAGAAAGAAAGAATAAATAGCAATAAAAGAGATTATGATTAAAAAGGAGCAATATACCGATTACAAGTTCCGAATCCGAGTAGTCTAGAGTAGAAAAGAGTAAAGGAAAGAGAAGAAGTAAGGAAGAGAGAGGAAGAGTAACACAGTCTACTCAGTAAAGTAGCACACAAAAAATCCTCTTCCTAAACCTAATCCAAAAGCCTAATTACAAAGCTCATACGAAAATAGGCAGAAAAACAACTGCTGGAAAAAAACCCCTCGATCGAGTGGAATTAAACCACTCGATCGAGTAACTAAGTAGCAAATCCTCTCGATCGAATGGAAAAATCATTCGATCGAGGACTTCTTATATTGGCCTTCTCGATCGAGTAAGAAGATAACTCGATCAAGCTAAACTTCAAGAGATAAAGCATTCGATCAACTGAAAAGTGGTCGATCGAGCTATATTAGCACGTAAAGCACTTTGACACCTTCCGAAATCAGCTCACGCATCTTCAAAGTGATAGATTCTAAGCTCTGATTCCTTGTTCTCCATAAATGTATGCAAATAGGACGAGTTTAAGCTTGATTTATCTTCTTTCTGGTTTGTGCCTGCAATTTACACAAGACAAACCAAAGTAGACTATTCAAGGGTATTTGTAGCTAGATGCCACGTAAAACATTACAGAAATACGTGTAAAAAGGAGGTAAAAACCTTATATAAAATACACGCATTATTCAGTATCAAAAATAAATACCTAAGTACTACTAACAGAAGTCAGCGGTAAGTAGGGTCGATCTCCACAGGGAGGCGGTCACTATCTACTCTTTATTCGGTCTGTCTAAAGTCATAAGATGGGGGTTTTGAGTAATTTAACTAAACTAATAAAATTGAAGTTCAAGAGAGAATAAAGGAAGAGAAAAATGCCAGGATATCGGGTTATCATGATAGATGCACAAGTCAGCTAAAGGTAGGTCAGCCGATCTAATGTGAGAAGGGTAAAGGAAAGGTCCTTCCGGTCCGCTATTCTCCTTAAAATACAACTAGCTTATCTTCCGCCCTTACTAGTGTAGTCTATTGCCATAACAGTTCTATTCATTCCAATCTTCCGATCTAGGATTGAACTTAACCAAATTAACTAATATAGTTGCATGCATTCAATCAAACGATTATAATTAAATTGTTAACGCAACAATTCTCAGAATAAATCTACTAACTAATTATCGCATCATCGCTACACTACCATGACTCCCCTAATCCTAGCATTAAGAGATTAGCTACGCATAATAATGAATAAAGTAAAAGAGAAGGATAAAGCAAGAACAAACATAATGAAAGATATAAGGAAGAGAAATAACTTAAAAGAGAGAAATGGAGTTACAAAGAATAAGATCCAGGAGGAAGAGCAAAATAAAGTCTGAACAATGCTTAATGAATGATGCCAAAAGCTAATCACGTCTCTCCTATTTATAGGAGACAATTATTAAACCTAAGATATTAAAATCACACGTCAAGAGAACTAGACACTAGATCGAACACTTTCATATCACTCGATCGAACAAATCCAAGCTAAAATCCCCAAAAGGATCAAGTAACTCAAAATAACTTGATTAAAGTCCAAACCATATCGAATAGGGTTTGATTTCTTTATCCCATAATGCGTGCTAAGAGAGATTAACTTGTGATACTATATCACATTTCCTTTGGTTTATATCAAAGTCTTCACTTTGATAATCCCATCACGACTAAATCGTGATTCCTGGAACTCTTTGAACTTCTTCAAAGATTTCTCTATGTACCTTATTAAGTGAACACATTAGTGTCAACTTAAATCGTTGGTAAAAGAAAATGATCAACCTATCTGGATCAATGATTTACATCCTCGATCTCCTTTTCAACCAAAATGCACGAGACATCTTGCTTCGAATACAAGATATGCATATATAATAAGATTAACAATCTAATGGTTCCAAGAGTACTCGCTAACTCTTTGCGTTCATCATTCCAGAATTTATAGTTTAATCTTGGGTTACCAATTTCAGTCTTGCATCATCTACATGATTTATTATTCTAGTTTGGTTTAGAATATAATCACCTTGATAATGGACTAGCCATACATCAAATCATGGGGTATAGGATCACAAAAGTGAAACCTCTTTTGTATCTTAACAAGATTATATTCTTATTTAGAGTTTATGTACCTAATAGTCATAATTAAGTACAACTTTAAACCCAAAAACTAGATTGAGTACACAATGACTCTATCTCTCAACATCATTTGTTGTTAGTCGTCATATTCTAATCATCCTATGTATCAAATACAATGATGAAAAACACCACCGATTTCTAATATTGACGAAGTAGTACTAGCAAAATTTATATCAATCAAATAAACATTTAAAGAAGAAGGTCCCATTAGATGTCCCACAACTAACTTGCTGATTCTTCAATAATTTGGGGTAGTTTCCATTCAGTGTCCAACACTTAAGACATTGGAAACTTTATCGTTCGGGATTGATAGGTTTAGTATCGTTATTCTCAATAACTTTACTTCAATATCTACTTACAATGAATTGTTTCTTTGAACCTCGTCCTTTTCTTAACGATTAAGAAAATGCTCCCACTCATTTCAATGAGTCTTTGCTAAGAGAAGCAAAATTGAAATTCATGAAGACTACTCTTCATTCGTTCGTTTAATCTTAAAACTTTTTGTTGAAGTGGTTGCGGTATTTTGGTCAATAACGATTTCTAACAAATCTAGTTACCAAAATGATTTAACATTTCAAACTACTTAACTCAATTAAGCATATGAGAAACAATTCATTGTAAGTAGATATGTTAGTCAAGAATCAAAAACCCTTTTGATCACGAATAACTTTTATCTATACTCTTCACAAGAGATCCTTTCAATGGAAAATACGAGGTTTTTAGAAGAAAATTCAAATTTTGTCATTCGTTACGGTGTTTTAATGGAGTTTTGAACTAAAATAGAAATGATATGGTATAATTTGAGGTAAAGAAATAGAACAATACGATAACGGAATAATGAAAACAAAACATTTATCGTTATAATAATACTTGTAAATAATTTAAACAAGTTTTATAGCATTTATATAGTGACCTCTACCCAACTATTATAAATGATTCCAAGATCCAAATTCATATTAACTTGGGCACGGTGTAGCCGATTCACCCCTTATCAATATAACTCGGTGGATTAACTCTTTAATCGATTCTACTTTTAGAACTCTTGGTCGATAAAATTACATTAATATTTATCAAAGCCCAAAACACATCCGGCTATGGTCGAGAATACTTTTGTTGAGTTCAACCTAAATTTCGAATAAATGTGTCCATGATCCAAATTCACATTAACTTGGGCACGCTTTGGCGATATAACCCTCATCAACATGAATTCGGTGGATAGACATTTATCACCCACTTCCCCTACGTAACAAGGTTTGTACCCCGGTGTGGCCGAGCGCACTCCCTCACGAAATAGGTTTTCATGGTTTCTAATTTTTGGTAAGGCTAAGTCTCAATTGTTTATTTAGCGAGAGGTCATGTCAACTTATTATCTATCACGTTTTAAGTGAACTAAAGCGGTGAACTGCGATAATTGTAATTGACACGGTCGATAAACTCGATTTAAAATGCATGTTTAGTTATGGCGATTTAGCGATGCATGCAACATATAAATAAAATGCAAAGCATAAAAATAAAATCCTTGTATGGCCTTCCTAAAATAGAAAATCTAATTAACTATTACAAATTCGGAAACCAACTCCTTTGGTCCCTTGAACTTCGGTCTTGGCACGCATCTCGAGGTAACACCGTCTTCATGGAAACTCCGAGAAATTACAAATAATAAATAAAAATTACATAATTTCCTATTATACATTTGTAATAAAAATAAATCTATTAAATTACAAAACGGTGATGCGAGATCACAATAATTACAATCGAATTGATATTCCCATACATTTCGGGTAACACCAATTAAAAACTAAGGCCATACTAAGTAAAATTACATAATTCAAAAATTATATAAAATTAAAATATGACAATCATAAATAAAATGCAGCATTATAATATGTATGAACATGCTTAATTTTATGCTAAATCGCCTTTTAAGAGCCAATATCGTATATTTATCGGTTTTTATGGATTTGCGTGATTATAACTTGTTAAAATCACAATAATTACATAAATTCATATTTATGTACAAGTTAATTACCCTAACCATCTTAGGACTCAAAACTTAGTCTCCACTAACATTTTAACAATAATTAAACTTGATTTCTTAATATTGTTCATAAATGGACCCAAAAATACAATTTTATACTATAAACTCCAAATTAATATTATAAAAATTTCAAATAATTTCAAAATTTGAAATTTAAACTCATGAACATTCTGGAAAAATACCATGACACTCATAATGTTCAATAACTTAGGTTAAAATTTCAAAAATTTCTCAAGGAAAAACATCGTTGCGATTTACCGGTTTCATCAATTATGACCATTAAAAATATGAGAAAATTTGTTTCATCAACTTTTCACTTTTAGATTTGAAATATATGATAAAATTCAACATGTGACATTTTTCTTTAGTCATGAAGTATGCTTTAGCATTATTACTAATTATAGTTACTATTTATGTGATGTTTTTATCAAAAATTCATAAATCATGCAAAAAGACTTCACTATAGCCAAATATTTTACACACATCTTGTAAAATTGCATGTGACAACATACTAAATTTCCATGACGAGATTCGAAATATAACTCAAATTAACCAATTTACCCATTTAAATACAATCTTAACTTATAAAATTCATATTTCGAGCAAAACAACTTATTTTAACATGAAAATTTACAGGCCATCAGTATGTATTATATGTGAAAACATATCCAAAAACTACTGGAAAATTCGAAGTTTAAGTAATTTTCGTCCAAAAATGACATTTATATATACAAAATCACATTTTTATGTCATAAATTAACAAAATGAACAATAAAATCCATAAATAAACCAAAACGTCCTAAAAATCACTTAGGACCAGAAACTTTTAACATGAAAAGTTATTTTTAGGTTTATCTTCATAAATCCAAATTAATTAGTTTTGTATGTTAATCTTATAACTCGGAAAAACCATAAACCGATTTGCACGCAAACAACCTAAGGCTCTGATACCACTTGTTGGAAATCATATTTTACATATCACATATTTTAGTTTAAAGTTTTAGTCATAAAAACTTAAGGATCTTATGCATGCAAAACATATAAATAAGTGTAAAGGAAAACCGGCTCCTTACATTGAATATTTCGGTTTATGGGCACAAGTAAGGTCTTCTACCTTCGCTTGTTCTTGAGCTATGATGAGTAATAGAATGATCCTACAAAGACTTCAAGTGTAGAAGCCACTCCTCTTGATTGCACCCAAGATTATCCCTTATCTCTACTAAATAATATGTGCTAGATAATTGTTTAGTAGTTTACCTTAAAATTGATTACTAATACTCATATATTACACTAATAATATTAGTAATGTGATTTGAACAATTTGAATCAAGATTTCTCAAGTTTTAGAGAAAGATGAAGGAGTAGAGAGAAAGATGCATGTGAATGTCTTGAACATGCATAAAGAGAATAAATTAGAGAACAAAAACCAAAGTCCCCTTAGAAAAAATAGGAGGGTGTCGGTTATGGGGAGTATAAGGACCAATATATGGTCCTTACCATTTTCCTTTTTTTCTTATCTAAATGTGTAGGTATGCTAGCTAGTTAGACTAGGTATCATTACAAGTATTTTATCTCATAAAATAAATCAACCACAATCCACTACTACTACCGATATTTCGGTCCACATATAAAATGGACTACCATTTATTTTTGTCAATTTGTCACTTGTCACACAATATGTCACATATAGTATGATACATGTTATTAATTAATTTAATGCATATTTATCACATAAATATCATTTTATGAATTAATTAAATTACATACAATAAATTGACTAGTAATACTTGATCACATAAATAAAATGGGTCATTTAATTATAATTCACAACATCTTGAAATTATAATTAACCATTCATTCTCATCTCTATTGTTTCACAAACAATAAACAATTTTAGTAATAAAATATTTCAATTACTAAAATAAATCTTATTTAATCCCATTATAATAAGATATCAATATTCTCTCTCTCAAATTGAATTGTTCAATTTTAAGGAATTGATTAACTTGTATCGTCATACAATTAATCAACTTTACAGATTAGGGCATCATCCTTTAGGTGTGACCTTAAGGGATCAACTGACCACCACCGTCCCACGACAGTAACGTCAAACTCTAGCAAGCCAATCGTTACCGATTAATGTTGATCAGTTGACTATAAAATGAATCATCCCTTACGTATTCGTAAAAATGAGATTTAAACATGTGATCATCATGATCGACAATTGTGATCGCATTATTTCCGGGGACACTCCAACAATAACTACTCGATCGAACAAGATAGTGCTCGATCGAGTACTTTCCAGCACACAATTCATGCTTCACGCACTGAACTTCAAACGGCTGCCATTTCTTCGTTACTTGGACAAACATAGCGTTTCCGGTGGCGTTGGAAAGACAAGAGGGCAAGCTTTCATATCTAATTAAAATGACCTAAAAATCAGTTGTAGAAGTCGAGATACGGCTCTTCAAAGTAGACCTAGTAATATGAAGTTCTTCCTTTGCTCGCCTAGCTATCTCACTTCTTTGCGCATCTCAAAATAGTAGTCTCCAAGCTCCGACTTAATTCATCTCCTAAATGCATGCATAGGGACATGTAATAAGCTTGATTATGCTCCTCTACGGTTCATACCTACAAATAATACAAGACAAACCAAAGTAAACAATTCGGGGGACATTTGTAGCTAAACACTACTAAATATGCATAGAGATGCGTGAAAATATGGTACAATAAGTCTATATAAAATGCACGCATCAAACTTCCCCAAACCAAATCTTTGCTTGTCCCCAGGCAAACTATATGCAAAACTAATAGAACAGAAAAGAAAACTCAAAGCTAACTACAACTTGTCCACTTAAACCAATTTAATGCAGCAAACTAACACTTATAGCAAAAACTATCAAATGCAAACGAGTTGTAAGATGTTTATAATAAAGCTGAACCGTCGACCTTGCAAGACCTTTAATAATGGACTCTCACGGGTCACTCTTCTCTCATGAAAAAAAGGGGAAGCATACGACTGTAAGAGAAGGAGAAAAATAGTCGCTCACCTAAACTACGACCCACATAAACATGCATGCAACAAAAATGATAGACAATTCTAATCACCATGCATACATTCCAACCAAAAAATGTCTGTCACTACCGAGGGCTTATTTATGGGAAAGTGAGGTAATGGGTAAGAAGGGCAACACATTTATGGGATTGTGAGGCAATAGTCAAGCTAGCTACCTAACGAAACCATACTATCCAACATCCGATTCTCACTCAATTATAGAATTAAGCACATGTGCTCTTCATTTGGCACAAAAACTCACTCAACCAGATAACAACTCCTCATAAAATAGTGATAAAGCATAGGAGTAAAACCGAAATTAACCAAACTTTTTTTTTCACTTTTCTCTCTTTCTTTTTTTCTTCTTTTTCTTTTCTTTTCGGTTTTTTCATTTTTCTGTTTTTTTTCGAATCCTTTTTTTTCTTTTCAACTTTTTTTCATCATCCTCCTTTCTCCATATATTACCCACTCTAAATCATCAGTACAAACAAAACTTGGCTCAATAAACAGAATACCGCAAAAATAATCTAAACTAGCTTGACAAGGCAGGCAAAATTTGGATATAGTTAAGGGTCAAAAGGCAAATCTGGCTAATAGTGGAGTTTATGGGTAAAAATGAAAGAAAAGGAAATGTATGCACCTCCCTGCATGTGACACCAACCACTAACCAGAATGTATGTAGGCAAAAAGCAATTGAATTTCATATACGTGCAAATTAATGAACATGTTATGCCAGGAGTATACTACTCACAATACTACAGGAACTGGTCATAAATGACACCACTTTTAAGGCTCTAAAAACTTAGAATATATGAGTAGGTTGCCAAAATTCCAGGTCAAGTCTATTCGTTCAGCTAAATTTTAATATTAACTCGTAGATATGCAAAAGACAAAGCTAAAAGATAACAGTTTAATGCAAGGCTTAAGCAAAGTGACAAATCATAGTGCAATACCATCATTGAAATCTACCCTTCCGACTCGACCTATGTGCAAAAGTAAACGTGAAAGTTTTTGAATTTTTTTGAAATTTTTCTATTTTTTTGAGATTTTGATTTCTATAAAAATAAACAAGCAATGCATACAGAAATTATACGTGATAACATAAATGCAATAAAAACATGTAGACATAGATATGTATGCATAACCTACCCAAACAAAACCGTACAATGCCCTCATTGTACTGAAAAACAAGGAAAGGAAATGCAAACTAAAAAGAAGAGAGTGAAGCTGCGGAAAACTCATAAAAATACGCGAAGTAGGGACCTCCCCAAACCAGCCAGTAACATGGGAGGTCACAAACAGCTGCAGAACAGCATCACAGGAAGCGAATCCAAACAAGCTTACTCGATTGAAAGAGTATATCACTCGATCGAGAACATGGGCTGCAAATGTGGTCGATCGAGGAAGACAGGTACTCGATCGAATGGTCGTCATCTGTGGTTGCTCGATCGAAGAAGAAGAGTTTTGGATCGAAGGGCTAAGCACTCGATAAAGCAGAAATTTGCTCGATTAAGAGCTCCTTATTGTGCGAACTCCTAGGCATCAATAAAACACCTGCAAAGACACAAATAGCTACCACAAAAACGACCAAAATCAAGTCTAAATTGTTCACAGTCTATGGTTGTAAAAACCATTTATTACACACAACAAAAAATGAAATGTAAATCAACTAAAAACTTAAACTCCGGGTTGCCTCCCGGACAGCGCTAGTTTCAGACAGGTCCCAGCTCGACCTTCTTTTCTTCATCAGCCATTCCAATTGAGCCCAATCAAAACAGCACAAAGCACGCAGTAACCGATCAAATAACTGCGAATGCGCTATACAAAACTGTAAGTAGCACCATAATATAATAATAACATATGAAACTGAAATGTACATCTTTTTAAGCCTAACAAATTTCCTATGACAGCTCCCAAAATTATCCACAAAATCATTCTGCCCTCCAGCTACGAGCGGAATATAAAAGCTCAAATTAATCTTAGGTGAAGAATAAGGGAGCTCGGGAGCATTTAAAAACAATCTAAGGTACCGTCTTAGCTTAACGAATCTCTTATGACAAATATGGTGAAACATTATTAACTTATTTGTCCATCTAGGAGGGGGTCGGGCATCAAAATAAAAAGCAGGAATCATATGAGATAGTGTACTATTAATACCAATAATAATGAAATTATCGTTAACTACCTCAGGTTGGTCGCTCCTAACGTCAGAATCAGTGACAAAATTGTAATTTACCTCTGTCGTGCTAGGAACATTCCCGGACTCAGCTACCTTTTCATTCCCCTCCTTTGTGGGTTCTATCCCGTAAATTGTAGCCTCTAAGGCATCCAGCTCGGCTTTGAAAATGGGGGATTCACCATAACCATTGTCTTCTTCAAAATCGTCATCCAAAATGGGCCAAAGTGACGTATAATTGCTCTCCGTGGCCATATTACTCGATCGAGAATGCATAGTGCTCGATCGAGGAGTTTCTTCATCAAGAGTTCTCGATCGATGAGTACTTACCGTTCGATCGAGTTGTTCTTCCTCAGCAGTACTCGATCGAAAAGTGTGGGGTGTTTGATCGAGGTCTTCCTCATACAAACCGTTCGATCGAATGGTAAGTTTTGCCCGATCGAATTCCTCCTCATAGAATTTACTCGATCGAACAAGGTGGGTCGTTCGATCGAGTGTTTTATGCTGAACCGTAGTGAGGTGCTTGAGAAATGCTTCATTTTCAATAGCTTCTTCAATTTCCAAGTCGTACAAATCTTCATCATCAATAGGCAGCTCAGGTCCTTCATAGGAAAGACCACTCTTGGTACAAATAGCAAGTACCTCCTCTAAATGCCTATAGTCTATCGCGGTAGCTAATTGAGCTATTTGAGATTCAAATAGCTTGACACGAGCTTCCCTAGATTTATCAGATTTTTGCACTAGAAATGCAAGTGCCTTCACCAAGGATTTAATTCAGCAACCTCTTCATTCTCTTCAACGGGATGAGGGGTTTGTTATTGCGGGGGCCAGATAAACTGAGACTTTTGATAGCCTCGTTGCCGAAGCGAATGTAGTGGCACATACGCTCCCAAAACGCATAGACTTCATCATTCCACGCTAGAGAAATAACAGCATTGTGCCCCACAGCACCACATCTCTCACAATAAACCACCTGCTGCGCCATATGATGAAACATAGGTGGAAGATCAAAGGTACTCAAGCCTTCCTTTTGACGATCTTTTACCTAGAACTATCTAGGTAGGACCTGAAGGGCCCATCAAAACAACACTAGATAAATATATGAGAACTGTCTCAAGGAATAAATCCCTTGAGGCTAAAGACAGACAAAAAAGGAACAAGTAAATAAAATAGTTGCCTCCCCGGCAACGGCGCCAAAATTTTATACCGTCGTTCAGTACCAAAAATAATACCTAAGTACTACTAACAGAAGTCAGCGATAAGTAAGGTCGATCTCCACAGGGAGGCGGTCACTATCTACTCGTTATTCGGTCTGTCTAAAGTCACAAGATGGGGGTTTTGAGTAATTTAACTAAACTAATAAAAGTGAGGGTCGAGAGAGAATAAAGAAAGAGAAAAATTCTAGGATATCGGGTTTCTCATGATAGATGCACAAGTCAGCTAAAGGTAGGTCAGTCGATCTAATGTGAGAAGGGTAAAGGAAAGGTCCTTTCGGTCCGCTATCCGCCCTAAAATACAACTAGCTTAGCTTCCGCCCTCACTAGTGTAGTCTATTGCCATAACAGGTCCATTCATTCCAATATTCTGATCTAGGATTGAACTTAACCAAATTAACTAATTTAGTTGCACGCATTCAACCAAACGATTATAATTAAATTGTTAATGCAACAATTCTCACAATAAATCTACTGACAAACTATCGCATCATCGCTACACTAGCATGACTCCCCTAATCCTAGCATTAAGGGATTAGCTAAGCATAATAATGGATAAAGTAAAAGATAAGGATCAAGCAAGAACAAACAAAATGAAAGATATAAGGAAGAGAAATAACTTAAAAGAAAGAAAGGGAGTTACAAAGAATAAGATCCGGGAGGAAGAGCAAAATAAAGTCTGAACAATGCTTAATGAATGATGCCAAAACCTAATCACGTCTCTCCTATTTATAGGAGAGACAATTATTAAACCTAAAATATTAAATCCACGCGTCAAGACAACTAGACACTCGATCGAATACTTTCATATCACTCGATCAAACAAATCCAAGCTAAAACCTCCCGATCGAGGACTTCAGGTACTCGATTGAACACTATCAAAAGGAGGGCATTCGATCGAAGATAATAACTACTCGATTGAACAAGATAGTACTCGATCGAGTACTTTCCAGCGCACAATTCCTGCTTCGCGCACTGAACTTCAAACTGCTACCATATCTTTGTTACTTGGGAAAACAGAGCGTTTCCGGTGACGTTGGAAAGACAAGAAGGCGAGCTTTCATCTCCAATTAGAATCACCTGAAAATCAGTTGTAGAAATTGAGATATGGCTCTTCAAAGTAGGCACTAGTAATATGAAGTTCTTCCTTTGCTCGCCTAGCTATCTCACTTCTTTGCGTATCTCAAAATAGTAGTCTCCAAGCTCCGACTCAAATCATCTCCAAAATGCATGTATAGGGACATGTAATAAGCTTGATTATGCTCCTCTCCGGTTCATACCTGCAAATAATACAAGACAAACCAAAGTAGACAATTCGGGGGACATTTGTAGCTAAACACTACTAAATATGCATAGAGATGCGTGAAAATATGGTACAATAAGTCTATATAAAATGCACGCATCAATTAGCCTCGTGAACTTGAGTGAATGCTAATTTGACGGGAAAAGTTACCGAGTGCTTCATTTCCTACAAAATGTAACGAATACGAGCAAAAATACCTAGAACATGGCTTTCATTTGGATTTAATTTATTTACATATCCACCAACTAAGATTGGTTTTCTCTTGCTCGGGTTTTCCAATTTCTTCCCAAAATGCCCTTGTGCTTCCCAAAACACCTTTGCATGATCAAGACTTGCTCATATTAGTCTCGTGAACTTGAGTGAATGCTAATTTGATGGGAAGAAACTACTGAGTGCTTCATTTCCTACAAAATGTAATGAATACGAGCAAAAACACATAGAACACAGAATTAGTTCACAAACACATTAATAGAAGTGCAATAATCAAATAAACCGAGCTAAAATAGGGGTTTAAAGTATATATAAAATAAAATAGGGGTTTAAAGTATATATTAAATGGCCCTATCAGTGGTCCCCAAGAAAGGAGGGGTAACCATGGCTGAGCAAGAAGATGGAAGTTACCAACCTACCAGTCCGGTTACCGAGTGGCGCATGTGCTTTGACTACCAGAAACTAAATACCGCCACACTCAAGGACCACTTCTCGATCCCTTTCATTGACCAAATGCTAGAGCGAGTGGTCGGGCATGCCTATTATTTTTTTTCCTTGATGGTTGTTCCAGGTTCTTTCAAATCCCCATTTTTTTTTCTTGGATGCCTTGCTTTTTTTCTTGGCCGCCTTCCCAACATCTAACAATGAAGGAGCTTTATCAAGAGATTTCTTCATTTGTGACTCTATATTTTCAACTTCTTCAACATATTCCTTCAGCTTTTCACCTTCGAAAAAATCTTGTGTCGCTTGTGATGGAACAAGACCAGTTAAAGAAGTAGCCCCTGTTGTTAAATTCTTGATCATTGGCGTTGCATCCGCATACCATGAATAGAAGGCCATAGTGTTTAATTGAATCTTCAAGTACAGCTCGTGTACACCCTACACTTGGTAACAAAAAAGCTTTTAAGTCCAGATACACAACATATACCTACTCAAATATAAATATTAAAAAAATCAGGACATGAATTAAACATTTATAACACAACACTTACATCTAAAGCCCTAGCTTTCAACTCATCATCATCTTCAACACCAGGGGGAAGTTCAATCTGAATAAACTTCTTATCGGGTGTTGTACCCGACGTTAAAATCAGGAGAGGCGTAGGGCTTGCCAATGGCGCCTTCGCCGCGTCAGCTATGGCCAACATCGTATTGCCAGTGTCCTACTCATCATAGGTCTTATTTTGACAGTGGGGGTACTTCACCTTAGACAATGTTAGTCGACCCAATGACCCCTTGTCCTACTCATCCTTTATCCTCTTCGATAAAGTCTTCATGTCCCAATGTTGAATAAGTGGAAGGTCACCTGGGCAACTCTTACCGCGGAAATCAACCGCTGAAAATAAGTGATCATAAGGAATGGGATAAAACCAAGCAAATGTGACTTCACGCTACGAGACTCGGCTGCCACATTAGATATACATTCTAAGACGTACGAGCACCAGTCATACTCCGGAATGGCACTCACATCTTATACCACTTTCAAAAGCCTCATTTCAATCTCGTTGTTCAAAGTCGGCGCAAGGAATGATGAAATGGTAAGAAGCACAAACATACGGAATAATTCATCCCCTCCATCTTTAAATGCCTTCGCCTCAATATGCTTGAAGACTTCTCCTAAAGGAATAGAATCAGAATTTGATTTAACTTTGAATTTTTGCCGCCACAAATTTTTTATGCGCTTATATTTTTCATCTTTAGCACCAGGCATATGTCCAGTAGGTACTATTTCTATCTTTCTCTCACCTATAGGTAACATGAAACAGTCATAGACATCATACTTCGTAACCATAAACTCCTTCAACTCCGACGCCCAGAAAACATAAGAACCATCACTGAAAGCTTCGAGAAATTCAAGAACATGTGAAAGCGAGAAAGTTATGAGTTTAAGATGAAGCAGCCCCCCAAACCCAATCCTCTGTACAGCGGCTCGCTGAGCATTATTAAGCTTACTAATAAGCTTGAAAAGTCTGCTAAGGCGACACTTCACGGAAAAAATAGGGGTAACTTGTGGTTGTTCTTCATTTTCGGGTTGTTCTTCATCGGATGCCATTTGAATCAGGTCAAAAATTACAGAAGTTATACAGAATATCTATCACACTTAAACAGTTATAGTCTTATCATACTTACACTCCCAATATATTCAGATTTACACTTTTAGTTTCATCACTTTACACTTACCCTATAGTCACATTTACACTTTCAGTTTCATCACATTTACACATTTACACTTTCAGTTTCATCACTTTTACACATTTACACATTTAAACATTTATACTTCCCCTATAGTCACGTTTACACTTTCAGTTTCATCATATTTACACTTGTAATTTATAGTTATAGTCTTATCACACTTAAACTTCCCCTATAGTCACATTTACGCTTGCAGCTTCATCAAATTTACACTTCCAATTAATTCAGATTTACACTTTTCATTTGTTCACATTTACACTTTGGGTTTCATCACATTTACATTTACAGTCTCAGTTACATCACATTTACACTCCCCATAAATAGACTCAATAGTCTTATTAAAGTTTTACATTGACACTCCCCCATTTGTTCACATTTACACTTATAGACTGTCACATTTACACTCCCCATATGTGTGGACAGCGGGCCGCCCACGGGGGCGCTTGGGAGTGAAGGGGCTCGAAAACAAGCGTTTGCATTTTGTATGGAGTCGCCACCAATTTTTATGGGAAATTGGAACCGTTCGAATACCTCGTGTCATGTCAAGACACAAAGTAGTGACATGAACACTAAGCAATCGTTACCCTTAGCATTCTATGTCTAGAATGACTCTCGTGGATGCCAATGAACACGGGTGCTCACGGAGATCTGGAGTAAGGGGTGAGGGTACGTATTAGGAAGCTCTTTTGATCGAACACCTAATCCCGCCCGCCTCGATAGCGGCCTCTACTAATGATTAGGGAGTTTATTCGTACTTGATATATCGTCGGCTATATGCATGCAATGCAACATCCAAGTTTTAATCCTAACATGTGAAGATTTAACTAGGTCGGTGAACAATTAATTAGGCATACAATTAGGGTCGAAGTAGGATTTAATGTTGATTACATGTGAAAACATACAAATAATAAATACAATAATAAATATAATTACAATAAAGAAAATTACATTAATTACAACGGATTAGGCGATTTATGTCGAAAGTACCGCTAAAACGGATGATTTGATAAAAAGGAATAAAAGAATAAAACAACAAATTAACGAACAGGAATTAGCGATACTACGAATATTAGTTAATTAATACGTAAACTAATTAATCTAGGTCAAGGCGTAAAAGGAGTTCGGGGACGAAGTCGTCCCTGGAACAAAGAAGACACTCGCGCCCTTTGGAAGAGGCGCAGCAGACGCTGCGTCTGTTCCAAGGACGAACTCTGGCTGTGAAGCCGGAACTGCAATTGTTAATGTCAGTTGATGAATTTAATGAATCGATTCAATTATTTACTCGGATGAAAGTGATTTACAGATTATTTAACATGTGATTTGAGTCATAAAACAACAAAACATGAATGAGACGGAATTAAAGACAGATTAAACATGTGAAGGGTCGATGTTAATGAATGAATGATTAAACTAACAAAACGAATTAGATTAAACACGATGAACGATGACGAATTAGTGATGAACAATAAATAAACAGATGCAAATTTATCAATAACGAATTCCAGAAACTCAATATGAACAGATTGAACTTCTAAGAATCCGGGTTTGAACATTAATGACAAAAAACCCGTAAATATCGATTATCTAGGATTTAAGTCGGAACAACAATGAATAAAACATATTAATGATGAATGAATAATTTATTAATGATCATGTGAACGAATTAACAGAAAACAATTGAAAGCAAATAAAAAAAAGAAACGAGAGACGAATTACAGAGGACGAAGAAGAAGAAAAGAAGCAGGAACTGCGGCAGCCTCATGAAGAGGCGCAGCAGGTGCTGCGCTCCTTTGAAGAGGCGCAGCAGTTGCTGCGTCTTTTCTCGACTGTCTATCTACTGGAAATCCGCAAAACAGGTTTTAAAGCACGGTTTTAGAAATCGGTTTAATGAGATACTTTCGACATAAACCTTACAATTGTGATACGATAAATAAAATACAATAAATAAAGAGAATTATACACCCTCAGACTTACATGTTGACGGAACGAGAAGAACTAAGAAAATCGATTAGTGATGCTCGACGCGAATGCAAGGAAAGAGTGCCCTCTTAAGAGGAAAACGATTTAACAAGTTGATTAATTAGATTGATTGAGTGTAGTGGTCAAATTGGTCGGTCATGCAACGGAGAGGCTGGTACCCGGAAAGATCCGAGCTTACGTGGTCGGAAGTCCAAGCACGTAGGCGCCAATTAGTAAGAACAAAGTCTAGAATGCAAAGGGAGAAGAGAAGGGCGGACACTCGCGTGAGAAATATGAGGAACGAAAGCTCCTATTTATACTAATCACGTGAAGGAATAGGGTTTCGGAGACTCTTTGGAAGTGAATCTCGTAAATCATGCAAAGAAGGGCCTGGGAAGAGGCGCAGCAGCCACTGCGTCTCTTGGAAGAGGCGCAGCAGGTGCCGCGCCTGTTCCCAGGGGGTTTCCTCCTGTTTAAGAAAGATTTCCGTGTTTAAGTTATGGTAGGACGGATTTAATTTGATTATCTTTTGAATATTACGGGATATTATTTGCCAAAAGATAAAATTTGATGAATATGGAATAGAAATATCCGGAACATTCCAGAACATTCGACTCGGGATTTAACAAACTATCGAGAAAATGGAGACGGTTTTTGACCCGGACTCCGAATGTACTCTAATTACTGCCAAAACGACCGTATCGGCACGTAGATGCCAACTAAGAGGTTGACATTTATATTTGAGCAATCACTTGACGATAATCTTACGAACTGTCACAAATCGTTCCGCGAATCAAACATGCGGCCCAATCATCACCGGGTGGTTTGCGAGGGGTGCAGAAACGAGGTGTCTACAGAGCCCCCACTTTGACTGAGGCTTGGACAAGGCGAAAGTCAAAGTATAGCCATCAGGTCAATCGAAGATTACAACCTGACGACTATGGCGACGCGAGGCGCTCAAGGGGTCCGAGCCAAGGACCCGTCGTCGGGAACATTTTAGAGTCTGTCGACTATCGGGGAGGGTCGTTTAAAGTCCATTAGACTACGTAAGGAGGCTCGCCAGCCATAAGAAGGAACCATACCTGAGACTTCTTTCTCGAGATGCTTTCGGAGGTGCATAGGAGCTAAGGTTAAGACCTAAAGGTAATATATGAACGTGCTAGGGTGTGGGACCCTAAAGGAAAGCATTGACAGGAAGGAGGCCAAATATGAGTTCTGACCTAAAGGTAACTAAGGTTTGGGTATAGGAACTTCTGGAGAACGACACCCTGTCGAACTCTGCGGGGAAACAAGAAACATTGAAAGCAAGCAGGACGTTGGTAGAAGCTCGCCGGGGAATCCGCTTGCGTTGGTCTCGAGCGAATTCTGGCGAAATTTGGAAGTTGAATCTGCTTGCGTCGGTCTCGAGCGAACTCTTGTTGGGGAATATGTCGACGACTAGGAACATCTTGATCGTCGGGGGAAAGTCTTGAGTGAGCAGTACTGCAAAATACCACTGCGCTGGATAAAATGATTTGACGACTAGGAACATCTGAATCGTCACGAAAGAAAGTCTCGAATGAGCAGTACTGCGAAATACTACTGCGCCAGACAAAATGGTTGAGCAATCTTTGCGCAAAATCTGCTTTGTGCGGGATAAAATGAATTCGGACAATACTGCGAAATATTGTCGCACTGGATAAAATGCGGGCCGGAACGAAGGAAAATCATCGAAACGGACCAAAGTGATAAAATGTCATCGAGGAAGAGGCGCACCAAAGATGGGCCCACGAGTAACGAACTCATAACGGATTTTTGAAAATCCAACAGGAGGGAAACAAAGGAAGAGGCGCAGCAAGAGCTGCGTCTCTTGGAAGAGGCGCAGCGCCTGCTGCGTCTGTTCCCCAATTCAGCAATTCCGCGTAAAAACGCGAAATCAGAAAGGTTTTATTTCATTTCATTCGAAACACAAATCCTTCAATTTCTCTCTCAAATCTTCACCATTTCTATCAAGGTTGGATTCAAAAGCTTGCTTGGAATATGACTAATCGAGGTATGTGCTTTAATCTTGCATTAACCATTCATTTTTGTCGAATTTTGAGCTGCGAGCATTAGGGTTTTCGACCCTTTTGATCGAAAATTTGGGGCTTTTCCCCCAAATGGATTTGTCATGCCAAATTGATACTAGAAACGAGTAGTAGGCAATGTTAGGAACATAACCATGTATTTACTTCGAATTTTCACCAAGTTTCGAGCCCTTGAGCGAATTTTGAGACGGTTTCATAGCTAGATCGAAAATTGCTTCGAAAATGGCCTTAGGATTGCCCATTTGTGATGAAATTTGATACTAGGGACCCTTGGATGATGGGTAAACTTCCTGTCATCTCGGAAGTTTGGTTTGTGACAACTTTTGCAGGACACTTTTTAGGGCATAATCGCCATTATAGCGAAATCTTTCGCCGAATTTTCGACTCGAACTCGGAACTAGGCTTTGACTTTGACTTGACTTGACCCTATTCATCACATGAGTGATTGGGTTTGGCGGGAACATGGCCAAGGATGGCCGGAAAGGGGCGATTTCTGGGCCTTGAAGGCTCGAAATGCTACTTAACAAGGGCTTGTCGTCATGTGACGCGGCCTGGATTTGCTTTAATCGTTGCAGGTGACGATGCTTCTTCTTCTGGGAGAGATCCCATGGATATAGACGCCGCTGCTGTTGAGGAGGCTTTAGAGCAGGCCTTCACCGCCGCGGTGATGGCTGCTGCAGAGGAGGTCCCCGAGGAGGAGGTGGCGACGAGGAGGAGATTCCGAGACGGGCCCACCTCGGACGAGGGGGTCGCCGGTGAGAGGTGCTCTGCGTGGGCCGAGACACGGGAGAGTAGGCACCTTGTGTGGGCTGCAGAGGGTCACTTGTCCTACAGGACGGTGAAGAGCTTGGTAAATAGGAATTCCCTAACTCTTTACCTATCCTTTTCCGTTTTTGTTCAAATCTCTTTCAAATTTATTCCAAAACTAAAGATAGCTTTGTTTCAAATCATGATAGGAGGCCGGGAACATCCGGTCGTTCTCGGGGTATACGACGGCGATGGAGCACTACGAGCGGCTGTCGGAGGAGGAGAGGGCCATGATCGAGCGCGGAGCATTTGGTCCTCTGGTTCAGGTTTGGAGGGATATTGTGAAGAGGAAGTTGCGGGCCAACCTTAGCTTGGTTCGCGCTTTCTTGGATCGATTCTGGGATACGACTTCCACATTTCACCTGCCTTTTGGTGAGGTGGGAGTCACCTTGGAGGACTACGGCATGATTTCCGGTCCGTGCGGGGCGAGGAGATGGTGTGGCGGGAGGTGGCATGAGGGCGGACTCGGCCGAGGCGAGGAGGTTGATCGGTTGGAACTTGTCGCCGAAGGTGTTGCGGTCGGGTTTGGTACCCAGTACCTATGTTCGAGATTACTTTGCGGGGAAGACCCCGGCATCGGTGGTGATCGATGGGAGGGAGACGGCTCCTCCTCCTTGTACAGCCGAGCAGGGGGGTTCGCCGTGGCTTTGGTGGTTCTTGTCTTCGATTTACCTCGGAGACAAGGGTGAGAGGCTGTCGACGAAGCTTCTCCCCTTTCTTTCGACCGAGTTCCTTAGGGCGTTGGGACTGGTCATTTTTTTTGCGGTCCTCATCCGTTTTATGAGGGCCATGGTTCGCCCAGAGATGATGGAGAAGGGGACTTCTCCCGGCGTTGTCGGACCGGCCTTTGTTGGAGGTATGAACCTTCCTTTAGATCAACGTAAATTCCTTTCTTTTATCAAAGATCGAAAGATCGTCATTGACTATTCTCGTTTTACGGGCGTGGGTGTACTCTTACTTTCCGGACCTCGCGCCCAAGAGGACGGAGCCGTTGGAGAGGGCCTATCCCGTGGTGAGGGATTGGGTCATGTGCCGGACGAAGAGCAAGCGTTCTTCTCACAATGTCTACCGGCGGGATGTGAACGCCCTTGGTGAGCGTGAGTATCCCATTTGTATTCATTCACATCTTCTCATATTTTGTTTTCAATTGATCATAGGAATGACCTTTGCCTTCATATTGTCACGGTGGGTGCCCGGACCTTGGGCGGAGTACGCCGGAGCGCCTCCCTTTTGCCGAGACCCTTCGTCCTAGGAGTTCGAGTCGGCTCCGTTGTGGACGTCGATGGGTCTGTATGGTATCCGGGCGAGCGGTTAGCTCGTCGGTGCTCGGGCGCGTTGACGGTTCCGTCGATCCTCCTAGGACGATGTTTAGGGAGCCTTCTGAGGCTGAGAGGGAGGCGGACCTGGCCGGTGCCAGTGGCGACGACCTTCTTCTCCCTGAGGAGGATTACTCGGCGTTCCTTTACGGGAGGTTGGCCTATTGGCCGGTAGTGGTGAGTATCCTTTGTTTTCTTGTTGATTTGATTTTGAAAATTACGACGAAGGATCATCGATTAACGAGAGTTGTTTTGTCCTTGTAGGAGGTTGAGGCGGCGGGCATCGAGCCCCCAGAGTACCCCGAGACCCTCGAGTACACTGACGCTACTGGGAGGACGACGATCTCTGAGTTACGTGACTTTGACGTAGCGTGACGGATCTTGGCCTGGATGACGGCAAGATCATCGATTCGGAGGGTGAGCTCCCATTTTGCATGGTTTTCGTGTAAGAACACGTTTGTCGAATTTGTTTAATTTGCTGAGGATTTCTTTGAAATGCAGGTCGCGCCATCTCGGTTCGTGGCACTATGGAGGGTGGCCAACCGGCTACGAGCTACGGCCATTGAGGCACTCGTCGGTGGCCGAGGTCGTCAGGTATGAACCTTTGTGCCCGTTTTTCGATCTTCTTCTTTTTTTTTGAGTTTTGGTTTTCCAATTGAGTTGATTGACGTGAGCCAATTCGTTGCTGTTTGCAGGGTGACCGCGAGTCAGGACGAGAGTTGGCCCAGGCTCGGGAGGAGACGGCTCGCTTGTCGAGGGAGCTCGAGTTTCGGGATGCCGAGATCGCCGCTCTGATGGCGAGAGTTGCTGAGTTGGAGGGTGCCCAGCAGTAGCTTGTGTAGTTTTGTAGATTTGTACATTTTGATTTTGAAACATTTTTGGACTTGGTTTGGGGCGCAAGCCCCCAGTTTTCTTGGATTTGATTTGGTCGGGGCGCAAGCCCCCAGTTTGCTTGTACATCCGGACTTGTTGGGCGCAAGCCCCGATTGCTTGTATATACGATGGCACGAGTGCCTTTCTTTCTTTGGGTTGTTTGTTTTTGTACTGCAGTTAGTTCTTGAACAGTTTGGTAGATAACGGTTTTATGCCGTTATCTTTGCCGAAATTTACATGGAAAATCACGCGATTCACACATTTTATATACATATAAGGCCTTTAATTAGCGCACAATGAGACTCAAAAGAAACGCAAAAATGCAAAAATTTTGCCGGAAATGACCGGAAATGACAAATGACCGGACGGTAGGGAGGGTTACCCCCGAAAAAAAAGAAAAATAGAAATTCATAAGTTAGAAAATGTAGCCAAAGAAATTAAGAAAATGAAATAAATATATGAAAGTTTGAATAATAAAAAGAATTAAATGGACAATTAAATACACAAATGTGATAAAATGGCGAAAATGTCAATGTCGCCTCGAAATGCGTGCCCGCGAAATTAGGAAATCCCAAAACATGGTAAACTTCCGTAGTTTACCAAAATAAAATCCCATAGGAATAGGAAATCACGCGTGTTATAGAATTAGGAAAGATCCAAACGCGGAAATCACAGGAGTGAGCCTGGGGAAGAGGCGCGACACCAGTGCGTTCCTTTGAAGAGCGCGCAGAAAGTGCGCGCTGTTCCCGAGAGGGGTTTATTCGACGGATTTTGGAAACAACAAATTAGTATAAATAGAAAGCGCGCCGAAGCTTTGAATCATATAATTCTTCCGTCTTTTCTTCGTCGCTTCTCCTAAAACTCCTAAAATAAATTTTCAAGAGAAAATTATCATCATGAATACTTTGGAGGTTCGCTTGAAGGAATGGACTAATGAGTTTTCGAACATGGAAAAGCACGACATGGGTGCTTATAATCTTGGGTCTTTATTGAGTTTGAAACTCATCAAGGTGGTGAAACCGTTCTTAGATGCTTGCCTTGATTATTGGGATCCAAATTATCACGTATTCGCCTTTCCAGGAGGTGATATTTGTCCTTTTAGGAGGAAATTCTTCGCTATTGGCGGGTGGGACCCCGAACACTTACCCGCCATTCCTTCTATTGCTCAAGGGTATAAGAGTAAGTTCGAGAGATTTGCTTGGACCGACTAGATTTGAGGTGGATCGCCTTGTTACTTCGAAAGGCGTGCGGATGTTGGATTTTATAGATCGATTCATCAACGGGGCCGACCCCTCTTTGTCTCTTATGTTGCCGGGAGGAGAGCATTTGGCTTGTTTGTTGCATGTGTATGTCTTTCGGGGACATGTTGATGAGGACTTGAGAGGTGATCCTCGCCTTTTGAGCCTTATTGAGCAAATGGAGTCGCGCAGAGCCCACTTGTGCGTGCTTAGGGAGATCATTTTGGGTTTGGATAATAGGAAATCCAACCGCGATCTTCCGTTCTTGGGAAGTCCCGTTATCCTACAGGTAAAAGACACCTTCTTTTTCTCTTTTTTTTTTTTTTTTTTTTTTTTTTTTTTTTTTTTTTTTTTTTTTTTTTTTTTTCTTTTTTTTTTTTTTTTTTCGTTTTTTTCTCTTTTGGTGTCTAATACCTGTCTTGGTAGGTTTGGCTCATGGAACGGCTCCGATTGCTTGAGCCCCGGTTCATGCACTTTCCTATCATGCTCGTATGATTTCGATGAGGACGAGGTTGTACATGGTGGATTTCACTCAGTCCGTGACTATTGGAAGAACAAGCTAAAGATCGATGATGGCCCTTTGGTCGGGTGGGTTGTACCGTGGTGGCACCTCAAGTCATCCTTTGGGGTGTCTTCTTTGGATCCTACTAGGTCCGTGCGCATCCCTGGATTGGAGTTTATGGTGTGCATCTTTCCTGAGAGGTTGATGAGGCAAGTTGGGTTGAAGCAGATGATCCCTAGGCTTGACACCGTCCCGCAGACTGCCATGGCATTGACTACCGAGAGCCGAAGGGAGTGGGCTATGAAATGGGCCCAAAGAAACATGTGGTTCCTGAGCTTCTCCTCCAATGCTTTGTGGGTGTCGGATTCTTATCTGAGGTGGAGGAAGGCCGCAACTTCGGAAGAGCGCGAAAGGCGAGGAAGCGCGAGCCCGTTGATTACAAGGTGCGCGAGGGAGAGAAAGAGAAAGAGAAGCATCTGACCGAAGGAGAAGAAGAAGCCGGCTTTCAAGTCATTCATCCTTCGAAGAAATCAAAGACTACTCCTGTCGCAGAGATGGTGGTTGACAAGAACGGGAGAGTCAGGCCTCGAGAAAGACCGTTGGTGATTAGGTCTGAAGTGGTGCAAGAGCGCCCGGCTCGAGGTCGTGACAAGAGATATGACAAAAACGACAAGGGCAAGGGAAAGATGGAGGAATAGCCCAAGTCTTACTTATTTTTATTTGATTATTATTATTATTGTTGTAATAAAAAGGAGGGATTTTTAGAATCCTAGCCTATCTATTTTTATTATTTGTCGTACTATTATTATTAGAAATTGAATGAAATAAAAGGTTAAATGGTTATGAAACCGTTGGCATTTTCTTTAATTATTCTTGTCGAATTTCAGATGCGACGCAAATGTCCTTCTATTTACATTTATTTTATATATAATGGCGGGTTGAATCCTGTGAAGGATTGCCTACGTATTCACTTAAAAAGTGAAATCAAACCCTTGCGCGTAGTTCGAGTAAATGTAAAAGAATAATTGTTCGAAGCAAGAGCTTGTAATGAACATAGAAAATAAGCATGAGCTTTGCTTACTCGGGCGGTGCGAATTTAGTTTGTTTGATGATATGAGGATGACAAGTTTGCCAAGATGCAAGAGCATAGTGACATTCAAATGGGCCAGGGGCCGTTTATTTAGTGCCACAAGAGCGACACGTAGGTTTACGCGAGGCGCGTTTTGCATTCTATCCTAGGCATAGTACCGTTTCAGTTGGTCGAGATTTGTGGGGTTTGAAAACTCATTCCCATCTAGGTCTGTGATTCTAACCGCACCCCCTGGGAGTATGGACTTGACTAGATATGGTCCGGCCCAATTAGGTTTGAATTTCCCTCTCGGGTCGACAGGTAGAAGAGCTCTAACCGATTTGAGAACTAAATCTCCTTCTTTGATGTTTCTTGGCCTAACCCTCTTGTTGAAAGCTCGTTTGATACGTGCTTGATATGTTTGGACATTATGTAAGGCACGTAGCCTACGTTCATCCAAGAGGATGAGTTCTTCGTATCTGTCCCTTTTCCAATCGGCCTCCGGGATTTGACTTTCTAGTAGAATACGCAAGGATGGTATTTCTAGCTCAACTGGTTGTACGGCTTCCATGCCGTAGGTCAAATAGAAAGGAGTAGCCCCGGTGGGCGTCTGGATGATGTACGATACCCCCACAAAGCGAAGGGTATTTTGCTTGGCCAATCTCTATAATTGTCAGTCATTTTCTTGAGGATCGTGATGACATTTTTGTTAGCGACCTCTACCGCGCCGTTAGTACGTGGTCGATAGGGCGAGGAGTGATGATGCTTGATCTTGTACTTGGCTAGCAATTGTTCGGTTTCGGCTTGGAAGTGGGACCCATTATCGCTAATGATTTCATGTGGGCAACCATATCGACAGATGATGTTGTTTTGTATGAACTTTGCCACATTTTTAGCTGTAAGAGCGGTGTAGGAAGCCGCTTCTACCCACTTGGTGAAGTAGTCAATCGCTACTAGGATGAAACAGTGACCTCTGTTCGGTGGGGTTATTTTCCCAATTATATCAATTCCCCATGCGGAGAATGGCCAAGGAGATGTCATTGTATAGAGCAACGAAGGAGGGACGTGTTGTACGTTCCGAAGATTTGTGATTGTGGCAATGCCTCACATATTTGATGCAATCGGATTCCATTGTGGTCCAATAGTACCCTAGACGTGTGATTTTCTTTGCCATCATAGGCCCACTCATGTGAGGACCGCATTCTCCGTCGTGGACTTCTTCCACTACTTTCCGTGCCTGTGAATGATCAAGGCAACGTAGGACTACACCAAGAGGTGTTCTTTTGTACAATTCTCCTTGCATCAGGATGTATTGGGAAGCTAGTAGGCGTATAGCTCGTTGTCCCCTTTTGTCCATTTCTGGTGGATAAGTGCCGTTAAGCTTGAAGTTTAGGATTGCTTGGAACCAGGGTTCTTGTGCGATTTCTTCTTCATCGGTAATTTGATGGACATACGCCGGCTCCGACCGTCGTTCAATGCATAAAGGCATTTCCATCATGTAATCTGGCATGTTTATCAAAGATGCAAGTTTCGCAAGAGCGTCCGCAAATTGATTTTCTTCTCGAGGTAGGTGTAAGTAGGTTACATGATCAAAGAATTGAGCCACTTGGTCTATCCTAGCCTGATAGGGTGCAAGGCTTTCACTTCGGATTTTCCAGGATCCCGTAACTTGGTTGATGATCAGTGACGAATCCCCGTGCACTCGTAGGTTTTTGATACCTAAGCTTACTGCCGCTTGTAGTCCAATGAGACAAGCTTCATACTCGTAGCGTTGTTTGTCACCTCGAAGTCGAGTTTGACAAAGCAATCGGTGTATGCTCACCTTCAGGAGAAATGAGCAACACTCCTATCCCAAATCCTCTTAGGTTTGATGCTCCATCGAAGTATAGATCCCAAGATTCTACATCAGTCTGAAGTATATCCTCGTCGGGAAATGACCAAGTATCTATGGTTTGTGCGTCGTTGATGGGATTTTCTGCGAAGAATTCGGCGACGGCGCGACCCTTTATTACTTTCGGTGGCACGTATTTGAGGTCAAATTCGGAGAGCATCATGGTCCATCTTGCCAGACGTCCGTTGAGAACGGGTTTCTCGAAGAGGTATTTGACTGGATCCATTTTGGAGAATATCTTGACAGAGTAGCTAAGCATGTAATGGCGTAGCTTCTTTGTTGCCCATACAAGAGCGAGGCATGTCTTTTCGAGTTGTGAATATTTGCACTCGTATTCCAAGAACTTCTTACTTAGATAGTAAATAGCTCTTTCTTCACTTCCTACGATTTGAGCTAGCATAGCACCCATGGCGATTTCGATTCGTGAGATATAAACCAAGAGGTTGATCTCGTTGTGGTGGCATGAGCACCGGTGGTTTAGCCAATATCTCCTTGATTACGTCGAATGCCTTCGACAATCGTCGTCCCACATGGTGTGGTCTGTTTTCTTGAGCTTCTTGAAGATAGGCTCGCAAATCATCGTAAGTTTCGATATGAATCGACTTATGTATTGCACTTTTCCCAGGAATCCTCTCGACTTCTTTTTCTGTTTGAGGTTGTGGCATTTCGATCAGAGCTTTGATTTTGGAAGGATCTATTTCTATGCCTCGTTGGCTAACGACGTACCCTAGAAGTTTGCCGGATGTCACCCCGAACGTGCATTTTTGAGGATTGAGTCTCATGTTGTACTTTCGTAGCCTTGCGAAGAACTTGCGAAGGTTCGCAATATGTCCCTCTCTTTCCTTGGATTTGACGATCATGTCATCCACATATACCTCGACTTCTTTATGCATCATGTCATGTAGAAGTGTAGTCGCGGTGCGTTGGTATGTAGCCCCGGCGTTGATCAATCCGAACGGCATTACTGTATAGCAATAGGTTCCCCATTGGGTGACGAACGCGGTCTTATGCATGTCTTCCATGGCCATTTTGATTTGGTTATAACCCGCATATCCATCCATGAAGGATAGTAATGCATGGTCTGCAGTATTGTCTACCAATATGTCGATGTGAGGTAGAGGGAAGTCGTCTTTTGGGCTTGCTTTGTTCAAATCCCTAAAGTCAACACAAACTCGGATTCTCCCATCCTTTTTGGGCACGGGTACTATGTTAGCTACCCAGTCAGAATACTCGGAAACTTTGATGAACCCGGCTTTGAATTGTTTGTCAACTTCTTCCTTAATCTGCAGAGCCCACTCTGTTCTCATTCGTCGAAGCTTCTGTTTCACAGGTTTGAAACCTGGCTTAATCGGAATTCTATGTTCGGCGATATCCCTGTCGATCCCTGGCATGTCTTTGTAGGACCAAGCGAAAACGTCTTTGAATTCATTTAGGAGGTCTATGAAATCGGTTCTTTCGGTTGAGCTCAAGGTAGTCCCTATCCTAAGTTCTTTGGGTTCTAGTTCGGTTCCAACATTGATGGGTTCGGTGTTCTCAATTACAGGTCCCCCTTCCCCTTCCTGTAGTATTTCTTTGGCTACGTAGGGAGGTATTTCGGTCAAGTCTGGGTTTTGGTCATCCTCAGTATCATCATAAACAGAATTGCACTCAAGATAACGCAAAGAGTAAGCAGAACCTGATTTATTCATATTAAGATTTGAGTAAAGTTGAAACAAAGAAGCCAACTGATCCAAGGATAGTGGCGGCAAAGGGACAGTAATTGGGGCATTTCCCGAACTCGTGACTACTCGAAAATAAGCTAGGAGAAACGAGGGGAGTGGGGATGACGACGGGAGTAGACTCTCTAATGACTCCTCTAGACTCGACTCGACTCCGACTCCGACTCGATTCGAATTCGTCGTCTTTTGGTTCTTCTTTGAACATCTCTCCTTCTCCAGTGGTGAGCTTGAAGAGTCTTCCTTGATTGTTGGTCCATTTGATTGATTTTCTCCACCCTTTCTCGCCGCTTGGTGTCGATTTTCGTGATCAAAGCGGTGGGGTTGAAGCGATCGTCTTGAAGTATCGTAGTAATGATCTCATCCTGCGCGGCCCTAACAAATCGATCCTCTCCAAACAGGAGGCTAACAGCTTGTTCGTCTAAGCAAGGCGCTTGACGGGTTTTGACGGTAGGGACCGTTTCTGGAGGGATGAAGTAGCAATCGTGAAAGATCTCGATTCCGGCTAACTTCTTCTCGAGGTAATGCCAAGGTTCGGGAAATCCATGAAAGAGTTCCGAACTTCCTTCTTGAACGAAGTATCCATTCAAGGTAGGGAGATATGGCCTCATTTGGACTCCTACATACTTGCGGTTTTGGACTTGGGCGAGCATTTCGAGGACTTCTTCTGTTGTGGGTTTGTACCCTAGTCCAAGTGGTATTCTCGATGAGTTGCCTTTCTTGTATGGCGCGAAGGTGTTTTTCCGAACTGGGTTCAAAGGCATTCCAGGGAAGTATCCTTGGTTTTTGAGAATGTGGTTGACCACCAAGTTGGAGTAGGGATTATAGTATAAGGGTGCCAACTCACTTTCTATGACATTTACACTTTGGAAGCCCCCAAGTTCGTATATGGGATCCGCAAGGACTTGATTATTCGACAGCTTCTCGATTATGGCCTTAATGGGTGACGAAGTGATTGTCACAACTTTGCCATTTAGTGGGATCTTGATCTTTTGATGAAGGGTGGATGTTACTGCTTTAGAAGCATGAATCCAAGGCCTTCCCAGAAGTATGTTGAATGAAGCTTCGATGTCCACTATTTGGAAGTTAACCTTTCGTTCGATTGGTCCCGTTGCTATGGTTAGGTTAGCAAGTCCTACCACTTTTCGTCGTGTACCGTCATATGCACGTACACCTTGATTTGTAGGAGTCCAGTCCGACTCTCTCATGCCTAGTTTGTGTGCCGTTTTGAGGGGTATGACGTTGACCGCGGAGCCATCATCTACCAAGGTCATTGGCACATTTTTCTTTAGACAGATGACAGTGATATATAGAGCAAGGTTGTGACTAGCGCCGAAAGGTGGCAAGTCTTCGTCTGAGAAAGTAATAGGATTACTTAGCTTCGGGGATTCTTGGAAGACCAAGTTAACTACATCTTCAGGAGTAGAGTTATGTGCCACATTCAATTTGGCCAAGGCTTGCAGTAAAGCTTGGCGGTGTGGAAATGAGCTCGCCACTAGTTGCCAGACCGAAAGATCAGCCTTGGTTTTTTGTAATTGCTTGAGCAAATGATCAGTGGGGTCGTCTTCGTTGTCATTTGGTGTGATGACATTGGTTGGACCGTTTTGAGTAGTGCTTTGGTATGGACGACCCGAGCGAGTTAGGTGATCCACATCTTGGTCTTCACCATTTTGGACTATTTCTTTGACTAAGGAGTTTTCAATGAGATATTCATCTTCATCGTCATCGGCCCAAACCCCATTGATTGCGGCTAGTTCCCTCATCCTCATGATGTCACTTTCTAGTTGTATGATTTGATCGACTAGTTTATCGACCACGGTGATGACTTCTTGCATAGTAGCATTTTGAGAGAAGATCAACGGTACGCGTTCTTTAGGTGTTGCATTGGGATCGCGCAAGATCATTACCATGCTTTCTAATTCCCACACTTGTCTATCTACACTCCTTGCCCAGGCGATGAAGTCGGAAATGGTAGGGGAGATGGTAGAGTAGAGTCTTTCTTTCTCAATTGCCTGAATTTCATCCTCGGCGGGAGAAATGAGATGTGAGCAATCTAAGGTAGATTCATCACTTGTAATCACTAGAACTCCAAGAGGATTCCGAGTGTTATTGGGCTTACCTCCTGGTGGAATTGGAAGTCGACCATCTTCGATCATATCTTGAAGCACGTGTTTTAACTTGTAGCATTTTTCGGTGTCGTGCCCCTTACCCCTATGGTATTCACAGTAGGAATTTTCGTCCCAGAATTTGGACTTCCTTTCGGGCTCGGGAGTAGGTCCAATGGGTTGGAGTTTGCCTTGCTTCACTAGCCTTTTTAGAGCATTGGAGTACGTATCTCCAAGGTTTGTGAACTTCCTTGGTGTGCTAGTTTTCTTGGATGGTTCGAGAAGGTTAACCTCGTCGGTCTTGCTAGTAGAGCCGTATGAACGACTCGTGGACCCTTGATATCCTCGACCTACCGTTTTGGACAAGAGTCCTTTGCGGATGTCATCTTCAATTCGTGTCCCCAACACGGTTAAGTCTTTGAAAGTCTTGATGTTTTGATATCTCAAATGGTTGGCATATATGGGCTTGAGATTGTCCACGAATTTCTCCACAAGAGTGGCCTCATCCGGGCGTTCTACTAGTTGAGTACTAGTCTTCCTCCACCTACTTAGAAAGTCGGTGAATCCTTCTTTGTCATTCTGGGTAAGAACCTCTAGAGTGCGCATATTGACTTGGATCTCGGCATTATCCGCGTATTGTTTTGAGAATTCGATCGCGGCGTCCTCCCAAGTAGCGACCTTCTTGTGATCTAGGGTATAGAACCATTGCTTCGGGATGGTGTCGAGAGATGAAGGAAAGATCCTTAAGAACATCTCGGGTTTGATGCCTTTGATAGACATGTAATCTTTGAAAGCTCGGATGTGGTTTAAAGGGTTCTCGTGTCCTTTGAACTTAGGGATATCCGTCATGCTAAAGTTAGTGGGCAATTTGGAATTGACGGCTTCATACTTACGATTGTTCTCCCTGTAAATGTCATCTCCTTTAAGGTACATCAATTGCTCCTCTAGGTATTGGAGTCTTTTCTCATTGCGGTCATCCCCATGGGAGGACTTTCATCCTTAGACTCGTCATCGGAAAATTGTAGTACTTCACCTTTAATGGGAGGCAACCTTCCCTCTACGTCAAAGATACGGCCCTCGATGAGCTCGAGGCGGTCATAGGTTTGGTTTTGGGTAACTTGCATTTGGGCTAGCGCGGCTAGGATTCGATCACTATTCTCTTGAAGTTCTTTGGAGGTTCGTATCATCACTTGACCAGGCATCTTGGAAACCGGATAAGAGATCGGCGGCGAATCAAAACATGATCGACCATTCTATCACACTTGCTAAAAGAGGAAAAGACTTGACTCATGAAGTGGGTGTGTGCCACTTGTGTTGAGTGAGTTTTGAAGAAAGACAAGGTCTTTGAAAATGTGTGTCCTAGCCAACTGTAGTGTAGTTGTAGGAGTGGACTCGAGGTGAGGTTTTGAAATGGGCTTGTGGCCCGAATTTTGACACGACAAAGAGTTTTGACCGGATTTTGTACTAATTAAAGGCCCTATTTTCGAAATTCTTGATTGAAAACGGGTTTTGATTTTTGAAAGTTCGTCATGGTTTTGTTTAGAATGGTGATCACATAAGGTTTGCATATTTTATACAAGCATTATAACGGGATGCTGAGTGCATTTAGAAGGGTTTTTGGTTTAAAGGGTGGGTTGCCATACCGAACCATCAAACCCGAAGTCTGTGGAGAGGCTCGTGCCAAACAAGAGTAAGGCCGATTCCTAGTCCATTTCCTCAAGTAGTGAAGGCCCTTGATACAAACAAGAGTAAGCACCATGGTATGGATGACGTCAATCGCTATCCATCCTTAGGCCCAAATAAGAATTAGGACCGTTTAGACGGGACGATTGGTCGAATGGGTTGGGTTGGGCCTAGGAAGGCCGAATAAACGGTCTAGGAAGACCGAGTTATGAAAACCGACAATTGTCTTGTACAAACTATTCCCTAACCTTGTTCAAGTTTCACCCTAGCCACACGTAAGTGTATAATCCCAGGAGTCGCCAAAGCGTGGATGCGGGCCGCCCACGGGGCGCTTGGGAGTGAAGGGGCTCGAAAACAAGCGTTTGCATTTTGTATGGAGTCGCCACCAATTTTTATGGGAAATTGGAACCGTTCGAATACCTCGTGTCATGTCAAGACACAAAGTAGTGACATGAACACTAAGCAATCGTTACCCTTAGCATTCTATGTCTAGAATGACTCTCGTGGATGCCAATGAACACGGGTGCTCACGGAGATCTGGAGTAAGGGGTGAGGGTACGTATTAGGAAGCTCTTTTGATCGAACACCTAATCCCGCCCGCCTCGATAGCGGCCTCTACTAATGATTAGGGAGTTTATTCGTACTTGATATATCGTCGGCTATATGCATGCAATGCAACATCCAAGTTTTAATCCTAACATGTGAAGATTTAACTAGGTCGGTGAACAATTAATTAGGCATACAATTAGGGTCGAAGTAGGATTTAATGTTGATTACATGTGAAAACATACAAATAATAAATACAATAATAAATATAATTACAATAAAGAAAATTACATTAATTACAACGGATTAGGCGATTTATGTCGAAAGTACCGCTAAAACGGATGATTTGATAAAAAGGAATAAAAGAATAAAACAACAAATTAACGAACAGGAATTAGCGATACTACGAATATTAGTTAATTAATACGTAAACTAATTAATCTAGGTCAAGGCAGAAAAGGAGTTCAGGGACAGAAGTCGTCTGGGAACAAGCGAAGAGACATCGCGCCCTTTGGAAGAGGCGCGCAGCAGACGCGCGTCACATTCCAAGGACGAAACTGGTGTGAAGCGGAATCGCAATTGTTAATGTCAGTTGATGAATTTAATGAATCGATTCAATTATTTACTCGGATGAAAGTGATTTCTGATTATTTAACATGTGATTTGAGTCATAAAACAACAAAACATGAATGAGACGGAATTAAAGACAGATTAAACATGTGAAGGGTCGATGTTAATGAATGAATGATTAAACTAACAAAACGAATTAGATTAAACACGATGAACGATGACGAATTAGTGATGAACAATAAATAAACAGATGCAAATTTATCAATAACGAATTCCAGAAACTCAATATGAACAGATTGAACTTCTAAGAATCCGGGTTTGAACATTAATGACAAAAAACCCGTAAATATCGATTATCTAGGATTTAAGTCGGAACAACAATGAATAAAACATATTAATGATGAATGAATAATTTATTAATGATCATGTGAACGAATTAATGAGAAAACAATTGAAAGCAAATAAAAAAAAGAAACGAGAGACGAATTACAGAGGACGAAGAAGAAGAAAAGAAGCGAGGAAGGCTGCGGCGGCCTCATGAAGAGGCGCAGCAGTGCTGCGCTCCTTTGAAGAGGCGGCGATTCTTGCGTCTTTTCTCGACCGCTGTCTATCTCCGGAAATCCAAAAAAACAGGTTTTAAAGCACGGTTTTAGAAATCGGTTTAATGAGATACTTTCGACATAAACCTTACAATTGTGATACGATAAATAAAATACAATAAATAAAGAGAATTATACACCCTCAGACTTACATGTTGACGGAACGAGAAGAACTAAGAAAATCGATTAGTGATGCTCGACGCGAATGCAAGGAAAGAGTGCCCTCTTAAGAGGAAAACGATTTAACAAGTTGATTAATTAGATTGATTGAGTGTAGTGGTCAAATTGGTCGGTCATGCAACGGAGAGGCTGGTACCCGGAAAGATCCGAGCTTACGTGGTCGGAAGTCCAAGCACGTAGGCGCCAATTAGTAAGAACAAAGTCTAGAATGCAAAGGGAGAAGAGAAGGGCGGACACTCGCGTGAGAAATATGAGGAACGAAAGCTCCTATTTATACTAATCACGTGAAGGAATAGGGTTTCGGAGACTCTTTGGAAGTGAATCTCGTAAATCATGCAAAGAAGGGCCTGGGAAGAGGCGCAGCAGCCACTGCGTCTCTTGGAAGAGGCGCAGCAGGTGCCGCGCCTGTTCCCAGGGGGTTTCCTCCTGTTTAAGAAAGATTTCCGTGTTTAAGTTATGGTAGGACGGATTTAATTTGATTATCTTTTGAATATTACGGGATATTATTTGCCAAAAGATAAAATTTGATGAATATGGAATAGAAATATCCGGAACATTCCAGAACATTCTGACTCGGGATTTAACAGCTATCAGAAAATGGAGACGGTTTTTGACCCGGACTCCGAATGTACTCTAATTACTGCCAAAACGACCGTATCGGCACGTAGATGCCAACTAAGAGGTTGACATTTATATTTGAGCAATCACTTGACGATAATCTTACGAACTGTCACAAATCGTTCCGCGAATCAAACATGCGGCCCAATCATCACCGGGTGGTTTGCGAGGGGTGCAGAAACGAGGTGTCTACAATATGATCGCATTTACACTTATATAATTAAAAATTACACTTTCAGCGAAAACCCTAATTACACTTACAGTTTATTACATTTACACTTCCCATAAGTTCAGATTTACACCATCAATTTAATTAGTAATTGATACTTTTTAAAATAAATATGATCCACTTAAAATTAAATTCAAGCATGCTAATGAATTAAGATGTTTATCGATAATCAATAGAATAAAACTGAATTAAATTTAAGCATGCTAATAAAAACATAATCTCAGAAATAACAAAATAGAATGATATGATAATAAAGGAATGAAACCATATATAACAATTAAGACTCAAGGATAATCTACATATTTGAAAAATTAGAACAAAGAAAGGAATCAAGGATAATCACAGAATTACCTTCAAAGTGACTGATGAAGGATAATGTGGTAAGAAAAAAAAAGTGAGGAATTAGGACGGTTTGAATGAGAATAAAAATAGAGCAGAAATGGATTTGTTGTATTTGGTAACGAAATGTGGAAAAGAAAGATGAAGAAATGTGGAAATCAAAGACAGTAATTAGGACGGTTTTTTGAAATTATTAGAGGAGGATTTATATGAGAGAGTGGAAGGAAATGGAATAACGTGCAAATGACTGATGGACTAACACATATGCAGGATGCATAGTAAGTCTACCCCCTAAAGGAAAGAGGTAAATACTCTACACATTATTATAATCTTATAAGTTGCTTTTTGGTGTAATATTAGTCATCCATACTCACAATCTTAATCTTAGCCATCCATACTCACAATCTAAGGGCTCAAATGAGACTTGTGGACTCAATAAATTAAGATGGATTCATTAGATCTCATATATATATATATATATATATATATATATATATATATATATATATATATATATATATATATATATATATATATATATATATATATATATATATATAGAGTGAAGTTCTTATGAGTCCACCTAAATCTTTGAGTCCATAAGTCCTCTCTACATCCCTTAGATCTTTCACTAAGGATGGTTGAGATTGAAAACAAAAAAGCATACTTAACATTAATGAGTTTCTTATACACTAATTAATCCACTTTCTCTCTCTAGCTTTAATTATACATTCACTAATGGATTAATTATACACAAAAAAATTTTTTTGAGCATAATTTTTTTTTTTCACTGAAACTTTATACAAATGTTACTACACTTTTACTGTTTTAAAAGTGTAATTTCAACGGAAAAAAGTGTAATTTCAACAAAAAAAAAATTGCGGTTTGACGGATTTTATTTTGAAATTTGAAGCAAATTTACAATATATTTTGCGTTTTACGAGTGTAACTCAGTTTTTTCGACAAATATTATTTTGAATTTTTCCAATTTTAACACAACTCATTGTGAATTTAGTGACTTATAAGTGTAACTTTAGTCTTTTAAAAGTGTAATTTTAGTCCATTAAAGTGTAATTTTAATCCATTAAAGTGTAATTTTAGTCCATTAAAGTATATTTTTAGTCCATTGAGAGTGTATCTTTAGTCCATAGTAAAAATGTAACTTTAGTCCATTAAAGTGTAATTTCAGTCCATTGAGAGTGTAACTTTAGTCCATTGAGACTGTAACTTTTGTCCATATTAAACATGTAACATGAGTCCATTGAGAGTAAAACTATAGTCCTTGAAAGTGTAACTTTAATAGATATAAGTGTAACTTTATTAGAGAAAAATGTAACTTTAATAGAGATAGTTGTAACTTTAATAGAGAAATCTGTAATTTTAATAGAAAAAAGTGTAATTCCAATAGAAAAAAGTGTAATTTTAACAGAAAAAAGTGTAATTTTAATGAAGAAAAGTGTAATTTTAACAGAAAAAAGTGTAATTCTAACAGAAAAAAGTGTAATTCTAACAACAAAAAGTGTAATTCTAACAACAAAAAGTGTAATTCTAACAGAAAATGTAACTTTAATAGAGATAGCTGTAACTTTAGTAGAAAAATGTGTAATTTTAATAGAAAAAAGTGTAATTCTAATAGAAAAAAGTGTAATTTTAACAGAAAAAAGTGTAATTTTAATGAAGAAAAGTGTAATTTTAACAGAAAAAAGTGTAATTCTAACAGAAAAAAGTGTAATTCTAACAACAAAAAGTGTAATTCTAACAACAAAAAGTGTAATTCTAACAGAAAATGTAACTTTAATAGAGATAGTTGTAACTTTAGTAGAAAAATGTGTAATTTTAATAGAAAAAAGTGTAATTCTAATAGAAATAAGTGTAACTTTAATAGAGATATCTGTAACTTTAACTTTAAAAGAGAGTAAGTGTAATTTTAATAGAGAAATGTGTAATTTTAATAAAGAAAAGTGTAATTTCAATAGAAATAAGTGTAACTTTAACTTTAATAGAGATAAGTGTAATTTTAATAGAGATAAGTGTAATTTTAATAGAAATAAGTGTAATTTTAATAGAAATAAATATAACTTTAACTTTAATGCCACTTTATTAAAGATAAGTGTAACTTTAATTTTACTAGAAGATTAAAAATCAATAAAAAAAAGGTCTAAAACAAAATCAAATCAAACTAAAACAAAATCAAACTACTAAAACAAAAATCACAATTTCTTTTTCAAAAAAAGAAGATCTAAAAAAACAAAAAAAAAAAAACAAACACGTCTCACCCTACTACCAAAACACAACCACTAACATCTAAAAATCCTTCAAAAAGGAGGAGATCTATAAAAAAAAAAAAAAAAAAAAAAAAAAAAAAAAAAAAGAAACAACGTCCACAACACAAAAAGACAAAAGGAAGTTAAAGAAACAAAGTTCAACGCACAAAAAAATAAAAAATAAAATAAAAATTAAAGAAACAAAGTCTACAACACAAAAAACAAAACGAGAAAACGAAATCTACCCCAACGCACAAAACAAATATTGAAAAGTAGATCTACAAAAAACAAAACAAAATCAAAAAAAATCAAAGAAAAAATGAAAAGTGGAAGGAAATGGCGGCAGTCGGCGTGAAGGAGGGAGGCGGCGAGAAAGGAGGGAGTCGAGGTCTGGGGTTGAGGTGGTTGTGGGGCTATTGTGGTGGCGCATGTGTGCGGTGGGTGCTGCGACAGTGGTAGGTGGTGGCATATCTGGTGGTGTTGTTTGTTGTGGGTGGTGATGAGGGGTGAGGTGGTGTCGTGGATGGTGTTTGTTGAGGGAGGTGGCGGAAATAGGAGGGAGGAGGGAGGCGGAGGAGGTGAGTGGTGTTGGCGAGGGTGGTGGTGGGAGTGGGTGTGCGGTGGTTTCGGTGTGGTGGTAGATGTGGGGGATGATGGTGTCGGTGGGGTTGTTGTAGGGTGGTAGGACTGGTGGCAGGCGGGTATGGGAACATGGGGGTTGAAGGAGGGAAATTTTTTGATTTTTGGGATTTTGAATTTTTTTGGCTTTTGTGGGAGGAGAGGGGAATTAATTGGGTTTTTGACAGGGGTGGTGAATGAATTGTGTGAATGAGAAATAAATGGGTGGAAAAATAAATTATATATAGTTGATTAGTGTTTGATTAATGTGGATTAGTAAGGTAGTGAGAGAGTGGGCTTAATTAGGCATTAATCCCTTGTTTTTGGTCTTCAATCTCAGCCTTCCATAGTGCTCATCCAAGGGCTCTAAGGAGGACTTATGGACTCACACTTAGGAGGGGACTCATTTGATTCTCAACATATATATATATATATATATATATATATATATATATATATATATATATATATATATATATATATATATATATACTAGGCGAGGATCCCGGTGAGTCCACTCCCTTAGATGAGTCTTGAGTCCAAATATGGACCATAGGATCTGTTAGAATGGAGCGTTCAGATTGTGCCACATTGCAAACTATAGACGCGCGGTAATGAAAAAACTGTAATCATTTTTACACTACTGCAAAACCTCTAAGCCTCTTCAACTATTTCTTTCTCTCTCCTTCAAAAATCAAAAACATACAAATTCAGACGCACAAAATAATTCACGGTTGAGAAATCTATCGCAAACACTAAAATTGCGTAGAACTTCATTGATTTTCATCAACGATTTTATATAAACAGACGATTAGGTAAGTATATTGTTACTTTTTTTATAAAATTTTCTAATTCCTTGTTTTTTTAGGTTAAGAAATGTTGAATTGTTCTTATTTCTGATTGCATTGTAGTTAAAATATCATCTGATGTTGATTTTATTGTTATTATTGTCGTAATCGATGTTATTTTAGTTTAAAAATTCCCGATTTTAAAAGTTTTACATTTGTTGCTTGTCTTATGTTAATCTTCCTTGTTTTTATTGTTTCGATTTGATTGATTACTGTTTTTTTTTTCCAGCCATAAGTGCTTTATAATACTTTGTAATACTGTTTTTTATCTTAACACTTATCAATTTGATTGATTACCGTTATCATATTAGGATTATTATTTGATGCTAACCCTAACATTCTAGTATGACCTATGTTAATACTATTTCGCGAACATGTAACACATAGATCCTAAAATTGTACTGAAGCAACATCCCTGGAGTATGTTAATACATACTATTTTCCTGCATGTTAATTCCTCTCAACTACTACAAATTAAAAAAACCTGGAGTATGTTATTCTGCCAAGATGTAACACTTCTCAGTAAAGTTATAACACATATATATATAAAATGTAACACAACAAATTGCATGTTACATTTATTTATCTAATCTGTCATAACAATTTAAAAATTAAAGAGGGATATACTTTGTATATAATATGTTAATTTGACAAAAAGTAACAGTACTTCCTGGAGTTATAACACATACATATCAAAATTGTACCACAAAAAATGCATCTTATTGAGAAGTGTTATAATCTGGAGTTATAACACATACATATTAAAGAACTATAAACTCCAATTTCAGACAGGGTTACAATCTAAAATAGAACTAGTACTATCATCATCTTTGGTGTTATGTTAATTTGACAAAATTTAACAGTACTTCCTGGAGTTATAACACATACATATTAAAATTGTACCACAAAAAATGCATCTTACATTTATTTTATCTCATATGTTATAGCAACTTAAAACTAAAGCGTGGATATTCTTCTTATATAATATGCTAAGTTGGCAACATGTGACACTATATTCTGGAGTTATTACACATATATAATAAAAATGTAACACAACAAATGCATGTTATGAACCTATAAATTACTATTTTAAGTGTTACATTTAATTATCTCGTGTGTTATAAAAACTTTAAAAGTGAAGAGTGAATATACTTTCTATATATCATGTTGTTTCACATTTTTGAAAAATAGCCTTCTATTTATTTGCAGATGGTAAGCCCTGTGAAGAAGTCAACTAAAACAATCTAATCCAAAGAAAACAGCAAAAGAAAAACTCTAGAGAATACCATAGCAGATGGTCAAGTTTCAAAGAAACGAGCAAAGCTGATAAAAGAGGTGGCAAAAATAACTGCAATGACATTAGATAAGGCGTCCAAATGTAAACTAGAAGACGACAGTGACTGCGAGGAGGTAATGGAGGATATTGGGTTTGTTACGAAATGTAGGCCACATGGTCTTACTAAGACAATTGGACTACTTACAGAAGACAAAAAAAAGCAGTAACAGATGTGAGTTTTGGTGGACTCCTGCATCTTAAACTTACGAATCCCTCAAGCGTTGATGTCGTTGTTACTACAAGCATTTAATGATAGAAGCTACATGTTTAAGGCTTCTGAGACAAAAGAATTTGAACTGTCCGATGACGATGTATATGATGTGTTCTGCCTGCCGAGGACTGGCACAAAGGTAACACATATGACATTAGGAAATTCAAACCCTACACAAGATGATCATCTGAGGGATAAGTGGAGAGCAAGGTTTGGTATAGAAGGGACAACAAAAATAATCAAAATAAACTGGGTGCAAAAAAGATTGAAAGCCACAAAAGAAAGTGGAGATGAATTCATTAAGTTGTTTCTTCTATACAACTTTGCAACATTCTTAGCCCCTACTTCAAACCATTTAATTGACATGAGGTTGCTGAAGACTGTGGAGGATGTGAACCAGATAAGGACATATAACTGGTCTAAATATGTCTTTGACCAATTGGTTCAACATGTGAGAGCATATAAAGAAAAAGGGACATCAACTGTTCATGGATGCACATTGTTTCTCCTGATTGAGTATCTACATCGATTCAAATTTCAAGGGACTTACCCTCCCACAACCCTACCATTAATCAGGCATTAGATAGATGCAACTATAACAAAAAGGGTTAATGATGAAGCTGAGGTAAAAGCACTTGGGAGCGGGGCTTTGTCAACTGTTTCTTTTCCTCTTTGTCTTAACTCACCAACTACAACAGTTCAACAACAAGTAGGAAAGTCCTATGTTACAATGGAGTTGCTAAGTGGCATTGACACAGATGAACAATTAAGAGCAAAAGTTGTGGATATAAGTGAACTTAAGAGTGCTTTATGTTAAGAATGATTCTCTATTTCCTTTATTTTTATTATTTTTACGTGTGTTTTTGACAGATGTTTTATAACACAAACTTTTAAGCATATCCACATGATAAGCATGATTTGTAACACTATAATTTTTGATCTTTTTCAACAGGATATTCATTTAATTTTTCTAACAATGAAAAGAGACAATGACCTGCTTTATGAGAGAAACGTTGCTCGGATGCACGAGTTCAAGCAAAAGACTAAAGTCAATGATGCCTCTATTTCACAAGATCCAATCCCATCTATTTTATCACCAACTCAATCTCTTTTTAGAGATATGAGATTTCATACCTACTGTGACTTTGTTGTTGATAAAGCTAAGGAATTGAGAGATTTGGCATCTAATCTCCCATCATTTGAAGAATACTGTGAATTAGTGGCAAATGCCAACAGAGTACCTACCGTTGATCAAGACCTTATGAATAAAAAACTTGTTAATGAAGAACGTAATGATGGATCTGAGTTCTTTGATTTTGATGCAAACAACACAGTTGGGTTAGATGATATGGGGAGTCAGGAGAATGAAGGCGATAGGAATGACAAAGCTAATGATTTTGAGACAGATACCGCAGTTGGATCAGATGATATGGGAAGAAATCAGGAGAATGAAGGTGATCAGAATGACATGGATAATGACATAGTCCATGATGACATCAACAGTAGTATGCAAGATGTTGAGGAATACGATGAGGATCAGCAAAATGGTGAGAAAAGGGTGGAAAGTGGCAAGGGAAATGGTGAGGAAGATGATTCTTGTCAGCCAAGTGGTGACAGAGTCAATAATCAGGAAGCAAGTGATATTGAGAAGCCTGAGCGGAGTGGTCAGGAAAATGGTGAGCAGGCAAGTGTAAATAATACAGAATAATATGACCACAACCCCTATTTATTACACACAACAGTGTAAGAACGATACATGGATGCAATTCTTGACAACTTTGGTTGTAGTATCGACTGTGGAAATGCTGATGAAGGACCCACCACATATGTTTTCCAGTTTATGATTGACAACAAGGAAATTCTAAATCCCCTCTTGAGCAAAAGAAAGGATGTTGTTGACTATTGTGTACTTGATGATCACAATATCGACAATGCGTAAGTTTCCTCTATTACACTGTTACAATCTTCATTTATTACAGTGCAAGTTTTACATTCTGTATCAAAACAATGTATCATAATCTCAATAATCACTGCGGTTTGCAGGGAATGGTTGGCAACATATGGATATTTTCATTTTATTACAAAAGAGGATGTTTTAACAATGATAACTGATGAGTATATAACATCGCTGTTGATAGAATGTTAGGCAATAATGTTGAATGAGCTGACATACACACAGCGGGCTACTCAAATGCCAACAAGAATCTACTTTGTACTGACACATATGGTGTGTTATAACTATTCAACAAATTTCATGTTACATTTTTCTAGAATGCTAATTTTTCTCATGTGTTACAACTTTAAAATAACCCCCGTATATGTTATTTTGCCAAGATGTAACACTGCTCCCTGGAATTATAACAAATAGATCCTAAAAATATAACACAACAATTGACAAGATGTAACAACTTAAAAATTGTATATATTATGTTAATTTGACAAGATGTAACACTACTTCCTTTACTTATAACACACGTATCATTAGTTAAACCTTCTCTATTATTCATATTTTAATATTACTCCCGTCATTAGGAAAACTTCCCATCATTAGTAACATCAGAAATACAACAACAACCACGACAACTAGTCGAAACATTCCAAGCTTGGGACACGTGGAAGAACTGTTGTATGCATGACATAGATTACAATGCAGAAATGGTAAGTCACATATATCATTTGTACTGTTACATTATACATTTAGGTGTGCTACTTTTATGTCACATGGAATATAACTTCATCTGTTTTTGGCAGGTATTCATCCCCATGGTTATTGACAGCCATTATTTCTGTGTGTGCATCAACTACACAACAAAGCAAATTGAGTACCTTGATAATAGGTCATATAATGATTTTGAGACATTAATGTACAGTGTTGCAGCAAGGATGATTGTATGTCTCATTCCTTGTATTTTCATAAATTATGTGGTTTGTTATAATTCACCAAACTATATTCTCTGTTTTTGCATTGTTCCAGGCTGATATAATTGGTACATATTTGGTAGACAAAGAAAATGAGAGAGGGGCAGAAGTGTACGAATACCCAGTAGTTAATGTGCCATTTAGGTGGCAATCTGCAGAATATAATTCAGACTGCGGGGTATTCCTAATGATACACATGACATTTTATATCGGCAGTTTGTTTGACTGTGCCCTAGACAATATATCATCAAGGATTATGTACCGTGTTGAGTTGTTGTCAATTCTTATATTTAATGACTTGAACAGTTCAAGAGACGACACCTTGCAAAAGTTAGGAGAATTTAAACCTTTGAAAAATGAGTTGCTCCCTGTGTAATACCCTCCCTTTTAGGGACCCTTTGACCATCATTGACTGTCCTTGGGAGCGGGAGTAATCTTAGGAAAGTAGGCCAAAACCATCTTGGGGTGCGTGTTAAGGGTGGTACTCGATAGAGTAGAGGCTACTCGATCGAGTAGCTAGGTTACTCGATCGAGTACGGGGCTACTCGATCGAGTATGTTGGGTACTCGATCGAGTGCCGGGTTTTCAGCGAGGGTTTTATATCGCGTTTTGTTAAATCCGCAAATCACTTCCGCCACTTTCCTCCTATCCTTCAGTCGCCCCTTTCCCTTCCCTTCACCTCAAAACCTCCATGGAAGCCTTTTGAAGATCCTTGTGCCTTAGGAGAGCGTCTCTTGAGTCGGGTAGCGGTCTTTTGCTGAGTTTCTCCCTAATAGGTATGTCATAGTCATCATCCGTGCCTTTGTCTCTATAGTTAGGGTTTGCTTGTTAGTAATAGATATTTGTATGGTGGTTATAGGCTTTGCTTGGTCATTTGGATATGTTATCGTCGGCGTGGATTGGTTGCGGTTGCTTAAAGGTAGGTTCGCTTACTCGGTTTCGTAGATGGTCTAGTGTGTCGGATATTGTGGCTGTGTTGTGTTTGGTTGTTTGCTATAATTATTGTATCGTGATGGTTGTGATCGTTGTTGATGGTTCTCGAGATGCGTTCTCGGCTGAGTGGGGTCACTTGCGGGAGTGGCTTCACGCCCTAGTTTCGCCCTTCGTGGAACCCGCCACGGAAGGGGATGTGCACATTAATGGACAGGGTTATCGCTCGATATGATGAGCGGGGATTTGGTGGGTATGGCTGCGGTCCCCATGGCGTGGTCCGGGTCCAGTGGACGGTCGTCGATGTGAGTTGGTTGGATTATGGTGGTTGCGTTTGGGACTGATAGTAGTGTTGTATTGATAATTGTAGTTGTCGTTGTGTTGTCTTATCTCAGTACTGACCTTGTGTGGTTGTTTGTTTGTTATGTGTCTGTCGTGATCCCTTATGGTGAGCAGTCGGTCTTAGCAGGTGTTGATGTTGTTGATAGCTGAGGTCCGGGCAGGGATGAGTCTTCACGAGATATGATGGTCATAGCGAGTAGTCTTTGAGTTGTACCTTTGTATCGTATTTTGGTTTGAATCACTTGTAATATAACTTAATAGTTCTTTTATTGACGTTTGATAATTACTTTCCTCGGGCAACCGAGATGGTAACGCCCTTATATGCTAAGGAAGGCCTAGTTAAGGCTCCTCTGGATATGGGGGTGTTACAAAGTGGTATCAGAGCGACGATTTTGGAACCTGTAACAAATGAACATAATGAACGTAGAGAGTCTAATAAAATGAACCTGGTGTATGTGTAATGGGAGCCCCAGCTGATGCTAGATTTTGGGTGAGTAGGCGCCCTCATTTCAAAATCTTGGCCCTATGACACTTAAGCCAGTCACATGGTATGGGAATGTGGAGTCCGTGTGTCTAGGTGTAATATGTATGTTAATTGTGCCGGAGCTACCTTCGGTTAAGTCTTTGTTAGAATTGATAGGGGTGTATTAGTGATATATTAGACCGTGTATGGTAATTGTCTATGAGATTAGTGAGGTTCTTTGGATGATTAGTGAGCTTATGTAATGGCTATGAGATATGTGACGAAAGTTTACGTGATAGGAATGCGTGAAAATGTGGAACTGAATGTTGTGACATGAAGAGCGAACATGTAGATGTTTGCTATAAGTTATTGATGACAGAAGTCATATACGAATTTATAAATCCCTAATAATCACTATGATGATAGTTATAGCATAGTAGAATTATAATTCGAGACATAGCATATAGTAATGCGTTCATGCCTACTTGTTGGTTGAAATTTTTCCGCTGCGTAATGTGTGATTCGTACTAAAATAAATTGCTTATGATAGAATGCGAAACATGGTAGATTAATTTGTTTTGAAAAGTATGCATTTATGTAATACGTGAAAGAAAGAACTAATGTTAATCATCCGCTTCAACTTGAAGTAAGCATGAGTTTAGTAGTAACATGTAAAACAAGTTTAAGTGTAATAAAATGACACGACTAGGTTTATAAATAACTCGGTGACAGGTAGACCGAGTTGGGTAATTTGTATAACGTAACGTGATATGTCTCTTAGTTGTTGAAGGGTTGTATTTTGCGCGACAATGGTTATAAAACGTGATTGAATGTGATAATTAGTGTCGAATCCCGAACTTAGTTTGGAATCGACACGCGGCGTTGTTTTGCAGGTATCTTCGAGTTACTTAGTGTTCGGACCGAGTACTTAACTCTACTTGACCGAGTGCGAGTGCTTACTAGACCGAGTAGACCTCACTCGATCTAGTTAGGAGGCTATAACGTCGGGATGTGGGAAAATTCCTGCAGATACTCGACGATTTAGCTCCTACTCGATCGAGTAGGGTGGTACTCGATCGAGTACCCAAGGCACTCGATCGAGTAGGTTTCTTGACAAGCGAATCCTACGGGTTTTCTTAAAACCCCTAATCTTTCTATTTCTTCTTCTTATTCCTCTATATTTCGACACACCTCCACCTAATCTACTCTCAATTCCTTATTCCCTCTCAAATCCTCTCATTCTCTTGGGTTAGTAGTGAATCTTGGGGTTGATTTCTTAGTTTAATTTCGTTTCTCTACTTTGTTCATCAATCAAGGTATGCTATTCTTCCTAATGTACATGGTTTATTGCTTTGAATGTGTTAAAATAGTGAAATAATCTGAAATTTTCGATTTACATGAGTAGGTAGTTGCTTTTGATAGTTGAAATATGATTCACATGCCTCTTTTCCATGTTTGTTGGTGACTAATTGCTGTAAATTAGATTAGGAATTGCAAGGGTTGAACCCGAAATTTCTAGGGTTTCCAAAATTGAAACCGATTTTTGGTTGTTTTACAATGATTAGATGGTAGAATTGAGCCTTAAGTATTGTTTATATCATGTTGGAGGATAGATTTTGATGATTTTACCCTTAGAAAGTTGCCTTAAAACTCCGTCTTAAAAGTGCCTTAAATGGAAATTCGTGATTTATAATTGAAAAATTGATGTTGTAATTGACAGTATAAGCATGAGTTGAACTTCAATATGCTAATAGAAACGATGATTGATGAATATATGCCGAAATTTTCACAGCTGTAAAGACCGTCTGAAAATTTTAATTGAGTTGTTGTACATAATAGTGAAGGGTGATAATGATATGTTATAAATTATTCTTTCTCTTGAATTAGTAACATGTGATTAGAAGTGTGTTTGGAATAACCTTAGAATCATGCTAGGATATTCGAATTTGTTGAGCATATGTAATCGTCATGATAATTCCTTGCACCACTATGGCTTATGAGTAGTAATAATTTGAACTTGTATGTTAAAACCTTAGAAACTGCTGGTGAACATGTGTACTTAACTTAATACTCAAAGTAACGGTGTGAATTATGTGCTCCACATGCTGAAAGTTGTTGATAAATTGGTGTGCCTAGCTGATAAGTTGAATTCAAATTACATGGAATCAATACTTGCATGTTTATATAAGTTGCTTGAACATATGCCTTAGCGGATCCGAGACCGAACCTTGGACTCCGCCAAAGTAAGCGGGGGAGGGTAACCCACCCGAGACGGGGAGGGGAGGGGAGTGGACTGTGGTACCCGCAATCCCGAATACCCTACGATTGTTTTTGTTGACTTCAAGCAAATGGAGCGTTTTGTAGCCTTACAAAAACGCAAAATGAGACCTACAAAGTGTATAGACACCACTGTGTTAGAGGAGTTGGAGATAGAGACGGATGTCCGTCACATATTCGAGACCTTGGGTTTTACGGGTTTGTATAGGGTGAGGAAGCATACTTACCCTTTTCTTACCTTGGAGTTCATGAGCTCTTTTAACTATGACCCGGGGGTGACCGTGAGTTTAGATTGATGAATACCAGTTTTACGTGACTATGGATCTGTTTGCCTCTCACCTTGGGTTGGCCAAGCCTCCCAAGGACTCCATCACCGACATTCCGGTGAGTGCGGCGTCGCCGCCTAATGCCTTGCTTGACCGGGAAGCAAGCTCCCACCTCGAGCAACATCTTTGATTAATGATGTTGCATATTACCTTGAGGGTCTTTCTCCGTTCTGTCTCGAACCTCCTCTATGACCGAAAGGATATCAGTAAATTGAATAATCATGAGGTCTTACTTTTGATGTCGTACCTCAACCCGGAGCGGGCCGGGGAAAGTGGTCTTTAATGCTCATTCCATAGTTTTGTCTTGCCCTTGCCTTGATGGCTTCTTCCCCTTCCCGGTACACGAGTTGTGGTGCTATTGCCACTCGGTTAGGCTGAAAAGCTAACCTCCTTTGAGGCTTCTTCGGCGTACGTGCCTCTAGCTACCCCACTGCCTACCATGGATCGTGAATACTATCTCGACCTGAAATGATTGAGGACCTTGGCTGACGGTAGCCTAGCGTGGAGGGTGTGGGGGATGAGTTGGATGAAGATTTCGGCTCTCGAGCACCTCCCACCCACGGAGCCCTTGGAGCCGACAGTAGTGGCGGTGGACTCCGATGACGAGGAGGAGGAGGATGATGACAGAGACCCCTTGACTACTGAGACCTATCTCATCGACGGCACCATCCTTGAGGAGATGCCGGAGCCGACGAAGGGCGAGAATGCGGGAGTTCAGGTGGTAGAGAGACCCAGCGTGGTGAGGGGACCCCGTCGAGTGAGGGAGAGGGCCTCGGAGACTAGGCCACAGCCGGTAGCACCACAAAGCGGCAATAGATCTTTCCCATGCTACCCTTACCTCGACACCCCGGAGACGCGATCCGATTACGGCGGAGAGAGTGTCATCTATCTTGACACTCCGGAACATGCACGAGATGGCCTACGCTCGGGGATAGGGGACCGAGGGACCGCATCCGATTTGGTGGAGAGGAGTTGGGGACCACTCGGGGTTTTCCATTCCTACGGGGGTGGATTAGTCGACGTGGGGGCACCTCGGTCCTTCCCTTACGGTGGCTTGACCCCATGGTACGTGGGCCCGGGAGCAGGAGCAGGAGTGGATGCGGGGATCGGGTCGCAGGAGCGGTACTTCGGGTGGTGGTGATGATAAGGTGATGTTTGAAGGCAGCAGCAGGAGTGATACTCCTTGTTTCTATCTTCATTCATGATTGTTAGTAGTAGTTGTTGTTGGTAGCGTGGTTAGATTTTCGGTTGTTTTAGTTGAAACTTTATTTATGAACTTGTATCGTTAGGACATAAGGTAGGATTAGCTACTTTAACCGTTTGCGGGATGATTGGGAGTCGGGTCGTCACCCGACTCAAATTATGTGATGATCATGTTTATATATGTTGGTCTATAACGGGTTGTGTAAGGTACTTGGCGCGGTACTCGACAGAGTACCCCACACTCTATCGAGTAGCTGGAGGAAAGGAAGAAAGAAAACATTCGAACTCGGGCTACTCGATCGAGTAGCCAAGACACTCGATCGAGTAGCATGGCACTCGATCGAGTACCGCTACATACTCGATCGAGTAGTAGCTGCATTACGGGGGTTTTCGAAAATTAAAAATGTTCAATTGTTTTATAATTGCGAGTTTAATGTTTAAAGTAGTTATTAGTGCGTAGTAACACCTTTGAACTGTTAAATTCATATGTTGGAAGTCGTGCTTGAAGTTTATAAGCGTATTTGTCACAGCTAGTGAAGCAGCGATAGTTTCTTGTACTTTAATGTTGCATACGCCTCATTACGACTTATTTATCGGAATTATATCTTCTCACACACTTGTGCATACCATAGTATCGTGCCTTACGGATGATGACTAACTAGTCCGGTGGTTAGTGTATAATTGCTAATTTAACGAGTTCGTGCTTAACGAGTAATGTCCGCGATAGATAACATGTTTTAACCCATGTCATGAATCAAATAATAAGTAAAATGCGTGGTAATTTGGGTGGTGAACTTCGGGGACGAAGTTCCTTTTTAGAGGGGAAGAGTAATGTCGCGAAATAAAAAGGTTGTTTTTGAATAATGTTTTGCTTGTTTATAATGTTGTTGGTAGTTGTTTATAATGTTGTTGGTATCATGTGTTGCTTTAAAAAAAAAAAAAAAAAAAAAAATTTGAAGTATAACGACTTACTTTCTTTAGTTCTTTAAAGTGAGTGTGATCGTATTTGAATCACGTTGCCAAGTAACATGGTGGCATTGGTTGTACCATATGATAGTTGATATGAGACATGTTCTAGATCGATAGTTTGATAGTCGATACTGTATGTCGATACTGTATGTCGATACTGTATGTCGATACTGTATGTCGGGTGATCGTAGGTGGCGATTCGCATTGCGAGTTGGATGTTTTATATATATATAAAATAACGGTTGACTGTGATAAAGCTTGCATGATAGTGGCAAGAATCGATAGGTATAAATGTGGACGGTGATGATGATGACATGGGGGGGGATGGTGTTTACAAGGAGTAGTGGTTTGACCGGGAAGATTGGTGAGATTGTGTTGGTTCCGTGTCATGAGCGGGAGAGGTGAGTTGAACTTCGGGGATGAAGTTCTCTTTAAGGGGGGAAGACTGTAATACCCGCCCTTTTAGGGACCCTTTGACCATCATTGACTGTCCTTGGGAGCGGGAGTAATCTTAGGAAAGTAGGCCAAAACCATCTTGGGGTGCGTGTTAAGGGTGGTACTCGATAGAGTAGAGGCTACTCGATCGAGTAGCTAGGTTACTCGATCGAGTACGGGGCTACTCGATCGAGTATGTTGGGTACTCGATCGAGTGCCGGGTTTTCAGCGAGGGTTTTATATCGCGTTTTGTTAAATCCGTAAATCACTTCCGCCACTTTCCTCCTATCCTTCAGTCGCCCCTTTCCCTTCCCTTCACCTTAAAACCTCCATGGAAGCCTTTTGAAGATCCTTGTGCCTTAGGAGAGCGTCTCTTGAGTCGGGTAGCGGTCTTTTGCTGAGTTTCTCCCTAATAGGTATGTCATAGTCATCATCCGTGCCTTTGTCTCTATAGTTAGGGTTTGCTTGTTAGTAATAGATATTTGTATGGTGGTTATAGGCTTTGCTTGGTCGCTGATATGTTATCTGTCGGCGTGGATTGGTTGCGGTTGCTTAAAGGTAGGTTCGCCTACTCAGTTTCTGTAGATGGTCTAGTGTGTCGGATATTGTGGCTGTGTTGTGTTTGGTTGTTTGCTATAATTATTGTATCGTGATGGTTGTGATCGTTGTTGATGGTTCTCGAGATGCGTTCTCGGCTGAGTGGGGTCACTTGCGGGAGTGGCTTCACGCCCTAGTTTCGCCCTTCGTGGAACCCGCCACGGAAGGGGATGTGCACATTAATGGACAGGGTTATCGCTCGATATGATGAGCGGGGATTTGGTGGGTATGGCTGCGGTCCCCCACTGGCAGGGCTGGTCCAGTGGACGGTCAGTGACAGAGTTGGTTGGATTATGGTGGTTGCGTTTGGGACTGATAGTAGTGTTGTATTGATAATTGTAGTTGCCGTTGTGTTGTCTTATCTCAGTACTGACCTTGTGTGGTTGTTTGTTTGTTATGTGTCTGCCGTGATCCCTTATGGTGAGCAGTCGGTCTTAGCAGGTGTTGATGTTGTTGATAGCTGAGGTCCGGGCAGGGATGAGTCTTCACGAGATATGATGGTCATAGCGAGTAGTCTTTGAGTTGTACCTTTGTATCGTATTTTGGTTTGAATCACTTGTAATATAACTTAATAGTTCTTTTATTGACGTTTGATAATTACTTTCCTCGGGCAACCGAGATGGTAACGCCCTTATATGCTAAGGAAGGCCTAGTTAAGGCTCCTCTGGATATGGCGGTGTTACACCCTGTGCTTGTTGATGAAAGACGAGTAAGAAGAGAGCAATTAGAGGAGGAAAAAAGAAAGAAAAGGGGGAAAAGGAAGAGTACTGGAAAAGGAAAAGGAAAAGCAATGAAAACAGTGGAACCAACACCATCACCAGCAAAACAGGCGACAATAGACAATGCTGTGTCATCACCCATGACAATACTTGGGAGTAGGAAGAAAGTAACATCAGATGGACTTGGTTGTTCACTAGATTGTGGGCCGGATGCAGTACTTCCTGAGGTTATTTCAAGGTTTATGCGCGCTAATCAACCACTGTTCTCGGGTATGCTTCTCAAGAGGAAGCAAGTGTTGGATTATGCCTTCCTAGATGACCATGTTTTCCCGCTAACATAAGCTCACATTCACAATTTAATGCTCTGTCTTAAAAAATCAAACGGCACAAAAATTGAAATAACATAATTTCATTTACAAATGCAGGGAAAACCTTGTTGTTTATAAAGACATAATGTTCCTGAAAAGATCTAACTTCATGTCCATGAGACCCACAGTTCATCTGAATGCTGACGTAATTGAATGCTGGTCTTTATTATTACATGATATAGAGCAAAAAGAGCCAAGCAATCTAACACTGTTTTTCTTTGGAATTAGGCATATGGTATGTTACGAACAATGTTTTGTTGTGTTATAATTGTCAAGTTTTGATGTTACAACTTTATATGCTAAGTAAAATTGCTGAGTGATTTTCATTGCTTCATACCCCCACCAGGCTGCTCTCCAGTCACTTGTTGAGAACGTTGATAATGACAGTCAATATGATTTAAGCATCGATGCTTTGTACCAAGCTTGGGAACAGTTCTTGGAAGACAACAGAATAGAGTGCAACCTAAAAGCAGCTATTGTTTTCATCCCAATTTTGTGGAACAACCACTATTTATGTGTCTGCCTGAACCAGCAAAAATGGATAGTTGAAGTATTGGATAATAAAAAATATGACAACTGGCTAAATTCTAAAGTATATAGAGTTGCATTCATAGTGGTATGTTTACTTGAATTGTAATACTTTTTTTTCCAAAGTTATGAATATACTAACACATACTTTTTGGACTTAACTCAAGGCTGGAGCAATGTTTGACTTCCTGGCAACAAAAAATAACACCTTGGATGCTGATTTGGAACAATGTCAAGAATTTATCAACATTGTCAATGTGCCTTTCACTTGGCAGTTACCAGTCGATCTCGATGAGGAGTCAGGTTATTTTCTAATGATGCACATGTTGTGTTATGAAGGCCGGCTGTATGAATCAGAACTCGGGAGGAAGATAATGAGGAGAAATTACTGTGGTGAGATGGCTGCAACACTTATCCTGGCTGACATCAATGAGGTTAGAGAGGACTTGCTTTCAAGGACAACTACTTTCATAGAAGAGAAAGAAGAAATATGGAAGCACCTAAAACCAAAAAGAGATGCAGCGGATACACAAGTAAAAAAAAAAATGTTGCTAGGACAAAAAAACTGTTAATAAACCTAAAGAATCCAGCGAGCACTGTTGATGGTCAGCAAATGAACACTGAGGAACATGTGTTACGCAGTGCATCAAAGCCGCCATTGCCACCAAAGCACAAAAGAAACGCCAATACTCAACAAGGTGCAACAGGTGCAGGAAGAGGGGGAAGGGGTGCTGCACGAGGAGGAAGGGGTGGCCGAGGAAAGGCAAAAAAAAATAGTAACTTTGTCTTTATTTTGTCTAAAAAACAGTTAATAGTTATGGTTTGATTTTGAAACTATTGTAACTTAATTAGGAAGTATTATGATGCTAAAAATATGTAATTTGCTGAAAGATCAAACTGTAGGTATTTTAACCATAGTATAATTTGACTAAAAATGATAATATTTTTATGAAATGCATGATTATAACATTGAAACTAATGATTATACCAGTTATAGGTTAGATTGTAACCCAATATCTTGTGTTATAATAATCATTCATCTGTGTTATATAAAGTAACATATAACCAATATAAAAATGGAAATGTTAATTATAACACTGAATTTGAAGTTTCACAACACTCTGAATAAAAGATGCGTACATTGTAATAATAGAAATATGTATTATAACACTGAAAATGATGAATGTTCCAGTTATAAGTGAAGATTTTAATTCAATATCTTGTGCTATAATAATGGTTCATCTCTGGAATTGTTACAAAGATATAAAAAAATGTAATAATGAAAATGTTAATTAAAACACTGAAATTGGAGTTTATAGTTCTATTTTAGATTGTAACCCTGTCTGAAATTGCAGACTATAACACTGAAGAATATAACACTGAAGATAATGATTGTATACCAGTTCTATTTTAGATTGTAACCCTATGTCTGTAAAAAAATACACACTATGTAACAGTTACAAGTAAAAATTGTAATTGAAATATAGCACTGAAAATGATGAATGTACCAGTTATAAGCATAGATTGTAACTCAATATATTGAGTTATAATAATATTTCATCTATGTTATATAAAGTTACAGACAGAAAAATGTATAAAATGTAATAATGAAAATGTGGATTATAACACTGACAACAATGATTAAGAGTGATTTATAACACAATAAAAATGCACTTTGTAATAATTAAGAATAATATTATAACATTGACAACCATGATTATAACAATGATTTCCAGAAAAATGATAATTCTTCTAATTATTAAGTTTTGTAACATTTAATCTGTTAAAATGTAATAACTAGTAGCTAGTCTTCTTCAGAAGCAAAATCTGATAGTCTAATCAAACTCTTCTCTTAATCTAATAGCTCTCTTTCTTATTCATCTTCCTCTTCATCTCCTTCTTCTTCGTCTTCTTCTTCATTCTCTTCATCATTATCTTCTTCTTCTTCTGATGAATCATTCTACAAAGAAAAATGCCAAGCTCAAAAGCACAAACAAACACAAGAATTTCAACAAAAAATCAAATAAAAGGTTTTGTGAAAATAATACATACATTTTTTATATCTGGAGCTTTTTTAACAAAAGGATTTGGACAATTTCGTTTGTCATGATACCCCATTTGTTTGCAGTTGTTACAGAGTCTTTTTGGCTTTTTCGCCTTCTATATTGCCTTTTTCTTATCCGACAACATTCTCTTCCCTCTACCTTTATTCTTTGCGCGACGTGGAGGCAATATCGTCACTGTGGAAGTTGAACTGCACCCCAACAACTGCTCCATTTCTTGATCCTTTGTCATTTGAACATCCTGAGGACAGAATTTCTCGCGAAATGACTTCAACAGACATGATAGCTCCTTTACTTGACCCTCCGGCAGTGACTTCAGAACAGGGAAAATAGAATAGAACTCAGACCAAATAACAGAGACAGCTAATTTGTGATAGTGAGTAGCATCAACGTTTTCATCAACAGTGTCGTGTGCAACAACAAAAATAGTCCTGTAAGAATTCTTTGCCCACCGTTTCAAGATATATTTCTAAGGTATTTTAGTGATTTGTTTCCCCTTCAAAATAGAGACAATATGACAGCACAAGAGTCCTTTCCTTTCAAGCAGTTTGCATGAACAAGAAGCATCTTTAGTCAGAATACTTTACACAACTCTGAAAATTTTGCCACTAATTCCATCACCAACTTCAGAATACTCATGATCAATGTCATGTATTACTCCAACGACACCACATGAGCATATAGCAGTCTCCACTTCACCTTGGAACTCCTTGAAAAAAGCATGGGTATACAAAGTTGAAGCATGCTTCTCTATTCCTAGTGGCGATACTAAGTTGGGAAGCGCATGATCACTATCTTTGTCAAGGCAGGTTTGTGCATAACGCTGCTGGTCTATAGCACTTTGAAAACTCAACAAAAATTCAACCAGAGTGCCAAACTTATTCTCAAAACGTTTGAAAAAGGAATTCTCACTTTCAGATCTTTGCGTAGTTCTCAATATACAACTCATAGGCAAATCAGTAAAATATGCAGGAATCCATTGTGCACGATCAGAATAAATACTACACAATCAAGAATTATCTTCCAAATTAAATTCTTTAATAACCTCCGCCCACTTAGACTCAAACTCGGAAACAGTCAAAGTAATATCCCAGACAACTGAATTGAAACGAGGCAGAAAGTCTGTATCGTTGCATATGGATGGACCTACTTTGACAGTCACTTTTTGCATGATATGCCACATGAAAAAGCGGTGACGAGCTTTCTTAAAAACTTTGGGAACAACCAGTATAAGTCCGGGGGCCTGATCAGTAACAATACATTGAGGTTCTTTTTTATTCATTGCATCCAAAAAAATTTTCAAGACACCACTTAAATGATTCCTCATCCTCGTGTTCAAGCAATGTTGCACCAAATGTAACAGACTTCTTATGATGATCAACACCAGTGAAAGGTGCAAACATCATATTATACTTGTTGGTTCCATAAGTTGCATCAAAACTAACAACATCACCAAACAATGAATAGTTCAGCCTAGATTGTGAATCACATCAAAAGAGTCTAGACAAAATCTGTGATTCATCAGTGTAATACGCAAAATAAAACCCCTTGCTTGTTTCAGAAATATCTTTAAATCGATCAATGACCATTTGAGCATCTTTTCCACCTATAAAACACTTGACATCCCTGTTGAAATTCTTAAACTCCGTCAATGATGCATGAACATTTTCATAGCCATTCGCATACTCTTTGCAAACCCTAAAACTTGTTGAAGCGCCTATGTTCACCTTAGAGTTATTGATAATTGTCTGCTTGTGAAATGCATTAAGCTTCCTTGTCAATTTCTGAAGATGAGCATCCTTAACAGAGCAAAGAATGTGATTGTGAAAATCATGGAACATGTCAACGACATAACCTTTGCCGTTATATCTAAACCTGATCATTGCAAGACAGCCTACCCTTGTAATTTTCACTGACCTTATATTGCTCTTATTTTCCACATTCCTACTTTCTCTAAAACCTTGCTGATTACAATCAACAAACTTATTGTATATTTCACCACCTCTCAGTTTTTTTGTAGTGTACAATCTAGGTTCAAAACCACATGAGAGAGCATAAACCTTGTAAAACAGAACCGCTTCAGCAAGTGAACTAAAAAACATCCCCAACCTAGGAGTAAACTCCATTTATACCCTCCTCATTCATTGCTCACTACCACCAGGTGTGAAACTCAAGATAAAAAGATGCCTATTATGCGTAGAAGAAGAGGACGCAACACATGTAGGTGTATCATTAAAAACATTGCCACTGCTAGCTACAGAACAAAAAAAAAATAACACAAAAATTACCACAAGTAGTTGACCAACGTGTTAAACAAAATATATTAACAACGACAAATGTGTTCAAGTTTCAAATAATTATCAAGTTACAACTAGGCCAGAATAATGTTACAAATAAAACTACATATGTTATAACAATCAAGATACAACTGATCAGAATAATGTTACAAACAGCAGGACATGTGTTACAACAAATCAAGTTTCAACTAATTATCAAGTTACAACTAGGCAAGAAGAATATTACAAACACAAGTACATGAGTTACACCTAATTGAATCGAATAAATTATAAAAAGCCAAAAAACTATATGAATACCAGAAATAAGAGTAGTAGAAGTAGGAGGTTGTTGAATTGCATTGATTTCCATTGAGCAAACTGAATAAATTGAACAAAGAACGATAGATTAAGACTCACATAAGTCCAGAAAATGAATAAAGATGAACGAAAACGCGAATTACAAAAATTAGCAAACAAATACATGAGTACAAATAATTGAAACGAATTCATACCAGAATTAAGCGTAGTAGAAGTAGGAGGTTATTGAATTCCATTGATATCCATTGAGTACGAACTTTAATTTACGTTAAGAAGCTAAACAAAAATCAAATTGACGAAAAAAAACCAAGGATATTTGAAATTTAGGGTTAGATTTTCCCCAAAAAAAAAAGGAGAAAGAATGAATATATGAAACAGTTATATAACAGAAAATAGGGTTGACCGAGTTAATTAAAATCTTATCTGCTACGTGGAAAAATCTCGTGCGTTAATATAATTGATCCAACGACAGGAACCATAGGGTTGACCGACTTAACATAGGTGGGCCATGGTTTAACACTAAAGATATTAATTAAACTACGCTTGTAACAAATAAAACGTTTAATGTAACACTTACAATGTCTATTGTAACACATTTGGATTACAAAGGGAATAAATGAATGAATGTTTGTTATTCAAGTGAATGTTTACACCTCCATGTTCAGTGAAATAAATAACGCATAATTCTGAATCCAATTCATTAACACACCAAATATACCATTTAAACAATGAAAATTTTAAAATGAAAAACACACATACAAAAAGGAAATTAATGATTCTTAGTATTAAGATTTGTAACATTGGGTCTATAAAATGTAATCTCAACGATTACAACTTATAACAACATAAGAGATGAGCTAGCAACAAACATTAATTCTAATAATAAGTTAAAAACTAATTTGTAAAACTAGTGACTAGACCTTTCCAGCTCAAATTAAAGATCGACACTGTTCTCGTACTTTCTTATCCTTCCTCTTCTTCTACTCTGCCTAATTCGAGACTTCTTCATCCTCTTCTTCATCTTCGTCTGATGATGAATTAGCCTGCCAAATGGAATAACAATATCAAAAAAACAATAGTACAAAAAAACACTACTTCAAGGAAAAATAATAAAAAAACGTAAAAATCCATGAAATTGATACATACATTTTGTTGGGCCTGGAAATTCGCAGATACCCTTGATCAACATCTTGCCTTGGCCTGACTGTCAGGGTGTCAGGATGTCAAGCTGTCAGGACACATGAAGATAGGCGTCAGGCCATGGAGAGGACAACGGTCAAAATATCAGGACGATATTAGACCGGGAAATCATATTAAGAGAAGATTACGCGCATAGCATTAAATGGGAAGATTCGGCAATTAAGAGCAGTAATTAAGGGCGTAATAATGGATATTATTACAGGTGATTAATACGGAATATTCAGCATTTATGAAGAGATTTACCAGCCGTTCATCATATGACTATATAAAGGAGCATATGGAATTCGTGAGAAAAAGAGGGATTTACAAGACAAAATCTATAAAACAATATTCATATACAATTCTTAAGATAATTACGTTCTAATTGTGCTGAAATACTCAATATAATAGTGAAATCCTCTCCTGGCTTGGTGCCCGTGGTTTTTTCCCATTTAAGGGTTTTCCACGTACAAAATTCTTTGTCTTATTATTGTTCTTTTTATTGTATTTCTACTCTTGCATTTCGTCCTGACGACCTGATTTACAGAATAACTAGAGCTAGTTAACCCTACCTAAATCTAACCTGACCTGATTTCGCCTTGCGCAAAATCCATACAAAATAATTGGCGCCCACCATGGAGAATCAAGCTCTTTAAATCTTTTTTCCTCATCTTACAAAAATTCAAAAATCCTACAAAAATGGCCCAGCCTACCATGGAAGAACAATTGAATACAGCCCTCCAACAAGTAGCTGAGTTGGAAAGCTTAAAAGAAAAAGTAGCCCAAACTGAGGCTGAAATCCTGCAATTAAAAGAATCTGAGTCGGCTCTGAAACAAAAGTTGGAAAAACCCCAAGGAGCAGGCTCTAGATTCCAGCCAGGAACACCATTTGCATCAATTATCAAAAACATTGATTTTTCCAGCTTTGGGAGCCCAAGTGGTTCTAAATTTGCCAATGTTGATGACGATGGTGAGTTAAAAAATGACGATGGAAAACCTAATGAATTTACAGCAACCATCATGATGACAGTAGTCCAGGAAATCAAGAAGCTCAATGAAAAATTCGACAAGATACCTGGAGTACCTGCCAGTCTAGAAGAAGCTGCCCCTGACAGCTATGTTGATTCGCCTTTCATAGACGAAATATCAAAGGTTGACGTGCCTAAAAAGTTTGTGGTCCCATCTATGAAAATCTATGATGGAACTACAGACCCACAAAATCATGTAGCCCTCTACAAACAGAAAATGTTAGCAGCATCCATTCCCAGTGAGTTCAGACAAGTTTGCATGTGTAAGGGATTTGGAACAACCCTGACTGGACCTGCTTTACAGTGGTACATTAACCTGCCAACTGGGAGCATCCATTATTTTGCCAACCTGATCAACAACTTCAACCAGCAGTTTGCGAGTAGCAGGGAGTTGGAGAAACGATCCAGATCTTTACAGGATAACACAGAAGCCTGATGAAACTCTCAGGACATTCCTTGCAAGATTCAACAGAGAGAAAGTATCTATTCCCATGTGTGACGTTGGAACAGCAGTGGAGGCATTCAGACAGGGATTGCTACCTCATAGTGACTTATACAACAAGCTCACTAAATATCCCTGCCATACCTTCGAAGATATCCAGGCCAAAACCCTCACTTTTATCAGGCTGGAAGAAGACAAGAGCTACAAACTCGGATCGTCTAGTGGACCAAAAGACTATGAAAAAATCAATAGGAAAAGCAATAAAGGAAACAATTACAGACCTACTTCATATTCCAGGCCAAATCATTCAGAAGTCAACCTGGCACATGAGTATCAAGGTAAGGCTAAAATTTTCCCGCCTATTTCTGAACATAACTTCGGTGTTGATATTGCAGGGTTAATCCAAAGGCTTGACAACATGGGACCAGTAGTCAGATGGCCCAGAAAGGTAGAAAATCCTTACCCTAGGAGAGATAGCTCCAAATGGTGCGAATTCCACATGGACGTTGGACACACAACGGATGATTGCTTCACCCTGAGGAAAGAAGTAGCTTATCTACTGAAATCTGGATACCTCAAAGACCTGATCAAGACGAAAGGAAGGAACGCAGACCAAGGCAAAGAGAACCAGGAACATAAGCAGGATCGCAGCCTTCCCCCACCACCTCCAATCTATGAAGTAAAATTCATATCTGGTGGATCAGAAATCTGCGGCCTAACCAGTTCAACAGCGAAAAAGATAGCCAGGACGCCAAGGATCACATCACCCTGCAGACCGCATCATATCTCAACAATCACTTTCAGTGACTGCGACCTGAAGGTATCCCTGATATTCATCATGATGTCCTGGTAATCTCTATGCAGATTGGAACAGCCACAGTAAGAAGGATCCTAGTAGACGGAGGCAGCTCAGTAAACTTGATCATGCTAGATATGCTGAAAGCTATGAAGATCAATGAAGATCAAATCACCAAAAAATCCAGCGTTTTGGTAGGGTTCAGTGGAGAAACCAGAAGCACATTAGGAGAAATCCACCTCCCAACCTACGTTGAAGGAGTCTCATCCTATGAGAAATTTGGAGTCCTTGATTGTCTGTCGTCCTACAGTGTTATTTTGGGCAACCCTGGATTCATAATGTCAAGGCCGTGCCATCAACCTATCACCAGTGTATCAAGATACCAACAGATTGGGGCATAACCACAATCAAAGGAGATCACAAGACAACCCAAGAATGCTATACAACAGCCTTGAAACCTCCCAAGGCAGGTAAGTCCCTTGCATAGAAATTACAGTACCCTGTCAGGAGCACTTATGTAGCACCTCCCAGAATGGAAACAGATCAGGTAATCCTAGACCCTGAGTACCCTGAAAGGTATGTTTTAGTAGGATCTGATGCCCCAGATAATGTCAGACCCGAACTAGTTAAATTCCTTAAAAATAAATCATCTTGGTTTGCTTGGTCTCATTTTGATATGACTGGAATTAATGCTAATATAATTACACACAAACTTAATATTGACCCATCTTTCAAGCCTGTACAACAGAAAAGACGAAAATTTGCAGCTGAAAGAAATATTATAATCAATGAGGAAGTGGAAAAACTCCTGGATATGGGAATGATCAGGGAAGTAATGTACCCTGAATGGCTGGCTAACGTGGTTGTTGTGCAGAAAAAGAATGGGAAATGGAGAGTCTGTGTAGATTACACTGATTTGAACAAAGCCTGCCCCAAAGACCCATTCCCTTTGCCACATATTGACGCCATGGTAGACGCCACAGCATGGCATGAGATGCTGACATTCATGGATGCCTCCAGTGGATTCAATCAAATAAAAATGCACCCTGCTGACCAAGAGAGTATTACATTCATTACAGACCGAGACATATACAATTACACTGCTATGCCTTTCGGCCTGAAGAATGCAGGGGCAACGTACCAGCGCCTGGTCAACATGATGTTCAAAGATCAAATTGGTGATACCATGGAAGTCTACATAGACGACATGGTGGTAAAGTCCAAAAATGCAGAAGATCACGTAAAGCATTTGGAAGTAGCATTTAAAATATTGGAAAAATACAACATGAAGCTCAACCCTGCAAAATGTCACTTTGGAGTTTCTGCAGGTAAGTTCCTTGGATACATGGTTATGAAAAGAGGCATAGAAGCCAGCCCGGAACAGATAAAAGCTATCCTGGAACTTCAGTCACCCAAGTCTGTCAAAGATATTCAGAAATTGACAGGCCGGGTAGCTGCCCTAAACCGGTTCATATCAAGATCCTCTGAAAGGTGTAAAACATTTTACAACCTGCTCAGAAAAAATAAACAGTTTAATTGGACGGATGAACATGAGGCAGCCTTTCAAGACTTAAAATCCTACTTGTCATCTCCACCCTTACTGGCTAAACCAGAAAAGGGAGAACCCCTGTCAGTATACTTATCTGTCACTGATACAGCAGTCAGTGCGATCCTTGTAAAAGAACAGGAAGGTCAACAACATCCGGTCTATTATGTAAGTAAGAGCCTGCTGGATGCTGAGATAAGGTATGGATTACTTGAAAAATATGTTTTAGCTTTAATTATGTCGTGTACTAAACTAAGACCCTATTTTGAAAGCCACCCCATTATAGTCAGGACCAACTTACCTATAAAATCTGTCCTGCGTAAGCCTGAATTATCAGGTAGGATGGCCAAGTGGTCAGTTCAAATTAGCACATATGATATCTCCTTTGAACCCAGGGCAGCGATCAAATCGCAGGCTCTAGCAGACTTTGTGGCTGATTTCAGCCCTAACCTAGAACCTGACCTAAAAAGAGAGGTCAATCAATTAGAAAATAAAACTCCGGATCAAGAATGGACTTTGTTCATATATGGGGCATCTAATGCCATGGGGACAGGGTTAGAACTAGTACTTAAATCACCACAGGGAGATATGATAGCGCAGGCTATAAGCTGCAAATTCAAAGCTACTAACAATGAAGCGGAATATGAAGCTCTGATAGCAGGCTTAAAGGTATGTCTAGACCTCGGTGTTCAAAATCTAAAGGTAAAAACGGATTCGCTTCTAATTGCTAATCAAATAAAGGGAATTTATACGGCTAAGGATGCAAAAATAATTTCGTATTTAGAATACGCAAAAAACCTTACCACTACATTTCCTTTATTTGATATAGATCAAATATCAAGAGACCTGAACACAAAGGCTGATGCTTTGGCTAGCCTAGGTTCAAATTTTACCCCTACGGTTCTTGATAAAATACCAATTGTTCATTTATTAGAGCCAGCCATCAACAAGCCTGAACAAGTCAACCCTGTCAATCAGGATAGTAATTCTTGGACCAAACCCTATTATGATTGGTTTCTCCGAGGAATACTGCCTCAAGGGAGACACGAAGCAAGGACTTTTAAAATTAGAGCATCAACCTATGCTATTATCAATAACACTTTATTCAAGAGATCGCAGGCCGGACCATACCTGAGATGCTTGGAACCTGACGAAGCCAAATTAATACTTCAAGAAATACACGATGGACATTGTGGTAACCATAAAGGAGGAAAAATCCTGGCAAGTAAAGTACTCAGGACTGGCTACTACTGGCCTACACTGAGCGCTGATTGCCTGGAATACTCTTCAAAGTGTGAAGCCTGTCAAGTTCATGCACCAATCATACATCAGCCATCTGAGCTCCTTCACTCAATTTCTGCACCCTAGCCATTCATGAAGTGGGGCATGGATATCGTGGGAAAGCTACCTGTAGCTCCAGGACAAAAAGTATTCATGTTGGCTATGACTAATTACTTCTCCAAATGGATCGAGGCTGACTCTTTCAGGCAAGTAACCAAAAAATAAGTAATATCCTTCATTAAGACGAATATTATTTGCAGATATGGAGTCCTATCAGAAATAGTATGTGACAATAGAACCCAATTTGTGGGGAAAAAGACCCAAGCATTTTGCCAAGAATGGAATATCAGCCTGGTAACATCCACCCCTGGATATCCAAAAGCTAATGGCCAAGCTGAATCCAGTAACAAGGTAGTCATAAGCTACCTAAAGAAGAAACTAAAAAGAAGGCGAGGCAGATGGGCTGAAGAACTTCTATTAGTACTATGGGCAGACAGGATAACCCCAAAAACATCAACAGGCCAAACACCTTATTCTTTGGTGTATGGCTGTGAAGCTGTCATTCCTGTAGAAGTTCGGGTGCCAACATCAAGATACAGCCTGAACAACGTTGAAGCAAACAGAGACCTGATGCAAGATAAACTGGTCCTGACAGAAGAGCTAAGAGATGCTGCCAAAATCAGGATGGCATCATACCAACAAGCAGTAGCCAGGACTTACAATAAAAATGTTAGAATTATAGTCTTCAGGGAAGGAGACCTCGTCATACGAAAAGTTTTTCCAAACAAAAAAAGAAAAATCAGCAGGCAAGCTTGGCCCCACATGGGAAGGCCCCTACTTAATTGATTCAATCGTTGGGCAAGGAGCATACAGGCTCCAAACATTAGAAGGAGAAATGATCCCAAGATCTTGGAATATAACTCGTTTAAAATTATTCCATGTATAAAACCAATATCAGGCCATCATCAGGTACAAAATCATATCTCTACTATTAGTAATTCAACCTGATGTGCTATCTGAAAAATTACGTGCTTTATATGCTCTATGTGCAATCCATGCCTATATATTTAACTAACTCAACTTCTCTTATTTTTTGAATCCTGAACAATTATACATGATAAATGTTTATATGCATAAATATTCAGGATTGAGGGCTACTCCACTATATGTCAAAATCTGAAACAAAAAATTTGCACTTAATTGTGCCTAACGAGTTAGTAACCATCACCGGATACAGTAAGTGTCAGGACCAATCAGGCATAAAATAAAGCCTGACCTGACTAGGCTTACTGCACACATTTACAACCGGCTGGACGCAGCAAGACGGTGGAAGGGTGTGCCATCCCAACCATTAGTCTAAAAAGCTCTCATGTCAGGCCGAGTACCAAGCCCTCCAGTTAGGCATGGGACATAAGCCCTCTAGTCAGGCCGGGTTTCCCACCCCTTCAATCACTATGGCCAAAACCATACTTGGTTGAATTACTCACGATAGCTCAAATGACAGGTCTAACAGGAAAACAAAGTTCACAGGTTCAAAGAAATTCAAAAAGTAAACTAGATGTCAAAGAAATAAGCAAAATCAGCCAAGTAAGGCCATTACGATCATATTAATAAAACCCTTACCCCCTGGGACAAAGGCATCAAAATATTCGTAAAGGCCAGGGGTAATCTCCCTGACCTGACCAGAGAAAAAAAATTGTTTGTCCAGGGACATCCCCCCTGGATGGGCCAAATACCAACAAAGAAAAAATCAAACTACTGCTTCTCCTTAGAAACAGCATCAGCACTTCCACTCTTAGCCGGATCAGCATCAACATCCTGCTCCCCTGGAGAATCGACCTCCTGCTCATTTCCCACGTTATGCAGGTCAGGATACTTTGAAGCAGCAAAAGCCATCTCAGCTTCAGGGTTCCATTTTGCTCTGGGCTCAACAGGCTCCGACATAGCAGCCACATTTCCCTTAATATAAAAATAAAGGGAAGTATAATCAAGCTTAAACTCCAAATCATCCCTCTCCTGGGTGAGCTCTTCATTTCTGTCCAGCGCCTCCTGCAAAAGCTGCTTATTTGAACCTGCCTCAGCCTTAGCAGCGTCCCTCTCAGCCTGCACCCTCGCCAAGTCAGCGGCTTTAGCTGCCAGGTCAGCCCTTGCAAAGTCCAGTTCAGACTTCAGCCTATCATAATCTGATCTCATCAAATCAATCCTAGCTACCAGAGAAGTGGCCTGATAAACATTATGGAGACAGGCCGCAGCACCCTGATCGAAATCAAAAAGAATAAATATTATATCACAATAATAAAAACATCCAAACAAAATACACACAATAATAAAAGTAGCATACCCCCTCACAGCAGCCAAGGCACCTGCCAGAAGGTTGACAGAGTGGTCCACTGAAGCAACCACCTGGGTAGCAGTCTCCACAGGGTCAAGAGTGAGCATGACATCTGACTGGGAAGCAACATAATCCCTAATCTTCACCTTAGCAGCCTCCACATTATCCACCTTTCCTCTCACCTCTCTGACTGAGGCAGATATATCAACATCTTCAATTTTTCTCTTTTGGGTTGTTGGACTTGTTTCAACAGAGGCAGCAAGAGCAATAGAGACCTTGGAAACGTCAAGCAATTTAGTTAAGTCAATAAAAGGCTCAGCATCTCCGCTTCCCTGGGAGCCTTCCTCTTTGATCTTAGCCAGCCTGGCTGAGAGGTCAGCCATACCAAATCTGGCAAGGCGAGTAGATGACCTGGTGGCTATAACACGAAACACTGCATTAGCAATATAAACTAAATATCATGAAAGAGCCAAAAATAGGAAGAAAGGCGTAAATAAAATAAACTTACTGCCTGAAGTGGAATCACTAACGGCCTTTGAAGGTTTAGGCGCCCTGGCAGTACCATCAGCCTTCAAGCAGCGAGGAAGATGGCCAGCCCCGCAATAGAGAGGCCAAGACCTCTCCAAAGGAGGAATATCAAGGAAAGCAGAAATACTTGCAGTAGGGTACTCAATTTCAGTAACCCAGTCATCAACTGCGCGCAAAAGAGGTACGATTCAATATAATTTTATTTTTTATATACTAACGAACAAAACGTGCAGGATAAGAGAAAGGTTAAAATACTCACCAGCAACATAAGCCTCGTAGTTCAAATAAGCCAGGTCAGGACCCACAGAATTGGTCCTGATAAACATGTACCCAGCATCCCAATTCTTGTCATGACCGCTGTCCAGATTGCTGAGAAAGGGAGTAGTGGAAGGCCTGACCTTAAAACTTATACGGCCAGGGCTATTGGTTTTGACAGCATAGCAGGCTTTCAGATCACAAAGAGAAAATGAAATATTATGCTTTTTTGCAGAGATATTCGATAGAGCAAACCACTTTCCAAACCATAGGCATCAACTGATATGATGGGACACTGATTTATTTAATAACCTCCACCATGAGAGGAGAGAAAGGAAGCTTGCAACCTACCCTGAAGGCCCAGTCATGAATACAGAACCAACCAGGACATGCCCAGTCAGCCCTAATAGGAGAATTTTCAGGGATCCAAACTTCGGAATCAGCAGGCATGATTCCCTTATCTTTCAACACTTTTTCAAATTCCGGCTTCAGGCGATTTGATAAAGACTGATCATCTTTCAAAGCTTTTGTGGGTTTAAATTGGAAATCACCATGAGAAATTGAAATCATCTCAAGAGGAGGATCATTCGTTTTACCAACCACAGGAGGTTGAACAACAGGAGATGAAGGAACATACTCAGAAGTAGTTTCTTCAGGATTTTGAGCAGTTGGAGTTTCAGGAGCCATCGCCCTGGTTGATTTCTTTTTTCCGGCCATTTTTTGAGGGGTTATTAAAAATTAAACGAAGACTAAAAACTGGGAATTAAGGAAGTTGAAGAAGAAAATTATTGGAAGAAGGTAAAACAGATCTTTTGGTGAATATTAACTTAATGAAGTGAAGGGGTATTTATAGTAGGTGAAACTGAGGTTTCTACCACAAATTGGACAGGTAATCATTGAAGAAGTTGCAGTAAATACAACACGCGTCACAAACTGAGCAAAATAGCCGTTACAGGAACTGCCTAGCCACAATTCAACCGTTGAGCAGTTTTCCAAAGATTTAAGTTATCTCCTTATTTTTTGTCCTGACACATCGAAAATAAGGAGATAAGGGGAATTGTTGGGCCTGGAAATTCACAGATACCCCTGATCAACATCTTGCCTTGGCCTGACTGTCGGGGTGTCAGGATGTCAAGCTGTCAGGACACATGAAGATAGGCACCAGGCCATGGAGAGGACAACGGTCAAAATATCAGGACGATATTAGACCAGGAAATCATATTAAGAGAAGATTACGCGCATAGCATTAAATGGGAAGATTCGACAATTAAGAGCAGTAATTAAGGGCGTAATAACGGATATTATTACGGGTGATTAATACGGAATATTCAGCATTTATGAAGAGATTTACCAGTCGTTCAGCATATGACTATATAAAGGAGCCTATGGAATTCGTAAGAAAAAGAGGGATTTACAAGACAAAATCTAGAAAACAATATTCATATACAATTCTTAAGATAATTACGTCCTAATTGTGCTAAAATACTCAATATAATAGTGAAATCCTCTCCTGGCTTGGTGCCCGTGGTTTTTTCCCATTTAAGGGTTTTTCACATACAAAATTCTTTGTCTTATTATTGTTCTTTTTATTGTATTTCTACTCTTACATTTCGTCCTGAGGACCTGATTTATAGACTAACTAGAGCTAGTTAGCCCTACCTAAATCTACCCTGACCTGATTTTGCCTTGCGCAAAATCCATACAAAACACATTTGTTGAAACAGTAAGTTCTTTAAACTGATCAACAAACATCTCAACATCTTTAGAGTTGATTCCCCTTTGGCATTTGTTAAATTCCACCATTGATGAACCAACATTTACATGCTCTTTGTAAATCCTAAAACATGTTGAAGGCCCTACTGTCACCTTAGAGTTGTTAAGGATTGTTACCTTCTCAAAGGCACTTATATTTATTGTTAATTTCCAGAGAGAATCCTTCACAGAAAAAAGAAAGTGATTATGGAAACCATATAACATGTCAACAACATAACCTCTCCCATTATATGTAAACCTGATCATTGCAAGACATCCCATCCTCGTATTGCCACTGTTGTTGTTACGTTTCCGATAACCGTGGTGATTACAAACAACATACTTCTTGCAGATTTCATCCCCCATTAGTGTTTTTGAGGTGTGTAGCCTACGTTCAAAACCGCGTGAAACAGCATGAACGTTATAGAACAAAAGCCCTTCCTCAAGTGTGCTAAAACACATCCCCAATCTAGGAGTAAACTGCATCTGTACTCTTTTCAGCCATTCCTTACTACTACCAGCACTAACACGTGTAGACGAAGAGGATGCATCAGATGTTCGTGAACCATTAACAACATATCCATTGCTTGCTACAGAACATTATTAAAAAAATAAATGTGTTAAAGCAAAATTTAACATGTGATAAAACAGTTCAAATGTAAAAAGATACAAACAACTTCAGCAATATATGTTACAAAGCGAAAAATATGTTCAAGTTTCAAATAATTACCAAGTTACAAATAGGCCAGAATAATGAAACAAACAGAAGAATATGTGTTACAACAATCAAGTTTCAACTAACTATCAAGTTACAACTAGCTCAGAATAATGTTACAAACTGAAATACATGAGTTACAACAATCAAGTTTCACCTAAATTGTAAAGTTACAACTAGGCAAGAAGAATGTTACAAACAACAAAACATGAGTTACAATAATAAAGCTAGACTAATTTGTTTAATATACCACGGAATAATGATAATGCAAGTAGTGCAGTATAGTGTTACAAACTGAGTAAAATTTGTTACAACTATAAACCTTCGCCAATTACTCAACCACATTCAGATAAAAATAACATAATGAGATAAATAATTTTAAATTAGCCAAAAAAGGATATGAATACCACATGTAAGAGTAATTGAATCGAAAGCAAGTTGAATTCCACTGATATCCGCTGACGAACTTGAAAATGATAAAACAAAATCAATCGAAGGAACAAATGGAGTAATAAAATCGAAAAAACAAATGAACACGATCAAATACGAAAAGCTACACTCAAAAACATTGAGCACGAACGCAAACACGAGAAACTAAAAATCGAAACAGGGGAAAAACTGAATATAAAATCAAATAAATTAAAACAAAATAAACGCATCAACATATGAATGCCAGAAGTAAGAGTAATTGAATCAAATGCATGTTGAATTCCATTGATATCCATTAAGAAACCTGAAAATGATTAAAGATCAATAAACAATGTAAAAAATAAAATTAAACATGAATCAAAACGAAATCAAAGCATCAACAAAATTAAATTGAATGTAAACGAACAGAAATTTACCTTTTGATGAAAACTGAAGAAAATAAAATGAGCGAAGAAATCAAAGGAGCCAAAAAATTGTGTTCGATTTAGCGGAAAAAATGTGTGCGAAGAGAGAGAAAGTATAAGACGAATTTCTGAAGAAATAGAAGGTATTTATGTCGCCAAAAAAAATGACGTAATCACATATGCTACGTGGCACAATCTCGCGCGTTTGATTAACTAGATCCAACGGTCCAGATTTGGACTCAAGACTCATTTAAGAAGGGTGGACTCTCTTGATCCAATTTCTGTGTGTATATATATATATATATATATATATATGTATATATATATATATATATGTATATATATATATATATGTATATATATATATATGTATGTATGTATATATATATATGTATATATATATATAAACTAATTAAGTACATCTTAGTTATATAAGGGGTACATATATAGATTTGGGATCCGGTGCGAACCACTAAGATAATGAATGTAATACTACGATTTTTTGGCCTTAACTTACTTGGCCGAGTAGGTCATACTCGGCCGAGTAAGTTGTCGAGTGCTTTTAAATATGCTACTGTTTTGGGTGCACTCGGTCGACTAGTGAGGAACTCGGTTGAGTATGACATACTCGGCCGAGTACTTCCGGTACTCGACCGAGTACCCGGTCTGACGGGTTAATTTCCGCGTTCTTGATTTTAATAGTTGGAAAAATATAAAAGCGTGATTAACAATTTCTAATCATGTTCTTAATCATTTCTCTTAAACCTAAACTACTTTCAACATTCTCCAATCATTTTAATCACTTTCAAGCCTAGAGTCAATCGATTTGGGGTTCTACATTTCTCTTTTCCGCGTAATTTTAATCAGTAAATCTTATACCTTTGTTTATTTGATATTTCGGTTATAGATATATTAATCCTAATTGGATGATTTAGGGGTTTTAGGGTGATTAGTTATATTATGTGTGGTGTGTTGATTGTACGATATCATAATAGGTGAGGATTTCGTAGAGGAGAGATTCTAGCTTGATTGTTGTGCTTTGCTTGGATCGTGATAAGGTAGGATTTTTCTACTCAGTCGGTTGTATAATTGATATAAGATGTGATTATGATTGATTGATTGGTATTGTTATCATTGTGATTGAGATTGTATTGTGATCGGTTGTTGTTGTGGGACCATTTTCGGGAGATGGTTCCAACCCCATGTTCGCCCTTTGTGGTTCCCGTCACAAGGGGGATTTGCATATTAATGATCTGGTTTCGCTCGTTGCGGTGAGCGGGGCTTAGGTAGCAAGGCTGCGGTCCCCACTGGCGGTGTGGGTTACCGGCCTGTTGCGATGGGTACCCTGGTAGAGCTACACATTTCGGTGTGTAGTCGGTTACTAATGATTGATGGAGATTGGAGGATTTTTTTGTTACAATTTGATTGGATTGTGTTGTTACGATTTCTTATTTCGTTTATGCAATTGACTGACCTTGTTTATTGTTTTCAAAACTGTGGTGATCCATTTGGGGATGGTGAGTAGTTGGTTTAGCAGGTAATGAATGATGATGTCGCATGCGGGACATGGACGAGGCAGAGTCATCACATGTTCTCTAGCTAGCTTCTGTTGTGTCTCAAACAATAGTTTTCCTTTTGGTTTCTTTTCGGAGTTTAAACAGTTTTGGTTTGATTTCAGTTTCTATTTGATTAAACAGTATTGTACTTTTAATATACATTCTATTATGGTCTATTTGATATACCTTGCCTCGGGCAACCGAGATGGTAGCACTTCCATTTATTAAGGTAGGCCTTGGTAAAACAATTTGGTAGATGAGGGTGTTACAATGAGAACCGTGAGAAATCCCCCTTAGAAAATTTTATTTTTTAAATAACGACATATTTGGATTCAACGTTCAATTTAATGTTTAGATAATATATTTCTTGGTAAAAAACTATAAGTTATAGACGGAAATTGAGGCGAAATACATTTTACTAATTTTCATGCACCTAATAATCATTTTTCTTGTCTGTAACATTTTTCACGAATCTAGTACTCGTTTTCATGCATCTAGAGCCTATTTTAGTGTGTCATTGTATTTTTGTATACTAAGTATATATCTTTTTAATATTATAAATAAATTAAGTTTAATTACACCCAATATTATACTTGAATGAACTAAATTAATGGTAAATGAAATGAGTTATAAAAAATATAAAGAGATAAATAAAATAAAAATTCCCAACAAATACAGTATTTCAAAATACATTAGATCTGTACTTTAGTTAGTGAATAATCGTAATCGCTCTTAAATAATATTTTAGTATAATATTTCATATTTATTAAATATATAACTCTAATAAATTTATATAATAAACTAATATAAAATTTAATTTGATAAAATTAATTAAAAGAAAGATTTAACAAATATTTGATATATTATTTAAATTAGGCCCGTCCGGCCAGTTAATAAAGTGGGTTTGGACAACGTATTTTTCAAATTTTACAAAAGCCCGGGCCACGGACCCGCTCAAAACCTGCTAAAATGTCTGTGGGCAAAAAAACCATGCTTGCCCGACTCACATCCGACCTAAGTCCGTATTTGACCACCTCTAATTTAAATATATAAGCCTGATAAAATTGTGTAAGTAGCAAAAGTAACTCTATTAATAGTGAAAATAATTGTAACAACATTTGATGTAATAAATATGATAGTAATCACCCATTTGAGTGGTAAAAGTGACAATAATAGCCGCCAGAGTAGTGAAAGTCATAGTAGCAAGAATGAGAATAGTGAAATTAACAGTATTAAATGCGGGAGTAGTGAAAAAATAAATAAATATGGCGGGAGTAGTGAAAGCAACAGTAGTGACAACAAATGTTATAAAGGTAACAGTATGAACAACGGAGTATAATTTTTTCCTAAAATTAGTCTCTTAGATTACACTTTTATCAAGAATTGCTTTAAAACACAAATTTAGGTAACTTGTTCCGTATGATTTTGAACTTATTCTCCATTGTTATACCTTTCAGAGAATAAATTGGCTAGGTTACAAACGGAATAAGTACATAAACCTACGGAATAAGTCATCTAAATTGGAGTTTTGAAGCAACTTTTGATAAAAGTGCATCTTAAGTGAGTAATTTTAGAAACAAATTATATAAGGCAGTAGTTTTAAAAAACTGAATTTTAAAAGGGAGTTAATTTTAATTTACTCATTTAAATATATAAGTTTGATAAAATTAACGGGAATAGTAAATTTAACTATAAAAATAGCGGAAATAGTAAAAGAAACAATAGTAGCCGAAGGAGTAGTAAACGTAATAGTATTAATAGGGCTACGTCGTGGACGTAATAATATCAACGGCGGAAGAATAAATGAATCTGTTTCATATAATTTGTTGATAAATTTTAATCTCATCATAATTTCAAGATATATCATAGAACAATATATTATAAATCGTGAATGTATGTGATAAAAAATATTAACGCAATTATATTTCTTAAAAAAATAAAATTAAATGGTAAATAGAGGTAGCCCGGTGGGACCGGGCACCAAACCTAGTTAAATGTAAACTAGAGGTAATGATAATTATTAGAGGTGGACATTGGGCTGGGCTGGGCCGGGCTGGTGCGGGCCAAGGGCGGGTGGGTAGAGTAGAAAAACGACCACAGCAGACTAAAGGAGGACGGCCATTTGTCTTAGGGCCGGCTGGGCAGTTTTTAGTGCCAGGCAGACAGCACTATAGGGGCGGGTCAATTTGTTTTTAAAAAAAAAAAAAAAAAAAAATTTTTTTTTTTTTTTTTTTTAAAAAAACGGGCTGAAAACCGGTGAAAAAACTCAACACTGGCACGGCCCGTAGGGCTGACCGGGCTGGGCCGGGCTGGGCACAGTGCTGGCCGGGCTGCTAAAGTCTGGCCCGTGTGACAGTGCTGGGCCGTGCCGGGCCGGGCTGGCCCGCTATGTTGTCCACCTCTAATAATTATCATAAGTAAATAAAATATTTTGTTCATTTTTTTAAAGTATACTTAACTAACTCAGTAAATATATTACATTAAATATAACCAAGAAGTATATATTTAATAATTATTATAAGTAAATATTATTTTACCTCGACATTTAACATACAAATAACAAAAGAGATACATATTTAGCAAAGAGAAGGATGTGTCACAATGGTAATAGCAAGTGTATGTGCACCAAGAGGTCGGGTTTGAGTCTCATCAACAATATTTTTGATCTTATAGGTGTTGTTTGGCCTTGTTTGTGTAAAATAGATTTTACTTCTTAAAAAGGGTTTATTCACAAGTTACTTTTTGGAAAAGGTTTTGGTTGTCTGGCCATACTTTCGTAAAAGCGGTTTATATAAAATGTATGTGTTTGGCCTAACTACTTCCATACCACTTTTGTTTTTCTTTTTTGGTTGTTTATGTGAAAAGTAGAAGTAGAAGTAGAAGTAGAAAATATCTACTTCTACTTTTGGGGGTGATTAAGGTGCTGTTTAGCCTTGCTTATAGAAAATTATTTTTTCTTTTTAAAAGGAGTTTATTCAGAAGTTACTTTTCGGAAAAGTTTTAGTGTGTGTTTGGCCTGACTTTTAAAAGTGTTTTTAAGACTTAAAAACACTTTTTGACCAAACACATCATTATTTAAAAGCTAAAAAACAATTTGTCAAAAACCAAAAAACTATCTTTTTGCCCATAAAAATAGGAGCAGCAATTTGTTGCTTCTGCTTTTGAAAAACACTTTTAGAAAATTAAGTTTGAAAAATAAAAACTCATTTTCTACAAATTAGGCCAAACATGCTTTTAGTTGTTTGGTCATACTTTTGTAAAAGCGGTTTCTCACAAAATTTATATATTTGGCCTAACTACTTTAATACAACTTTTGTTTGCTTATTTGGTTCTTTATGTAAAAAGTAGAAGTAGAAGTAGTAAATATCTACTTCTACTTTTGGGGGTGAATAATCAGTTTTTGACTTCTCAAAAGCACTTTTAAAACTCTCTAATTTACCGTGTTTGGCCAAGCTACTACTTTTTCAATTACAAAAGCACTTTTTAAGCTTAGCCAAACAGCACCTAATTAGTTTTTAACCTTTTAAAAGTAGTTTTAAAACTCCTAATTTAGGGTGTTTGGCCAAGCTACTACTTTTTCAGTTACAAAAACACTTTTAAAGCTTGGCCAAACAGCACCATAGTTAATTAGAGTAACTTAACAAGTTAAGCACACATCTAAAATTACCAACTTAACTATACTATGCACGCGGGGCCCTTGAAGTTTCAAATTTTGCCCAAAATACCAAATGTTTTGATCCGGAAAACTTTAAGATGCTATAAATCGTGTCTACGAGTTCACATCTAAAATTACTAACCTAACCCTATACTAACCAATAGATGTTAGGGAAAATGCATGCGGACGCGGTGCCCTTAAAGTTTTGAATTTTTCCCGAAATATCCAATTTTTTGTTCCGGAAAACTGTAAGAGGCTATAAATCGTGTCTACGAGTTTAGAAAGTGATAATATTTTTTTTTCAAATCGATCATCTTTCCGAGAACTACAGTTTGAAAAAAAAATGTCGTATTTGGATCTCGTGGCTAGGAGTGTTTGTACGTCAAAGTTTTTTACCGAACAAACTTTGAGTGACCATATCTTTTTGTTACGAATTCCAAACTCGACAATTTTTTTTTTCAAGTCGTAGTCCTCGAAAAGATAATCAATTTGAAAAATAAAATCGTCACTTTTTGAGCTCGTAAACACGAGTTATAGCCTCTTAAAATTTTTCGGATTAAAAAATTGGGTATTTCGAACAACACAAAATCTCATTTGTGACGGCACGTATCCGTCACTTTAGAGTGACGGATACCATTTTCCCTCACAAATGACCCAAATAGAGGAGAGAGGGAAACACATGGGGGTGCCTCCACCTTGTCCCCTCTATTCGTTTTGTGAGTGGCATTATCCGTCACTTGCTCCAACTCGTCTTCAGCAAGACTAATTGTTCGAACAAAACATCAAAATTTAAGGGTACCGTATGCATTTTCCGTAGTCTAATTTATCACTTGTCGCAAGGTCATTGTTCGTTTTTTTCATACACCTCCTGTATGGCTGTATGTGTAGCTTTGTCATAATTGAAAATTTTCCATAATTCAGAGCCCCAAATCCCTAATCTTTCCTTATTATCCCTATATTTCGAATTCTTTCCTTATTCGTTATCATCAATATTATATAATCAGCATCTCATATTTTCCAATCATCATCAATTCCAATACCTAAATCACACCCAAATCACTCAATTCAACACAATAATCACTCCATTCAACACAATAAAAAACCCAAATCATCACATAATCAAAATGATCTTAACATCAAATAAATCAAATGATCTTATTGATCTACCATGTATCATATTGTTTGAAATTTTAGGAAGATTACCCATTAAAACATTAATTTCATGCAAATTTGTTTGCAAATCATGGAGATCTTTCCTCACTGAATCTTATTTTTACAAATTGTATACTTTTCATACGCCCACTACACTAATCCTCCAAATTAAGAGTTCATCTCTTAATACTCTCAAACAAATTTATTATATTGAAAGTAATCGTTGTACTAATACAACTACTACAAGTAGTTTGATGAAAAAATTGAGATTTGATAATCAGAGATTTCAAGATTTGGGTTATTTAAATCGACCTGATTTTCGGTTTCAGCTCGGAAATTCGTGTAATGGGTTAGTTTGTATTAGGGAGATCAGTACACGCGAACCGACCCTAGTGTGGAATCCAATGATGGGTCAGTTCGTGATCCTCCCAGAACCCGTCAACACCTCTGTAGATAAGGTGGTGGCGGGTTTTGGGTTTTGCGGACCTACCAATAAATATAAGGTGCTCCGCATATTTCGTAAGGATCTCGACCCGCAATCTAGATTGCGGGTCGAGATTTATGAATTAGGGGTAGGGGATAAGTGGAGGGGAATCGGGGACGCACCGTTCCCAATTCCCTCTAGAATTCCCGGGTTTTATACTAATAATTCGATCCATTGGATTATGGATCATCAAGAGGCGAATTCGGAGTTGATTTGTGGGTTTGATTTTATTGAGGAGAAGTTTAAGGTGGTAAGACCGCCACCTATTTACTCCGCGAATCAAAGGAATAAGTATAATTGGTCTAATTTAGGGATGATTGCTAGTTGTTTATCAATTTGTGCAATTGATGCTAAAATATTTAGAGCTGATATACAAGTGTGGGTGATGGAAGATTACGGCGTACCCGAGTCATGGAACATGAGACTGTCCATTCGTGACCCGACTGTCGACTGGTTGAACCCACATAGGTGGATGCAGGTGACCAATTTTGGTACAGATGGTGAGATACTAATGTTATGTGCACATAGCTGCCTGCTTGCCTATAATGTCCGAGACCGGCAGTTTCGGAGAGTTGAAGAGCTCAAGTTCCCGGCAATTGCGCTTGCACCGAGTTTGATTTCGCTTGAGGATGTTCTGTGTCATCAGGAGGGTACAGGGTCTTTGAATGTTATGTACTTGTAGTTGTAGTAGAAGTGATTTGCTAATGTTGGTTTCGGAATGTTGCATACTTGCATTTTGAATGTAAATTATTGAACAATAAGTAATTTGATTTGTAAGTTTGATGAGAATATGACATGATTGTTGTGTTTTGATCTTAGAACACCTGAAACAGTAATGCTGGACAATTTGACAGTTGCAGATTTGTAGCTTTCTTTGAGTTTTTTTTTTTTGTTAGCGTGAAATGACTTGGAACGAGGAAGTACGTCTATTTTCAAGATTCAATTCAAGACTATTTTTGTATTTTCTTTATTACGGACAATTATTTTTCTAATGTAATAAGTTGGGTTTTGGAAATTCCAGATTACAACTGAGATAGTCGATAAGAAAGAGTTATGGACTTGTGAAATTGGTCCTGAAGCCCTCCTGTGGCCTTAGTATGCAGTAGTTGCTTTTTTCTTGGTTTTATGAGAACACAAATTCTTATTGTAGATATGACATATCCGTCACTTTGGAGTGACGGATACCATTTTACCTCATAAAGTACCCACTTTTTCTCTCTCTGTAACACTATTCATGTGGTCCCCTTTCTCCACTAACCCATTTTGTTACCATTTTATCTCACAAAATATCCGCCACAAATGGTGACCCGTCACAAGGGAGACCAATTGTTATGAGAATGTTGGTTGTAATTTGTAAAGCAATGAGAATGTTAGTTGTAAAGTTATTAAATTTTGGCTAATATCAAGTGGATCTCCAATAACTATTGCGTAAGACCGGCTCACACAATTAGAGGATCCTACTTGTGTTGGATATCAATTCTCAACTCATGCTCTGTATACTGTGCTCTAACGAAAAAAACAACAAACCAGAGTACAAATTGCTGAAAACTAAAGAAAGTGATAGACAAACTGACAGTAATCCAATGCAAATACGGAATTATGTTAGAGTAAATTAACAATTACTCCCTTTTATAAACCACTTTTCTAAAATAACTCCCTTATGAAAACTTTTTAATAATTTACTCCCATAAAATGTTCTCAGATCAAAAATTGCACCCATTTGTATTTTTAGGTGAAAAATCTTTTTTTATGACCGTTTTGCCCCTGCATAAATTCATCATCTTCTTCCCCTTCATTATCTTCTTCCCCCTTTGTCAACAACAACTTTCAGGTGAGACTTGTTCGGCGGCGACGACAACAACAACCACAAATCCCAACCCTCAAATTTGCAAAAACATCCCAAATCTCCTCTCCAAACACCTTCGTCGATTTCACCGTCAGCGGCGGCATTTTTCTCTGTAACACCAACCCTAATCCCCCAATTCAAACCCATTATCCACAACAAGACCATCTAATCGCCATTGGAGACACCCATGGCGATCTCGAGAAATGCAACAACATCCACTATCGTACAAGTGGATCCGCCATTATGTTGATCAGTTATTGGAAATATGGAAAACTAGAAAAAAAAAAAATCGTCAATTTCAAATACAATTTCCAATTTTTTTTCATTGTTGATAATTACTCCATGGATTACGGGTTGGGTCAAAGCCCCGCCATTATCTTGATGTACTCACTTGTTGAGTTGTGAGGTGCTACATATACCTCTTGTTTATATACTGTACTTACACCTTTCTAGCTATCTTGACAGCAGCAATACATATAGCCAATAACTTGATGCTTGGTCACCGTTCTGTGTTTCTCTAATTTTTTCAATTACAGGAAGCTCAAAAGCTTTGTCAGGTACATTACCACTAAATGTGCTCACCATGGCTTGGAAGATTTCGGTTTCAAACATTTAACATTTGATGCAACAATCAATCAGCATTACATATAGCCAATAACTTGACTTCCATCCATGAGAGAATGAAAGCATGGAACACCTTTGGAGCTATGTTTTTGGGTCGGGTCAAAGCTAGCTGGAGAGAGCAATGGTTGATAATTTTTTTTCATTGTTCTTTCCAATGTCACCGGAAAGAATTAAAGTGAAGAGGGTAGGAGAGAGAGAAACAGGATGAGCAGGGGTATTTTGGTCATAAATTTAGGCCTTAAAACTGAAAATTTGAAAATTGACGGAATATGTCAACGGAAAGACGAAATGGGTGCAACTTTTGAACTGAGAACATTTTATGAGAGTAAATTATTAAAAAGTTTTCATAAGGGAGTTATTTTAAAAAAGTGATTTATAAAAGGGAGTAATTATTAATTTACTCATTATGTTATTTGGGGCCAAACCCAAAACACACTAGTATTGGGCCAGGTTTAGTTTCAACTTTTAGTCCGGCCTAGTCCATTTTAATCATCGGATATAATTAAGAGTAATTTCCTCGTAAGATGGCCTTATACCGTAAGACCCTTTTAGTATTTAAAGAATAAGGGCAATGATATTGCCACCGCTACTTTCTTTAATGCCACGAACTTTATGCCTAGTGAGACTTGTTGACTTAGATATTTACCTTAATGAGTTCGTGGCATTAGTATTGTTGTTCGTGGCAATATGCCGGCCCAAGAATAATCAAACGCAAAGCTTAAAAATGTGCTCTGTAATCTGTAAGAACTCGGTTTGTAAACCCCCTTATGACATGTTTAGAAACATCGTAACCTATCGTTTACAAGGAGATTAGAACGGAAAATTTTGGAATGACCTTGAAACATAGTCGAGCAGGGAATTAGGATTACGCAATTTTGTTAACAATACCGGAAATAGACGATCAATGCTTCGAGTTCTTACTAATGTGTGAACAAAACTGGAAAACTAGCCTTAATGGTTCTAGATTTTAACTATTGCCCCTATATTTTAAGAATGTGAATCATCATACCGAATTACCGACATAAATCACTAATGAGCTTGTGATCTTGATTCTTGTTCTCCGTAATGATAATAAATACATCTTAGATGTAAGAGTGATGGGCACATGTCGGTTAACTTAGCTAATAAAGTCATGAGGAATGTTACTGATAATTTAGGGGGTGTTTGATTTACCCATTATTGATATAAGGTATGGGTTTGGAATGAGCTAAACTCATACTTTGTGTTTGTTTCAACTTTTTTGCATTTTGATACTCATACCTCAAACCCATGAGATATGGGTTTTTCATACCCATGGGAGAGGTGGGTATGAGATTGATACCTTGGTATCAAAATAAAAAAGTGATTTGAAAAAAAAAATATCATAAGAGGTAAAAAGAATTCTCACAAAAATTGTAATATTCATAGAATTAATTATTCTTCTAAGCTCTTTTTCCCATAAAAAATACAAACAATCATTTTTCTTATACATTTTCAATACATTTAAGAATATACATTTAAGAATAAAACTATCAAAATACTAAAAAAAATTATATACAAATTTTAGCTAATTAATATATGAAAAATTAAAGGAGAAAATTAATACGGAGTACATAAGTAAATAGATCAAAGTCGATAAAATAGAACACAAAACGTTTTGATTCCTCATTCCTGAAATGAACCAAACAAAAGGTATCAAGTATGGAGTTCCAAACCCATACCACTCTGATATGATTCCTGATTCCTGATACCTTTATGCGAACCAAACGCCCCCTTAAGAGTTTAAATTTCGTCATCATACATTCATACCGATCATGCACAAGTGAATTCAATATATTACACCCTCTTTGAAAATATCTAACGCAAGGATTAGACTTGACCATTTTTTTGATGAAAGACCCGTATTTTGACTTATAAATAAGCTAGGTAGGTGTCCAAGTATAGTACCCGGGTTCGAGTGATGGCTGTTGAATACGGGCACCCAAGAGATTAAGAAGAGTTGGAGTAATATATTATACACCCAAACCCAAATTAACCGACCTGAATGTTTATTATTACACATTGATTATCTATAAAATATAATTAAAATGCTAGCCTAAAATGACTAATAAACGCCACATAGACAAAGCCACATAGGATCCAAAAATGCCACGTAAATGCCACGTAAATGTGAACATCAAAACTCATTGCTACGTAATTGTCTTATTTTATAGATTTAATTCATTTTTCTATAAAGTAATTTAATTTATGTAACTCTTACAAATTTACATCAAAATTTCATAATTTATAATCAATATTGACATTTTAATTGAACTTTTGTGATAAAAACATGTTAATAAATGTCATAATTTATAATTAAAATTGACATTTTAATTGAAATTTTGGTAATAAAACATGTTAATAAATTAAAACTTTTCATATTACTTAACATGCACTCACCATTTTTATTAACATTTTTTCCTATTTAATTCATTTTTTAATTAAACATTATAATAAATTGATTAAAACTCTTCATAATACTTAACACCCACCAAATTAATTAAAATTTCTTCCTATCTAATTAATTTTTGTAATATAATATGTTAATAAATTGATTAGATTTCTTTATACTACTTAATACCCATAATTTTCATTAACATTTTTTCTTATTTAATTCACCACTTGAGTTGCTCAGCAATCAATTATCTAATTTAATAATACCACAAAATAAATTAAAAATAAAATTAAAATATGGGAGTCTATGGTTGTGTGATGGCTATAAAACCTATAATACCTATGATAGTTTCTATTCACAATATTATTTAAAATCTATTGCTCATTCCCATGAGCTTCTAAGTTGTGGATTATATTTTATGGTTTAATTTATCTATTTGATTATAGAGAATATATTGAGTATTATTATTGACTATTATTGTTGTTATGTCCAATAAAGTATATTTTAATTTGTTATGTTATTGGTTTTATAAATCCTTTGATTTATATTTAAATTCATATTTTCCATTTGGTTCAATTTCAATGATTTACATGTGACAATGTTGATTCGTTTGTGAAGGTTTTGCCAGACCATCTTGATGTTTTACCTTTTGGTCAATATATTTTTATATGAATTTTAAAGTATCGTGAAATGTATGTGAATGCAGATAAGACAAAGCATCACGTGGGTAATCTGAAGAGGGAAGAAATACAAAAGGCACGAAACTGAGGTAAAATCTATCTATACAATATAATTAAAAGGATACTTAAAACATTTAATTTTAATTCACATGGCATTTTTATAGAGGTTAATACTAATTCATCTATATTAATTACTTAATTATTTATTTTTATATAATAATATTATAAAAAGGCAAAACTATGTATTAAAAAGTTAATTATCTCCAAAATTATCACATGCTTATAAGTAACCAAAAAATTTAAAAAAAATAGTAGTTGCAATCACTGAAAAACTAATATAAACTCTTTATTTTCCTCTCATAAATTTGGTTATTAATCTACTTATTTATTTAACTTTAATTCCATAAGATAATTAAAAATCAAGCGATACTATCTACCATTATTATTCTGCATGTCATATTTTAATTTCGGAAAATAATTTCTAAACCATTCTCATGCAAAGTAGATTGTGTAAAATAATAATAATAATAATAATAATAATAATAATAATAATAATAATAATAATAATAATAATAATAATAATAATAATAATAATAATAATAATAATAATAATAATAATAATAATAATAATAATAATAATAACAATAATAATAATAATAATAATAATAATAATAATAATAATAATAATAATAATAATAATAATAATAAAGCAAACCTTTCACATTCTATTTCTCCTTACACCATATTTATGTCTATATTAGACTTCATTATACTGACAAAAATCTATAACTCTATAATCTAAATAAAAAATCTATAATCTATAAATCTATTTAAAAGACAAGTCAAACTATCTACCATAATCTATATGTCATATTTAATTACATACGATAATATCTCAAACCACTCTTGTATAAAGTAGATCTTGTAAAAAAAAAAATTATAATTATTAGTAATCAAGCAAATCTTATACATTCCATTTTTCCTTACTCCTTATTTATGTTTATATTAAATTTCATAATAATAAAAAAAATGATGCTCAAAACTCAAAAGTCATGAACCTTGAATCATATTTATACTTATATTAAATTTGATAATAATGAAAAAATGATGCTCAAAAGTCATAAACGCATCCTCAATTGATTATATATTTTTGTTGGAAGGCAAAATTTATAAACCAGAATTCTCATCCCTATTGTTAGTAGAACTAAATGTGTCACTAATCTTCCTATGATTCTATTCCAATTAAGGTAAATGTATTGAGGTTTTAAATTAATTAATTTATTTCTTTTTTAGTGCAAGCTCCATTGGTATGAAGTTTTGATCACATTTTTCAACTTCATCGTATGTATTTGTTTTGTTCTCATTTAGGATCTCCCAAGATTTATGGTGTTGACCTATTCAAAGGTTAACCTACTTACATCTCTAAGACTTCATAGTTCATTCATATTCCCTCTTTCTTTCTCTATTTAAGAGGAAGTTTAAGTTAATAACGATAATATTGTATAAAACAAATTCCACTGTTTTGTTGGTTAATTCGCACTAATTACTGAGTTATTGTTAAGAGAATAGAAGGGAAAGCGATGATTTTATTGAATCGTGAATATTGGCTTATATAGTTACAATGTATATGTGAATGCAATCGCTAAAATATCGCTAAAGATAACAACCGAATATAAAATCTTTGACTTATGAAATATCGTATATTACGATATTCCTAATACCCCCCCTCAAGCTGGAGCATGGAGATCAAGAATGCCCAACTTGCGAAGAAGAGACTGAAAAAGAGGAGCTCCCAACGCTTTTGTGAAGATGTCAGCCAATTGAGCCGTCGTCGAGACATGAGACACAACTATTAAGCCTTCGAGAATAGCATCGCGGACAAAATGACAGTCGATTTCTATATGCTTGGTCCGTTCATGAAAGACGGGATTGTGAGCTAAATCAATGGCAGACTTACTATCACTGAACATTGTTATAGGGAGTGGGACAGAGACCCCTAAATCGAGCAAAAGGCCCTTCAGCCATTTTAATTCACACAATGTATTGGCCATCGAGCGATATTCTACTTCGGCGGATGAAAGGGAAACTGTAGTTTGTTGCTTTGTTTTCCACGACACAGGCGAATTACCTAGAAACATGAGCCAACCAGTGACGGACCTGCGAGTGGAGGGGCACCCACCCCAATCGGAATCGCACCAGCTGGAAAGAGAGATATCGCTATCGGCACGCAAAAGAATCCCTTGTCCCGGGCAGCCCTTAAGATACCGAACAACTCGTAGGGCCGCATCCATATGCTCTTGTCGAGGTTGATGAAGAAAACGAGAGAGTATATGAACAGCATATGTCACATCGGGACGCGTGACAGATAGATAGACAAGACGCCCAACGAGGCGCCTATAGGACTCAACGTCGTGGAGTAAAGGACCAGCCACTGTACCAAGGGCATGATTTTGTTCGATGGGTGTTGCCGCGGGTTTGCAGCCCAATAATCCGACCTCCGACACAATATCAAGAACATACTTTCTTTGATTGACATAAATTCCCTCGGCACTGCGTGCAATTTCCAAGCCAAGAAAATATTTAAGAGGACCTAGATCCTTCATATGAAAGCAATTTCCCAAATACAGCTTGAATTGAGCAACAGCGGAAGAATCATTACCAGCAATAACAAGGTCGTCGACATAAATAATAATGTAGAGTTGTACCTTGCCTTTCGAGAAAGTGAACAGCGAGTAGTCCGAATAGGATTGTCTGAAGCCGTAATCTTTCAATGCAGACGTTAGTTTAGCAAACCAACATCGAGGTGCTTGCCTCAAGCCATACAAGGATTTTTTAAGACGACAAACCTGCCTTTCTTTCCCACGGCTAAAACCCGGAGGTATCTTCATATAAACCTCTTCGGTCAAATCACCGTGTAAGAATGCATTGTGTACGTCCATTTGGTGAAGCTCCCATTTATTTATAGCTGCAACGGCAAGGAATGTTCGGACTGTGACCATCTTAACAACTGGCGCGAATGTTTCACCATAGTATAAGCCCTCGACTTGGTGATTCCCGAAGATAACAAGTCGAGCCTTTAATCGTTCAACTTCACCATTTGATTTGTATTTAATTCGATAAATCCATCGACAGCCAAGTGCCCGTTTATTTGCTGGTAAAGTTGTAAGTTCCCATGTCTCGTTGCGCTCCAAGGCATCAATTTCCGCCTGCATTGCCTTACACCACCCTTTGTCTCGAATAGCCTCTTTAAAAGTTGGCGGTTCTTGACCTGCCGAGATTGCTGCGAGAAAGTGGCGATGGTTTTCCGAGAAAGAGTTACAATTAATATAATTAGTGAGGGCATAAGGCGTACCTGAGGATGACGAAGAGGAGTGCGGTTCACTGGAGGACTGGGATGGACTTTTTGCGGTTTCAAGAACGTACCCGCTCAAGCGAGAATTTGGAAACTTTGCTCGATGACCACGACCCATTTCATCAGTCGGAGGGACCGTGTCATGTGTTGCATTTGTAACGTTGTCATTGCTGGAATTATCAAGGGAAATAGGAGGGTCCTCGGTGGGAGGAGGGTCCTCGATGGGAGGAGGGTCCTCGGTGGGAGGGTCATCCGTGGTTGGTTCAGGGATATTGGGTTGGTGTGGCTGCTCAATACTAACCTCGTCATGAAATGGGTCATCAAAGACCGAAGCTTCAGGTGGATCGGGCTTGGTTTGTGGGTCCATAAGCGGGAATTTATCTTCGTAAAAAATCACATCACGAGAAACAAAGTAAGTTTTTGTCTCAAGATCAAAAACTTTCCAACCCTTTTTAGCTGGAGGATACCCAACAAAGACACATTTGCGACCCCTTTTTCCGAATTTATCACCCTACGTGTTTTGATTGTGAGCAAAACAAAGGCACCCGAAGACCCGAAGATTGGTGTAGGTCGGCGGTTTACCAAATAAACATTCATAAGGGGTTTTGTTATCGAGCAATGGAGAGGGTGTGCGGTTAATCAAATAAGCAGCTGAAAGAATGCACTCTCCCCAAAAAGATTGGGGTAAATTCCCTTGGAAACGAAGGGCACGGGCCACATTCAAAATATGTCTATGCTTGCGTTCGACACGCCCGTTTTGTTGAGGCGTGCCGACACAAGAAGTCTCAAACTTAATGCCTTGAGAAAATAAATACCCAGCCACACAATTAAATTCCGTTCCGTTGTCACTACGAATAGTCTTAATAGTTTTTGAAAATTGTGTAGCAACCATATTAATAAAACTCATGAACATATCAGTAACCTCGTCTTTATCCCGTAATAAATAGACCCATGTTGCCCGTGAATAATCATCAACAATTGCTAAAAAATACTTAGCCCCACACGAGGAAGCAATACGATAAGATCCCCATAGGTCACAATGAATTAATTCAAAAAGACTTGAAGCACGCTTATTATTCAATTGAAAACTATGACGATGTTGTTTTACAAAATGGCAAATATCACAAACCGAATTATTAAATTGCAAACTACTTAAAGAAGGGATAGTCTTGACAACTATCTGATGGATGTCCCATACGGCGATGCCAAAGTTCATATGTGCCGTTAGTAGTCAAGGTATTTGCCACCTCATGTCGTTTCCCGGCTTGAATCCAATACAGTCCATCCCGTAGCTCACCGACTCCAATCGTCGTCCTCAAGGAACGGTCCTGTATAGTACACGAATTTTGAGAAAAAAACAAAAGAGGAATTAATGTCAGCTGTAAGTTGGGAGATCGAAATTAAATTGCATTTTAAGCTTGGAAGGTATAGAACGTGACGAAGTGTAAGAAATTGATTAATATATATAGACCGAACCCACGGTGGTGGATACGACCTGCTGTCCATTTGGTAGACAAACAGGCCGGCCATGTATGGTCTGGACATCCTCTAAACACGAAAGTGATTCGGTTACGTGATTAGAGGCCCCAGTGTCGAGTATCCAATTACACATACCACTGAGACGGTCGGAATCAAGGAGAGAATGAGCTGTAGCACCCGAGATTAGAGCATTGACATGAGCCATGTTGCTTTTGTCACTGGCCGAGCTCGAACCCGCCACACTGCTACCCGTACCCGACCCACTTCTGTTCAAATTTGTTCGGTATCGACGGTAACCCTCCAAAGTGCGTGGCCTGTCTCCCCACCAAGGAGGGAATTTATTTGTTTTGAAGAAGCAGCTGGTAAGATCGTGGCCTTTGGTCTCGCAATGAGAGCAAAATAATTGACGACGTTCACGCCAATCAACAGGGGGACGGGAGGAGTTAGGAACGGCAAAGGCTGTTACCTCGGATACATCCGGAGCAGATTCGTCACGCAATCGCTCTTGTTGTAAAACAACGCTATAGGCACGGCTCAAAGAAGGCAGAGGATCAAGTTGGAATTGTTGGGAACGAACATGACCATATAGCGATGAATCAAGACCCATAAAGAATTGGTGCAACCTTTCATTATCAAGACGCTGTAAAGCGGCTTTGGCTATCCCGCACTCGCATTTACCGCAAGTACAAGCAAATGGCGGTTCATGAAGCACGAGAGAGTCCCAAATAGTTTTTAATTTTCCAAAATAAGTCGTCACATCCATACCTTTGATTTGCTTACAGTTATGCAGTTGGGTTTTCAGACCGTGTATTTTTGTCCCGTCAACGACATCAAACTGAGCTTCCAATTCGGCCCACATAACAGATGCGTCATCAACGTAGGACCCACGGTTTCAAGGATGGAGGTATCGATTGTATTACGAATCCACTGCACAATTGTACAGTAAACCGCCTCCCAATTTTCGAGATCGAAAGCATTTGTTGGTTTCTTAATTGAGCCATTGACGAAGCCAAATTTTCGCCTTGATTTGAGCGACATCGTCATGGATTGTTTCCAGTCGGCATAATTGTCCCGACGTAGCATAATGTTTGAGATTTTCTGACCCGGACCATCGTTGGACCCGAGATAGTAAGGGCTCGAGGGATCGATTTTTGGAAAGTCAGTCGCCGTGGCAGCAGTTCTGCCAGTCGACATGATGAGGGTTGATGAATTTTGTGATTAGGGTTTTGGAAAACGTGGAGAGGAATTTTTTGTGCCTGACGATGATACCATGTTAAGAGAATAGAAGGGAAAGCGATGATTTTATTGAATCGTGAATATTGGCTTATATAGTTACAATGTATATGTGAATGCAATCGCTAAAATATCGCTAAAGATAACAACCGAATATAAAATCTTTGACTTATGGAATATCGTATATTACGATATTCCTAATAGTTACTTTTTTATCGGGACGATTCACTGGAGAAAGAAGACTATATGGAGAAGTAAAATATTAGGATTGCTTAAAGAACTATATATAAAAACTAAGTGTAAGATTGACGACATCAACGTGAATGAGTAATAGTTTTTTTGTTTTTTTATTTCAACTGTATTTTTTATTTTGGTATTTGTTGATTTTTATCATTTTACCTTTGAAAAAATAGCATTCTTTAATTTATCGACTTTGATCTTTATATTAACATGTCAATGCCCGTATTTTTAGTACACGATCTATCATGAATATTTATGAGGTAATCTTACTATGTGATTTGATATTTTATAAAATCTCAATTACTAGAAACACTAAAAACAAAATATCCTGTGAAATTCACGGGCCACGAAACTAGTTATCTATAAATAACTTGATAATAATTGACTAAGAAAATGTTTGGGACCCTAAAAGACTCGGCCTAAACTCTTACAAACTCAAAATTAACTTCACCTGATCTGAGTCGACCTGAACCCAACCTGGTTAACCCATTTACTAGGTCTAATTTTGAGCATATAATTAAGAGAAAATGGTTGATTACAGTCTTTTAGAAACCACTTTTTAAAAATTACAGCCTTATAATTTTTTTTTTTGTAAATTACATCCATAATATTACTTTTCTTTAAAAATTGCACCACGATGACATTTCCGGTGAATTTTGTCAAAAAGTGACTGATATACCCTTGCCTATTTGTTTGCCTAGTTATCCAGATCTTTTCACCTTACCTATTATTTACCTCTCTCATTTGACCACAAACCCTCTCATCTTCCTCGCCCCTATTCTCTAAAATTTTCCCCAAATCTTTCCGTAATTTCTACTGTAATTTATCGCCATTGTCAAATAACGGCTCCAAGAATCCCCATGGAAGTACGAGCAGAGGAAGCAATACAGTTACAAATGAAAGACCTCCAGTTTCTTAAGCAGAACAAACACTGAATAACTTGACAAACGAAACAAGGGCTAGAAATGACACAAGCATTCTCAAGGAGAGCTGATATACCAATTTGAGCACATATTACCAAAATTGAAGAACCCTAATTATTTTCAATTTGAGGAAAATTGATGATGAAGAACACTAATTAATTTTAAGATAAAATGGAAATAATAAAATTAGAATTCAATTAAATTGATTAGGGTAGAATTTGAATAAAATGGGTGAATTAGATTAGGTGATATTGTTGAAGAAATGGGGAATTAGAGAGAACAGTGGCGGATCTACCTATTGTCATAGGGTGTCCAAGGACACCACAAACAGTGGAAAAGTTTGCAGTAAATTATGAAAATTGCAGGAGAGGACACCCTAAACTTGCTAGTAGGACACCTGTTATACACTCACATTACCACTTGTCCTTGCTTGAGAGGATTTACGTATAAAAAATTTACACTAAATATTACTCCGTATTTGATTATCCAATTACAAAGTAGTGACTGAAATTTGGTTTTCTGTTAAACCTAAGTGCCTATAGGCTATAGCTCTATACCCTGTCATATGATGACTCTACTTTGATTAGATAGAACACTAAAATTTCAATAACTCGGTAATTTTTGTGTAAGACGGTAATATATTGTAAGACGGTATATATATTTGTATAAAAATTAGTATTGGTGCCCGGCTTCGCCCGGGCTACCTCTACTTACTATTATTTTTTTTTTCATTAAATAAAATTCCTTAAAGTTGCATAACCCTTAAATTTATCATTAATATATTTTTCAAACATATCCAGAAATTACGATAAAACAAATTTTGAGACAAACTCATTACTCCCGCTTTTATATTTTACACGTATTAATGAAACAATAGTAATAACATTTCACTACTTGCCCATAATCAGTGTTACTTTCACTAATTATTGTTACTGTCACTACTGCCGCATTAATATTGATAATTTCACGACTCCCGCCGTAATTATTGTTACTTTCATTATTGCCGCATTAATATTGATTATTTCACTACTCTCGTTGTTGTTTATACCACTTTCACTAATCTCGCTGATAATATTGTTACTTTTACTATTCAAATGAGTGATTACTATCATATAACTATATCCAATGTTACTACAATTCTTTTCTTTACTGACGAAATTATTTTTACTACTTAGGCATGCAATTTTAAAAGGATTATATATTTATATAAATATATTACATATATGCATTAAATCAAATCGAAAAATTATTCAATATTATATATTGTGGAATCTAACTTGAATTATTTATAACCTACTTATATTATATTTTTGTATGTTAAATAATTAACATCTCTATACATCTAATAAACTATAAAGTTTAATAAAATTGCATAGATTTTAAATTTAATATATAATTTTATGATGATAATAATTAATACTATAAGTGTGCATGCTTATACTAATTAGTTATTTTATTTTAAGGAAATTGACCATCTTCTAGTCTTTTATAAATATTTAGGAAAATTATCAAGCACATTCTTTCTTTCAGTCGCCTTGAAATTGACCATCTTAATTAATTATTTTATTTTATGAAAATTGACCATGTTTAGGAAAATTACCAAGCTTCTATATAATTTAATTTTAACCCAAACTATATAATATTTGTATTGAGATCCCTTAACCGGGTCCATCACACGATGCTATTGATTTTAAAACTATATAGTATAATTAATTTGTATAACTTTCTTTAATTAAATTGAAGTCCCTTGGTTTCTGGATTTAATATATAGTATTGATAACTCTTTTATAAATAACAAGAAATGAATTATTTTTTATAACAAAGAACCATCTCATGAAACCGTTTTATTCTAGAATTTGTGTTAGCTAAGCTAGTTCCATTTTTTTCTTAAATCTATATTCACGTAGTAGTTGAATACGTTTAGTCTTCGTACTCCTTCCAAATTATGTGACGTTTTTCAATAAATTTAAGGGCAGATCGATCAATTTCAAAGAATCTGTTGTTTATTATGTCCGATAATTTACAGTTTTCACTATAAAAATTAATAATTTAGGTAGCAATTTTTCAAATACGAATATAAAAAAGGAATATGGTTATTTACTTTCGTGATTAACTTGTCGGTTGTAAGCTTTGTGACGAGTATCTAACAATAATTTTAACTATTCATTTATTAGGGAGAACCGGAGAATAGTACAAAAAATAGGGAGGTACATAAATACATTGGTGTAAGGGTTATCGATGGTATGATAGTGGGTAGCTACACCATAAATTTGAAAAAGTCTATTTTACGGTAGAAATTTTTTGCTTTTGTACATTGAAACTTAAAAAAAAAAAAAAAAAATTACAAATAGCCGGAAAGTATAGGACCCCATAAATATTTATTCCTGGATCCGCCACTGAGAGAGAACACAAGTTGTGAAATCTGATTTTAGGGATGAACATAAGGGGTTATAAAGGTTGAAGGTGAGGGTATTTTGGTCTTAAAAAATGAAATTAAGTCAGAAAAATTCAAATTGGCATCAATTTTCCGTCAGAGTTAATGTTTTGATTGTAATTTATGATCAGAAATAATATTATGAATGTAATTTATAAAAAAAAATATAAAACTGTAATTTTAAAAATGATTTTTAAAAGGCTGTTATTAACAATTTTCTCTATAATTAATGGGTTGAAATGGAAAACTTTGACTTTATACAATTATTCATATCCTTAAACAATGTTCATAGTCATGTACAAAAACATACTACGCATGTATGTGAAGTCGCATGAAAAAGCATGGCATTTAATCCCAATAAAACAAAACAGAATTCTGTCACGAAGATGTACAATTCATACAAGTCTGACTAAATGATGTCATGGATTCATATAATGTCTAAAAAGTGAACAACTAAAAGTGCATTACTTAAAGCATGCAAAAACAAAAATCACCTGTACTTTGTATGGTCATATTAACTCACACACTTGCAATACAAATTTTTACAATTAAAAACAAGCAACGGCCCATGTACTTCTCCCCTCAATTAACGACCACTTGCACTTCTTGTTGTACCAGCTCATTTCTAGCATACTTCCAGCCCCATGCCAACATTTTTCAATTCGATGTGCAATATCCTATGTTTTGACTTAAGATTGACCTTCCCTATTTTGGCAAATTCTCATTTTCGACGGATTTCTTTCGTCTAAAATTAAAATAATATAAATATCGTTGTTTTGTAAATAGAAAGTGATTACTTAATCACAAAATGTTATAACTAAAATTGTTCATATTTTATTAAATAATTATTTTGTTAACTTTTTATCAAAACATGATAACATTTATCATAAAAGGCCGTCATAAGGATGTACCTTTTCTCTTTAATTATTCACGCGAAAAAAGGATTTGAGAGATCCGCTTCAATTTGAGATCTCATATAGGAGTAAAACTTAGTTTTTGTAGCAAATATTACTGAAAACTAACCTTCAGCTAGCAAACAAAAACAAAGATTAGGTATGACCGGGTCAGTCGAGTCGGATTCGGGTCAGGTCATTTCGGGTTATAGGTATGTTTCGAGTTGAGTTTTTGGTCGGGTCATTTTCGGGTTAATGATTAAGAGAGAAAACGTCATTTTAAGTCTTTTGGGTCAATTAGAGTTATTTTTTGTCGGGTCATTTTCTGGTTGGTTGGTTTCGGGTTAGATTGGTATTAAGCTAGGTTGCACGAAAACGGACACGGACACGGACACGGACACGGGCACGGACACGACACAGACACGCGACACGGCAGTTGAAAATTTTTAGGACACGGACACGACAAAAAAAAAATCAATATACATATTAAAATAAAGAAAATTGAAGAACATTATAACCAACATCTAAGGTTTGGTCATTTAAAGGCCACAAAATCGTAAAATGACAATCAATATTAATGTCTTATACGTTAAAATCAACATGTCTTAATTAAAAACTACAAATTTCCAAATTACAAACCCAAATTTAAATAAGCATTCAAGTCTTACAAAATAAAATAAAAAGTATCAAAGGTTCCAAATTACAAACCCAAATTCGAGTCTTACAATACTATTCGCCATAGTTAACAAACCGAATATTTTCCGCAAAATATACTCCCTCCGTACCATACAAATGGTAACGTGGTAAAAAATGGGGTTTTTAAGAGAAGAGGGTAAAAGAAGGGGTAAAGAGGGAAGAAAATAGGTGGGGTATTTAATTGTGGGTTTAATTGTGAGTTGGTAAGTGGAGTATGTAGTGACATTTTATTTAAATATTAAATGGGTATAAGGATAATTTGGTAATGTTATGGGCCAAATAAAGAATATTACCATTGGTGTGGTACGGCCGTATTAGGTAAGTGTTACCATTGGTCTGGTACGGAGGGAGTATTAACATTAAAAGGCACTAGAAATAAGTTGGATAAACAATGCTCACCAAAAGCTGAAAAAAGGGAGTTCACGGATCATCATTTCCACCATTGTAATTATTCATTAAACTTCTTTCGGTAAGTCGGAATAACAACTCAGTTATTCGCTTCCGAAAATTACCCCTAAATGAAACAAACCCTAGCTTCCGAAAAATCTACAATAATCTCCAAATTTAAAACCCCAAATTTAATAACAACAACAACAATAATAATCATTATAACGATTGATTTTGATTAATTTGATTATTTAGAAACTTATTATTATGTATAATATATATAGAGATTAATATAGAAATAAAACATAAATTGAGAAATAAGAGAAAAATGAAAAAGTAAGACACATGGCGAGAGGGTTGCCGGCGGCGAAGGGGAGGCTGACGGTGGTCGGACTCAGGCGAGGGGAGGCTGGAAGGCGTTGCAATGCAAGAGAAACAAGGGGAGAAATGAGATATGAGGGGAAAATGGAAATGTAACGCCCCCGAAAAGCAGACAAACAGCTCAAAATAGCTCTTTTTATTAATAAACAGACAACAGCGAAACTATAATGCGTCACCGCCGTATTTCCCATCTCTTTCTTAATAACTAAGAAATGTAAACTTAACAATTTGCATGCATGGATAACAACAAGCATACTTATCTAATTATTCAAAATATCTAAATCATAATATAACTATAATATTATACTAATTAAATAATTTTAATAATACATAATGAGTTACAATATATACAACTGATTATTATTCATATTGCACCTAATAATGATGACATATTTAAGAGTAATAACAAGACAAGTAAATTAAATGATTTTTTTCAGGATATTACATTCTACCCTCCTTAAAATAAGTTTCGTCCCGAAACTTGAAAATAGAAAATGAAAAGGTTAAAACTTCGCTTTGTCAAAACTTAATAGAGTTATAAGAATTTACTTTAATAAAAGACTTTCAATCACATTTATAAAATTAATAAAAAGCAAACGTCTTATATAATGGAATGCAAAAATTCATGTCGCGAACAAGAATTCGAGTAATCCAATTCAAAGACAAACTCAATTAATGTGTTAGTAGGCGTTGGACCGGTTAGTAGACGTCCATAACAACAAGCCCTAGCATCCCAACAACCGCACAAATCAAAAGGAAAACAGAAATTGAAAATTTCATTTTCAAATTCTTAGTTAAGCTAAACATTTATTTTCTGAATATACAACATTAAATTATTAAAATGCACCAAAGTCGAACTTGAACTAGTTTGAACTTTTGTAATAAAATAAGTATCAAATTTTCAAAATTATGAAAACAATATTAAGATATAATGAGTGCAAAGGCAAAGAGTAAAAAAAAATCGTAGAGGTAGAGTGTCCCGAAACATTTCTAACCTATCTCACTTAAAAAAAATGTATATCATGAAAGTAACAACTCCATGCAAAAGTACACGTATAAGAAAATAAAACATCCAAATTATAAATGCTCGTACCATATAAAGAATAAAGGTATTGGTAAGTTACTTAAACAAATAATTCTACCCATTTTATATATATCCCACTCTCTCTATTAGCCGGTTTCTATGTTGACATTTGTTACGAGTTTATACTAGTCCCAAGAATCTATTCCCCCGCTAGACATATGGCCGAAGGCTCAATACGCGGTTGCAGGGCTACTCTGATACCATTTTGTAACGCCCCCGAAAAGTAGACAGACAACTCAAAATAGCTCTTTTTATTAATAAACAGACAGCAGTGGAACTATAAGGCGTCACCGCCGTATTTTCCATCTCTTTCTTAATAACTAAGAAATGTAAACTTAACAATTTGCATGCATGGATAACAACAAGCATACTTATCTAATTATTCAAAATATCTAAATCATAATATAATTATAATATTATACTAATTAAATAATTTTAATAATACATAATGAGTTACAATATATACAACTGATTATTATTCATATTGTACCTAATAATGATGACATATTTAAGAGTAATAACAAGACAAGTAAATTAAATGATTTTTTTCAGCATATTACAGGAAAAGTGAGATGTTGTGATAATAACTGATAAAGTGAGATTTTGATTTCAAAACTGCTTATTTGGTGTGTTCATCGGACACGGGCCGTGTCGAACCATGTTGGACCGTGTCCGACACGTTTAATTTTAACATAAAAATCGGGGACACGGTTCAAGGCGTGTCCAGAACGTTTTCAGGCGTATCCTACGAGTGTCGGTGTCCGACACGGTGTCCGACACGGGAACACTTAAAACTAGGTGTGTCCGTGCAACCTAGGTATTAAGTTGGGCCTGTTACTGGTAAAACAATCTCGGGTCATTTCGGGCTGAGTTAGGTCAATTCGGGTTTCAAGTCACATTCAGGTACTGTAGTTCGGGTCAATTCGGGTTTCGGGTCATTCTTTTGGTTCAGGTCAATCGGGTTGGGTTGATTTTGCAGGTCTACACGAAAGTGATCCGGGATAAAATGACCCAACTTAAAGTGACCCGAAACGACCCAATATATCCGAAATGACTTATTTTAAGCAAAATCTTGCCCAAAATAAGCCAAACGACCCAAAATAACCTGATAATTATTGACTCAAAAATAACCCGATCAGAATGACTTATTTATCAAACCTCGATATAATACATAACGCAAATTCATATTTCAAACGAGCTATTTCCCGTATGAAATAAGACGGACTAAATGTAGTCATTTTACGATAAAATGTCACTATTTTCTGATAAAATGTTAACATTATTTTCTGGGTAAAAGGTGACGACTTTAATTATAACATTTTGTCATTAAATGATTACATTCTATTAAAAAATGGTGATATTTAATCCGTCTTATTTCAAATCGTTTATGAATCTATGAACTTGTTTGTGATTGGAATGCCGCACCAATCCACTTGCATATCATGATGCTTCTTTCCTTTCCTTTCCTTTAGAACCAGAATTTTATGTTCAATCAACTTGCTTATAAATTCACACATTATTGTCCTCAATTTATGAACAATTTGCCATTAATTTTATTAACAATCCATCAACACGCTCTTATAAATCTCACATTAAATCCCAGTACTTCTAACAACATGACCATACAAACCCAACTATTCGTTCCTACCCAGGACACGACCCAAATCCAAATGACCACATCCGACACTCGACACTCGAACACAACACCCGGACCCGACCACTTCGGCCATTTTTTCGAAACATGGCTGGGAGAACAAAACCGCGACCTCGAGGCACTTATTGCCGCGGTCGAGTCCAAGCCCGAGTCGACTCAGTCCCAACCCGAGTGGACTCGGTCAGTGTCCGAGTTAGTGTCCCGAGTCATGCGCCACTATGAGAATTACTACCGAGTCAAGTCCGAGTCAGTGCGGAACGACGTCGTACACATGATGACTCCAGCGTGGCGGTCCCACCTCGAGGATGCATTCCTTTGGATAGGCGGGTGGAGGCCTACTATGGCATTCCACCTGCTCTACTCCATTGCCGGCCTGCAACTCGAGGCCGGACTCAGTGAGTTGCTACAGGGACTCAGCACGGACGATTTGGCTGATTTGTCCCCAACTCAACTCGACCGAATCGACGAGTTGCAGCGGCAGACCCTCAGGGAGGAGAAGGCTCTGACCGAGTCGCTTGCAGCTCACCAGGAGACCGTGGCCGACTCCGCCATGGTCGAGTTGTCCCACCTTGCCACCGAGGTGATTCGGTCTGACTCGGTGACTCGGGATGCTAACTCGGTGAGAGAGCGAGTTGACTCGGAGTTGGCGGGAAAAGAAGAGAAGTTGGGGGAGATAGTGCGAGAAGCGGATCATCTGAGGTTGAAAACGCTCAAAGATGTAGTGGGCCTATTGGATCCGGTTCAAGCGGCCCATTACTTGATTGCGGCGGCAGAGCTCCATTTAAGGGTCCATGAATGGGGAAAGAAGAAGGATGGATATGGTAATGGTAATGGTGTTGTTCGGCCTGCTAATCGTGGTGTTGGGCCTCGGCTAAGGGCCAACGTGTCCTAGTATCTTAATTATATCGTCTTTTATGTTATTTTTATACGTTTGTTTAATTATTCTGTTTGTTTAATTATTCTGTTTGTAGGAAGAATATATTGAATAAATGTATTTGAAAAACGTAAAATGAGAAAGTAGTTAATTAGTCGTAATATTAGATCGGTTAGTTTTCAAGGAGTTAAGGAAAAAGTTTAATGAGTTTATGTTTAAAAGTAAGAATTGATAATTATGTGGTGTTTGGATTAGTATAATGTTGGAAGAAATGTACCAAAGTCTTAAAAGTTGTAACGTTTCTTGTTTTAGTTTGTTGAATGGAAGGGGATGTAGTAGGTTTTTATTTGCACTTCATGTATAATATTGAGAATTTACTAGTATTCTTTTACGCTTTTTGAAGACGATATTTTGTATCATTTACATTATTTTATTTTGCTAAAAATAATTAGCCATTTTTAAATTTAGTAAGTGATATAAGTGGACTTTTAATACGGAGTATATCTTATCAAATAAACGTTACTAATGTTATAAATAGTTTATTTTCACAGTGTACATTTTATTTATTACAATACTTTTTGTATACAACTTTATATTTGTCAAACTCCGACTAAGAAAACATTAAACCTAATTTTCTCAATTGCTAATCCTTAAGTCCTCTTAAAATAAACAAAATTCTTCAATTATATAGATGATAATATGAGTTTAGCACGGGTATTGAAACAATTGTTAAAGCTGGATATTAAAAATAGTTATCCACATTGGTATCAAATGATCCACTCGAAAGAAGGCAATGCAAGTGAGCTAACAAATATTTTATTTTGCCACCACTTCACTTAATATTTTGCACCAATATCTAAAGGTGCTCATTGGGCTGGGCCGGGTCAAGGACGCGCCGGGCTGGATAAAGCAGCACTGACACGGCACTACCATAGGACCGGGTTGTGCTGGACTGGTTTTGGCCAGGCCCGAGCACATCACTATAGGACCAGGCCGGGCCAGGTTGGTTATTTTAAAAAAGAAAACGGGATGAAAATCGAGCTGGGCTGAAAAAACCCAACAGTAGCATGGCCCGTAGTGCTGATCGGGCTGCTAAAATCTGGCCCATGATGTCGGGCCGGGCCAGGCCAGACAGGCCCGCCATGTTGTCCACCTCTACCAATATCATTATGTATTGACTGTTGATAGCACCTACTACACTAGCATGTATAAAATGCCATTTTTAGAAGTTGTAGATGTTATACAATAAAATGTAATTTGTGTGTATTTTTTGTGTTGTTGCAAAATGAGAGGGAAGTTGCATATGATTGCACATTGTCATGCATGAGAGAAGTGTTCAAATCAGATGAGTTTCATAAGTTTTGTGAGTGATAGAACAAGGCTAATGAAGAACATTTTCTCACTTCGAAGCACCTTCTTTGCAGACGTTATATATAGAAAAAAAAATAAAAGATATTAAAGCTTGGGTTAAGAATAGAACACAGAGAGTCAAAGTGATACTCCCTCTGGCTTTTATTTTTCTTTCCATTTCTCTAATATATGTAGGAGTATTATAATGAAATGGGAAGAAAACAACAAGTCAGAGGGAGTACAAAATAAAGATTTTCGTATCACAAAGAGATGATATTGGGGTTAAGTTTGAGCTCATTGTATTATATAATATTGAACAAAATTAATTTAGCTTAGCAAGTTACTAACAACATTATACATAATGCAATTTAATATTTCTAAACCTTTTTTAACTGAATTTATAAGATTTAAATTGGATTTATAATTTAAATTTTTCGGAATTAAACTTGTAAGATCTAAACTTAATTTTTTTTAAAATATGAACTAAACTTATATATTGAATAAATGTATATATGGAACTTGTTAACTACTTCACTTTAAATTAAATTTAACGGGAATTTAAATAATCTAAATTGAATTTAACGGGAATGACTTTAAATCCAAATGAACATGGTAAGAGTTGATGTATATATGGAACTTGTTAATGTTGGGCTGGACTTAGAAACGCATGGCCCAGTCATGATTCACGAGGGCTAATTCATAAGTAATTCTCCTATAGGACCGTCCTATAGCATAGGACGGCCCAATAAGAGTTGTTAGTCCAACATAAAGGTTTTACTAAAATCCTCCGTAGAGTATATAGAACCTAGAAACAGATGAAAAAAAAAAAAGTCTTCTTCCCACTTTTTTAGCAGTAATCATGGGAGAAGGAATGAAGAAACGTTTGTTTTCAAAATTTGTCGTTTTCATCATATGCTTGCAACGACGACTTATTCAGTAAGCAAATTTCTAGATCATAAGCCTCTAAAAGGAAGAGTAATCATACTTGTAGGTAGAGTGCCGGAATGGATGAGACGATTTGTGAGGTTGAGAACCAATAAAGTGTTGATGTTGATCAATTAATGGCCATGAAGGATGATGAAAGCCAAGTTAAAGTTAAAGCATGCGGCTCTCAAACAAAAGGTGAAGTTAACTGTGAAGAATCCTATATCAATCCACATGTGAGTGTCCCACATTGAAGGAGAAAAAGAGATTGTACCACTTTATAATCAAGAGGGCTACTCCTCTTATTGCCAATTGGTTTTAGGATGGAACCTCCTTTTGTTGTTGAGTGGTCCGTCTCTTCTCCGTTCAGGTAAGGCCCAGGCCCACTTACGTGATTTAAGATGGTATCAGAGCCAGCGTGACCAAGAGCTCACGGGTTCAAATCCTGACAGCCTCCAATAACTTACGAAGTGGAAATTCAGCACATGGTATAAGGAGGCATGTGCACTAACCACTCTTCGAGCCTGATGGGCACTCGAGTGAGGGAGCGTAATAAGAATAAATATAATAGCTGGGCCTCAACCATCACATTAAGATTTCGATTGAGATGGTTCATCTATCATGGTATCAGAACCTATGGCTAAAGACCTGGGTATGATGATTAACTGTGCCATTGTGTGCCAGCTGGAGCGGAGGCTTTGTGTATCTCTTATTTGGCCCAGTCCGAGCTCCGTTGATGGCTCCGGTCTGATTTAAAAGTGGGTCTCACAACTGTGGGGGGAGTGTGAAGAATCTCATATTAATCCACATGTGAGTGTCCCACATTGAAGGAGAAAGAGAGATTGTACCACTTTATAATCAAGAGGGCTACTCCTCCTATTGCCAAATGGTCTTAGGATGGAACCTCCTCTATTTTGTTGAGTGGTCCGTCTCTCCTCCATTCAGTTAAGGCCTATGTTCACTTGCATGATTTAACATTAACAATCATTTTTTTGATTCATGTTGTTTAATTGGTTGATGATGATAATATTGAAGTAAAAACAGCCTAATTTGTTTTAGAAACTTAACATTCTACTTGAGCTTCCTAATTGTAGGTTGAATCCAGAACCATTACAGTTGAAAACTTGTCTATTTGTTTATTATAATTTTTACTTGTGAGATCTTGAAACTTAGTTGTTTATGTTGAAAACTTGTCAATTCTTAATTTTAGTATTTTCTAGTTTTATGTGAGAAGCTAATGTTTTAGGGTTGCAATTAACATTATACCTTAAATCAATTTTACAGTTGGTGAAACAATTTTACTGTAGAAACTGCAACTTTTAATTTAGAAACTTAACGTTCTAATATTGACCTCCTATCATAGCTAAGTAATTGCTAGTTTTATGTAGAAAACTGGTTTTCTTATGTTCTAAGCTGAACGATATATAATGTCATTGGAGAATAATTTTACTTTGAAAACCTATATTTGTACTTTAAAAACTTTGACGTTTTACTTATTTGCTAAATTTAATATTTGCCAGCAAACATGATTAATGTTGTCTAGTTTTATGTACAAGACTGACTTTCTTAAGTTTTAAGTCCAATTCAATTTACATGTTATGATACTTTTAACTATACGATGAATACAGAACTATTAAAGTTGAAAACATTATTATTTTTTTAGCCTAGTTTTAAATTGTGAAAGCTAGAAACCCAACGTTTTATGTTAAAAACATGATGATAAATTGATCCAAATTGACTGATGATGCTACCACCGATCCAAATTTGTGTTTTTTTAGAGTAAGAAGAGATGAGAGTCATTGGGTGATTGGTCTTTTTTGGTGTGATTTAATGATGAGGGACGAATACAAAATCCATGGGGATATTATTGTATTTGGCACGTCATATAGTAGTGATAGAGTCAAGTAGTGTCGGCCTAATTAGTTAATTTTAGTTGAATAAACTTGTCATAAAGCCGGTTTTGAATGTTAATCGTGGTATTTTCTGGTGATTCCACTTTTGTTGTAATTTGGATCATGTGAACTTGTTGTTGGTATTTACATCTCAAGGTAACTCAAGTACTTCATATTGGTAAGTTAAGATGAAAGGATCATTTTGTACAAACCGACTCACAAGTCAAACCCGAGCCACGGTCAACCAAGGTGAAGAAGGAGAGCAAAAGGTAAGCCAAGGGAATAATTTCAAAGTCAAGAAAAGTAAGCTAATGGAAGATTTGATGCATTGACATAGACAAACAAGAGCCAAAATGAAGAATTGAAAACTCGGTTTCACAAGGGTCAACTTCAAATGGATATATCTCGAGTTCTATAACACGTATCGATGCAAGGCCAATTGGAGGTGAAAGCTTGTGATCTTAGCTTTCCAACGCTAGGTCACATGCCTCGTTTGTCCAAGAAACGAGGGAGATATGGCCTTCGCAAGATGCTGCTGTCAGTCTGAAGCGCAGCCTGCGCAATTGTGCGCTGCTCTGGATATCGCAACTCTAGTTCCGTGTTTTGGGCTTTCTTAAGGGACTTAACCTAGATTCTCGTGCCTTCCTATATATATATATAGAATTTTGAGATCTAAAGGGGAATCCTATCTAACATCTTAGAACATCATATCCTCTCATCTAATCTCATAATTTAGGGTTTGAATCTTGTAACAATTGAGAAGACTTTTTCATACAAGTTGTAATCTTTCTTTGTTATTTGGGTTTTATGAAGACTATGGAAGGCTAACCTTCCACTACTTGGTGTAATCCATTTCAAGCTTTCATCTTTATCATTGTATTGACTCTCTAATCTCTACTCTTTCATTTATTTCAATTTCTATGTTTGAATGTCATGATGAATGTTTTGTTGTGAGAAGTGATCACTCTTGCCTCTTTAATATTCATCTATTGCTTGAATGTTGCAAAGTTTCTTACTTTTGTGATATCTTGTTGAAGCAACTCATATTGTTGTTATCTTGGTTTAAAGTATCAATCTTTGTGAGTAGAAATTGAATGTTATTGGGTTTGTTGGCTTAGACATACTCTTGTGATATCCCATTTACTTTCCTCTTGGTTTTGCTCTTCATGCTTTTGGCTACAATCCTTACATGACTTAGTGTTGAAAATTGTAGTTTAAGTAGGATTATCATTGTTGGCTTAGATAGTGGTAATCAATTGCTTGAGGATTGTTGTTGGGTAAATGAATTTAGAGAGAAAAGAGTCATACTTTGAGAAAAGGTGGAACTTGTAGGATTATACCAAGTTTCCTCTCATATTATTGTTTTTTGCATATCAAGTGTTTGTTGGTTTGATTCAAAGGAAAGTTTACATCTTTAGTTTTGTTATGCTTGTTTCCAATCAAATGCCTTTCTCCATTTATGTCACCACTTGTTTACCATTGTTCATAACCATTATTTGTTGATAAACTTAGTTAGTAAGTCTAAATTGTGGTTAGAGTCTTAATTTGTTAATAGAAGCCTAATTAGTTGCCACATAGTTTACAATTCAAGTTTTAGTCTTAATCCCTTATCTTAGATTCGACCCTTACTTCCCTTTACTACTATTCTTAATTGCATAATGTAGAGTCAAGTTTAGTTTTATAAATTATTAATTTGATAGGTTAATTCTAGTATTTAGCGACCTAGTAAATTTGGCCTACCAAGTAGTAACAGATACAAGCTTAACCTGTGCACCTTTTGTTGGGGCGATTAATCCTTGCACAAGGTCATGTTTGGGTGTGTATTCGTTGCCGATGAAAAAACAGATTCATTTGTGTCTCTCTTGGAGACATTTAAGAAGAATGAAGACATTTAAGAAGAAAATGAGTAATAAATCCTCGGCCATTATTTTAACAGAGCAAGACCGTGCTATTGCGAATGCAATATGGCAAGTACGTCATTTGTGTATAATTATAGTATGGTAAATAAGTTTGGTATCAACTATTAAATATATGACCTGTTAACTAGGTTAAACTCCGTACATTAAATGTACGTTTTATATAGTTATTTTTATTTCTACTAAATTACATACTTCTTCCGTTCCATTTGTTTCTTTATGTTTGCTTTTTCGACACTATTCATTAGTAAGAAGAATCTCCAATACAACTTTTAATATATAATATAAAAGATAGTCATTTGAAATCTTGTTTAAATCGTCTCACCGAATGGATTATGAAAATCAAACTTTTATAATTTTTAGTAACATGTAACTAAAGATATGAACAAAAGAAAGCGTGCATTGGCATATGCGCATAAAGCAAACGTAAAGAATTAAATGGAACGGAGGAAGTATATAATAGTGGTATCTCATTAGTTGTTCATTTTTCTCGTCAATGAATTTTGCTTTGAGAAATAAAAAGTTGAAACTGAAAATTAATTAAGAGAATTGAGTAGCATGTTGAAATGTATTTTTGAAAAAGAATATTTTTTATACCGCAAAGCTAATGATTCCAATTTATAAATTTTCTCAATTTTTTGACTCGAAAGTAATTAAAATGATTTATAATTTTGTATTATACTCCGTACCTAGTATGAGTCAAATTATTCTCAAATAATAGTATCAGTTAAATATTTAGTAATTCATAATTTGATAAAAAAAATTTAATATTTAAATTAAAAGATTATTGATTAGAGTTAGTCAAAAAAATATAATTTGATGAAAAGATTAATTTTAATAAAAAGATAATAATTTAATGAAATAAATTATTATAATTATTAGCTTCCTTACTTAGTTAATGTATACATAATTGGTATTAACTACCTTATTCAAAAAGATGATTTTTGGAGGGAAAATTTGTAAGAATGCATATTCATTTAGTAGATAGGGAATTATATTGTAGTACTTGTTATCGTGTTTTCAGGTATTTCCTCGTTCAAAGCAAAAAAAAATTTGTCGGGCGCACATAGTAGAACTTGGAAAATTGAAGAGGAGTCGCGGTTTGGAAGAGGTGTTCAACAAAGGAGCTGTAAGTTGTACTCCCTCTGTTCCGGTCAGTATTGTCCTTTGATTTTGACACAAAGACCAAGGAGAGAGGAGATTGTCAATTACTAAATGACAAGTGGAACAAATTGAGTGTGAATGATCAAACTTGCTCATTAAGTTCATTCTTAAAATAGAAAGAATAACAAATGATTGAAATACCCCAAAATGGAAAAAGACAACAAATGACAGGAAAAGAGGTATCATCGAATTAGCTAACTAGAGAAACTGAGAAAGAGAAGTTCTAGTTCGGAATCATAACAACAAGATATCAATACAATATTAGTTTTATCTTTTTTTTTATTGTTCTCAGACTTATTTTATTTCGGATGATGTACGACAATTGGTTTGCGATGTAGTTCTATTGTGGAAACACAAATTCTCATTGAAGATGGGCACTATTCGTCAGAAGCTGAATATGGATAGTGCCCCTCTAACAATATACAAGTGGCACTATCCATGGGGTGCTCCATTTCCCCCACTTGCCCTCCCACTTGCCTTATTGTGAGAGAGATACTATCCATCTTCAGCTTGTGATGGATAGTGTCCCTCACAAGCAATACGCTTTGTTGTGGAAAATGGGCAATTGAATCCTGTCCATTTAAATAGGAACACATGACCCATTGAGATAGAAGTGTATCCTTGTGCGTAGATCTGAGAAAAGCAACCCGAACCGATTGACCCGACCCAAAAAGATTGACTCGAGACCTGAAGTGACCCGAATTACATCACCCGAATGTGACCCAAAAACCCGAATTAACCCGACCCAACCCGACCCGAACATGACCCGAGCTTCTAGACCCGTTACTGGCCCGGCCTGAAAATGACCCGCTACGAAACCACCAAACCCGAAAATGACCCGATAAAATATAACTCTAATTGAATCGAAAAGAATTGAAATAACTATTTCTCTATTATTCATTGACCCGAAAATGACCCGGCCTGAAACAACCCACCCGCTTGACCCGAAACAGACCCGACAACAAACCTGAAACAGGCCTGAAACCCGAAATAACCCGACCCGAAATAACCCGAATAAATGAGAAACCCGAACTGGTCTGACCCGAATTGGCCCGACCAGAACCCGACCCGTTGACCCGTTTTGCCAGGTGATACATGACCTTTCCTAGTTGATACTCCGTATTCAATGTGACGAACGGGTATATCCGTCACAAGTTTTGACGGGACAAGTATCATCCATATGGGTAGATAAGACAAAAGTAAGAGTGTCTAAGGAATTACAAATATCTTGTCTTTATCTATCCAAATAAATTTTATTTGATCTGTTACAAGCTTGTGACGGATATTGTTTGTAACAAATGAGAATTTGACCTTTGTATTACTTCATACTAGTAGGTTTTAAAGACAGCTGGCCATTTTAACTCTGAAGCTTGTAACATTCATATCACCCTTAATTTTTAGGTTAAAGAACAGTTTACTTCCCATTTTGTAAATAAGGGTAAAATTGTAAAGTAAGGATAAATTGATAACTTATACCTACTATAACACGAGTTTTCAAAACTTATATCTAAAATAACTTTTTTTTTAAAAGTTATACTTTTTTTGGCAGCTGTAAAGAGAGGTATCCTAACTAGTCATTGCCTTACATGCAAGGCCACGAACAATATTATTACGACCTAGAAATATAAGTAAAAGATGGGGTCGGTACATTATTATGATAAGAAAATAAACTACAGATGGGGTTGGCAACCAAACAAGGTTTCTTAACGGGAAGATTAGAGTTGGCCAATTGCAGGAATATTCCTTTTCTCTTCTTTACTAACTGAACTTCGGAGGAGTACCTCCAACAAGACACATTTACGCCACAAGGGCGTAGAAATTTATGGGAGAGAGATCTACTTTTTGATAAAGTAGATAAATTGTGTCTTAGAGGTTTATCCCCTTGGCTTTGATTCCTCTTGGACGTGGCAATTCTCCGTTTCTCGTGCACATGATGAGTACAAGGGTACCTTCAAAACAGAGGAGTAAAAGGGGTGCTTGATGGCTTCTCAAATGAGAGAATCTTACACTTCTTAAAACAAGCTGGAAAGACGAATGGCGGATGGTTATTAGAATCATCCTGAGCTGGAGAGCAAATTAAAGAAGTAGTTTTATTCACCCAAGTGGCAGGGACGCTCGGATCATTAACAACACCCCTAGTATTACCATGGGGGACATGAGTACCAGGAGAAGGGAAATTGTCATAAATTGAAGATGGGCAAGACGTCACGGCCCCGGTAGAGGACGAGCTCAAACTTACGCTAGGAATATCAGGTTCCACATTGATAACATCGGAAGAGGTAATGTCTTCCTTCATTGCCTCCATCATCTTAGATTTTCCATTTTTAGGACCTCTCCTCTTTTTCTTCTTCCTCTTCTTCTTCTTCTTGTAACATTGTTCTCTTATAAAGTCTCGCTCATTGGTAGTCTCACCCTTAAAGATTCGAATTGTTAAAGTTGACAAATCAAGTTTACGGTAAAAGCTCACCGTTCTCCCTTCCAACAACTTTTTATAAGAATTTGCTGGGATCCTTAAAGTAGAACTACCACCTCCCTTTTTGGAGAACTGAAGAACTGACTTATTAGCACAAATACTTTGAACCTCCGTCCCTTCCATATTCACACTCTCAGTATCCCTTATACTCACATCACTTTGTTCTTCTATCACGTCCGTAACCACGCTTTCATCACTATCATTTATACCCACATCACTTTGTTCTTCCATCACCTCCGTAACCACGCTTTCACCACTATCACTTATACCCATATCAGATGCCGAAACGTGAACAAACTTCATGTTGTTGTTCCCATCCACGCAATCTTCAGTAGCAACCTCCAGCACTCTTTTTCCATTTTTCCTTGATGAGAAGGTGGCCTTTTACCACCTCTAATTTCCTTAACACATCCTTATTCTAGGTTCAACCATTAGGGCTTGAACCAGATCTAATTCAGCTTTCGAAAACCTTTTCAACTTCATATACGCAACCCCCTACGAAAAAGTGCCTTAACATTACGAGCGAATGTGTTCAAAATCATGGAGCATAAACCCGAGGTAGCTCTGTATTCCTCAAGTTTCAGGGCACATGCAGCCATATTAGACATAAGGGAAATAGAAAGATCAATAATGATTGAATATCTTCACCTCCAATATTTCCCAAGCTCAAACTAAGTAATTTACAAGTTTCATCGTAACACGCTGCGGCACTATCAAAATCATTTTGCCTAAAAAGACCGTTCCCCTTATTTTTAAGCTCCTTCACCTCAGCTAAGATTAACGGAGCTGACCCCTGTAATTTCATAAAGTAGCGTAACATCCTATCCCCATCATTCTCCTTAAACCCATCACTGACATGGGTACTAGCAAAAGCTTCAAGAAACTTATGATAAACGGTAGTTGAAAACATAGAAACACAGTTCCGAAGAAGAGATACAACACACCACAACACCGGAACTACTCAGAAAAACTGAAAAAAACAGGAGTAGACCAGCACACCACAATATCGAAACTACTCAGAAACATTGGATAAACGGGGGAAGCCCCTCGACAGAGAAAAAAAACCCAGCAAAGTACCCAGAAAAACAAGCTGACAGACAATAAAACAAACACTAAAGAAGACGATCGGAGAAGATGGAGTCCCCGATGACTTATCAGCCACAAATTTACCAACAATAGCGAAAAACAGATGATCAAACTAAGGCGAAAAAGGGAAACAAACCCGAACCCTAAAATGACAAAAATCAATCTAAAGGAGAGAAACGAAGATGAGACTGTAGGTGTTGACAACCGGCATGCAGGTGGGCAACTTAGCGAAAGCCCCAAACCCCAGTCGCGATTGATAGATGAAAACGAACACAAACGATCAACTAAAGCGAAAAACTCACCGGATGACAGTGAGGGGAAGGACAATAAAAGGTTGAAGAAGTCTTGCCGGCGACCCAAAGAGGCGACCGGAGAAGCCGCCGGCGAGGAGATGGTCGATATTTGGGGGATTTTTATTTTGGGTTTTTTTTTGATTTTTTCTCTCCTGTTTTCTTACTAACTTAACACCACAACCGAAAAAACGAGATAAATTGACTGTTTTGCCCTTACTAAGTTAAACATTAATCCACTCCCACCCTATTAACTCGCACATCTACAATCACCATCACCACAAATCACCTCCTTTGCACTTGCACCACCACTAGTGCCGCCACCGCCACCCCACAACTGTCCACCCGCCAACCGCCTACTATTAACACCCCCGACGAACCTATCGAACACCCATAACCATATTCGATCCAAACTGTCTTCTTTTTTTATCCTCTCAAAATAAGTCTACTATCACTCGCATAACAAACCCACAAATAATGAAAAACCATTGAATCAATGTAACGCCCCGTAATTTTGGACCGTTATTATTTTGCGAAAGTAATTTATTAATCAAGTAAAATTTAATATTAATGTATTTGAAGTAAAAATAATTCAAAGAAATATAATTTTATTATATTTTGAAGAAAAGTATTTATTTTGATAGTTTCGAAATGTTTAAAAATGGTTTAAACCGTGTAAAAATCTTTTAATTCGAAATAAGGGCATATCGGGAAAAAAATGACAACCCTTTTGAAAATTGGGCAAACGATTTTGGAAATGGGTCGTATGAGTATTCAATTTTCTTGTAATCTCGTGTTTAAGAACTTTGGTCTTGTCGGAATTTGCATTTGACAAACGGTTTTAATTATCATCGAAACGAGCCAAAACCGACTCATAAAATCCCGTCTCAATCCCGTCCTTTCCTCTCCTTTTCCGCGGACACCTCCCTTCCTCCTTTCTTTTCTGATTTTTCTGTCCAACGTCATCTTCATTCTTCATTCTTCATTTTCCCAATCAAAACACCATTTTCATCTTAAAATCCAAGCTATTTTCACCATAACTTTCTCGTTTCTTGTCGGATTTTCGCATAATTTATATTTCCGGAATCCTCTCGTCGAGATCTATAACCTGGTATATTTTAATTTCAGTTTTCTTGAAGTTGTTTTAAGACGAATTTTGGCACAATTTCGGTTTTTATGCTTATTTTTGTGTTTTATTTGTTTATTTAGGTGAAGAATTGGAGGACGAGTTTGGGGACTCGTATATTATCGAGGATAGTGGCTAGTTGCTTGTTAGGGTTTGGTTTTCAAGGTGCTAATTGCTCATTTTCTAGCTTAAGGTAACATATTTCGAGTTACTCGACGAATAATCGTCACATTCTTTGTTGTTTTTGTATGTTTTTGTGATTTTTATTTAAGTAGTTAATTTCACATAATAAAATGGGTTGCATGCATGTCTTTTGTTAGTTTTAGTACTCATATTAGTATAGAAATGGAATGGGAACGATTAAGTAATGCTTAAAACGAGTGAAAATGAACAAAAACGGAAAAATGGAGGTGTAGGGGTGGCGGCAACAGGCCCGGCAGGCCCGTGCAGGCCCACGGCAGGCCCATGGCTGGCCCGGGTTGGTCCGTTGCTTGTTTCGCGGTTTTTCATGCAATATTTGTCATTTCGGGTTTATTAATGTCATAGTTAGTATGAGTTACATATGAGTACACTTTTGAATTAAATCATATTAGTAGTAAAAATTATGTTAAAGGTAAAAATTATGTTTATATTGGAAGTTGCACATGTTAGTATAGGTTAGAAAATGAAATTGTAAAGAATAGGTTCAGAATGAATTATATAGCGATAATTGTAATGTTGGATGATTATGCCGAAAACTGAGCCTTGGTCCCTTTTGGTGATTCGATGTCGATCAATTGTGTGATTGGTCACCCGCAATTTAACCCGCACTGTCGCAGGGCTGGGGTTGCGGGTAAAAATTCGGTTGGATGAAATTTTATATGAATTGGATAATCGGCCTTTTTCTTGTTTTAGGCCATTTAACAAGTTTTTAGTTCACATGTATAGTTGGTTGAATTTAATAGTTTCTTATATTGTAGAAATGGCCCTAGATTCCCTGAAGCCTTTAATATTGTTAATATTGCTAGAATTGGTATTGAATACTTCTTGCAGGTTGTTGTGGTTGTCATAGATAGGTCTTTATAGTCTTTGACGAGTATATGTTCACTGCTTAATAGCCTTTGTGTTCCTGACTTGGTGGGATTATATCTAAGTTGGGGCATGACCTCGTTACTTATTTTGATAGTAAGTGGTCAGCTTAAGTACTAGCCAACCCTTTGGTGGACTCCTTAGGGTACTCACTTTGTTTTAGAAAAATTGTGGGTCTTGGGTGCGGTGGTGTGTATCCGCATGTCTAGGTCTGCGCAGATTTTAGGCTAGGGTTGTGTTGTGTCTTGGCCATGTTTTATTAATATTAACCGCTGAGCCAAGATACCGGTTCGATTACCTTCCCTACCTCGTGGTATAGACTCGAGTTACAGAGTGACTATTGACGGTGCTAAGAACTTATGCCTGTCTTTGATATATTGCCCTTTCTTGTATGGTAATTTTATGAATTGTAATAGGTGAGATGTAAGCCGGTTACAATTGATAAAGTTTGGATTACTAATTGTTATATGTTTCACATGATAGTTTACTTTGGTTACTTTAGGGGTAATAGGTTAGAATACATGATAATTAAATTGTTTATCATATTGTTTACATGTTTTATTACATGTTACATTAAATATGACGTTTCGTGGCTGGGAGGACTCGAAGTTACTCCCCACTGAATTGTGGCTTTCGTGTTTGTATAAAATGCGATTGACAGGTACTTGATGCTTAGTTGGGGTTCACGGACGAGCTAGTGAGCAAGAGAACCTTGGACCTAGTTTGGCTATTTTTGTAGAAACCTTTAAACTTTTGGTTATGTATATATTTTGAAGGGACATATGTCTCCCTCTTTTTCTTTGGGTTGTATCATTATATTTCTTATCGTTAGCTATGACATGTAAATTAGTTTATTAGCTTTTGCAGGTTTTTGGCACTCTTAAGTTGGAGATGTTTGTGAATGGTTTAGGAAAATTTTAAAAATTACAGGTTTTGTCTAGTTGAACCAATTACAAACATATCCTGTCAGTTTTTCCGTAGATTTTACGTGTTTAATTAACGCTATTTTTAAGGGTGTCAAAATCAATCGCAAAATCAAACCTTTAATTAGTATCAATATAGTATCATGGCATTGCATAATTCTAACCAATTTCCTTAAAGCTTTTCTATCAACATTGAAATCATTTAAAATAAGAATCAAAATAAAGAAAGAATCAAGATTAGCATTAAACTCAATTTTTTTTTCTTTTTTTGTTGATTTGTAGCATTCCAATGGATATACGCACTAATTGGGAAGAAAGAACAATTTTTTGATGATTTTGTGAAGACTATAATTGGGAAATTGCATGTTTTATAACATTTAGAAGTGTTGATTGATGCAAATAGAAGATTGTAAAATGAGTGTTGATAAATAGAGGGTTTAATAGTTAAAAGTGATTACAAAATTGAAGAAATTGATTCTCGATAATCACCATTTTCGACAATCCAATTTCTCTATATTGCAGATCAAAAGGAGTGGAGTGGCAAAAGGAGGAGTTGTCGGTAGGACGTTCTGAGGGCGATGATGTTGATGGCGGCACTGGTGATGATGTTGATCGGGGAGGAGATGGTCTGTGGTGGGATATATGTGGTGGAGGAGGAGTTTAATTGGTTAATTTGGTGGAAGAAAGATGGATAAGTTAATTAACAAGGGTAAAATGGTCTATTTATGTCGTTTTTAGAAATATGGTACTGAATTTGGAAGAAAATTAGATTTTAGGTATAAGTTTTGGAAAAAAGTTATCTTCGCTATAAGTTTTGAAAACCCGTGTTATAGTAGGTATAAGCTATCAATTTACCCTAAAAGTAATGACTTATTTTGCTGGATGAAAAGAAGATGATTTTACTGTTTTGGGAGATGAGCAGTTTAATCGACTAGTGGGGTTAGTGGTGGGTTTTGTTTTGGGAAAATGATCAATTGTAGAGCTGGCAAGTCTGACCCGATCCGAACCGACCCGAGAATATTGCAACCTGTTAGAACACACTTGATTGATGATGCCAAGTTTCATTGTCATTTAATTGTTTGCTTCTTAGTTAAATTGTTTAGCAAATTGAAGCATCCAATGATTGTTCAAAGAAGCCCAAAGATGATCAAGATAAAAGACAAGTCAAGCATGCCGATTGTCTAGAATGAATGTTGTAAACGAGGTAGTTAAACATATCCTCTTTAAGCATAAGTGATTGCTAAATCATGCAACAGTTCCTGTGACTGTTGCACCAGGGTTTCTGGTACTAGCGTATGGAGAATTTTCGGAAAAACTCACAAGTGTTTAAAATCTTTCAAAAGGCTTTATTGTTTTCTAAAAGATACCATTTTTCAAATCTGAAGAACAATTGAGAACAAAAAAGATATTCTTCTAAGCTAAATTAAAGATGCCAATCCTATTAATGCAAGTGGATTTTTATGCTAAAAATAGGTCTTTTGCTTTTTCTATTTTGGGCGAAATTGTGAGTTCCCATAAATTTTATGGGAAACACTCTTTTCTTTGGAAAAATGCAGCTGCCTTGAGCCTTGCAACCTGATTGTTTTTCTTTATTTTTAAATGATAAACATCTTACAAACTCATGGACATTAGAGTGTAGAAGTGTTAAAGATCTTTCTCTTACACACTTCTTCTTTCTATAAATACCCATCCCATTTTATCATTTATTGCAAGATTTTTAAAGAGCATTTTTTGTCAAACACTTTGCAAATATTTTCAGCATTTAAAGCTTTGTTCTTCAATCATTTGCAAAACCGTTTTCTGTTTTCAAAAGTCTTCAATTGTTTTTTAAAGCTATAAAATCTCCAAGTATCAGTTCACTTCACTGTTGCATAAAAGAATATGTTCAATGATTCTCGTGCTTAGGTCTTCATTGTAATCTCCATGTTCTTAAGTGAACAACTGAGATTCTGAATTTGTGAACCTATGAGATAGAACTTCAAGTCTTGAAGCAGAGTAGCTTTAAGCAAGAGAAAGTCTTGAAGCGGAGTAGCTTTAAGCAATTGCAACCGAAGTAGGTTGCCGAGTTATTTTCATTGTAATGGTTTAGTTAAGTTTGAGTAATTTTCTAAACAAGCAATAAAATAACGGTTGGACGTAGGCTCCGGAGTAGGAGCTGGACCAATTTTTAAACATCGTCTTGTTTGTTTATTTACTTTTACGTTCTCTTATCATTTGACTTCTATTCATCAATCTCGCTGCCACTGTTGTGCAACAGTCACTCATACTGTTGCATAGACCTGCTGTACCGTTTGTGAACTTACAATCCATTAAGTTTCTCAAACTCGTACTTAATAGATCTTACTTGTGTTAGCCTCTAATCAAGTAAAAGAGAAATTTTTTAAAAGGTACACCTAATTCACCCCCTCCCCCTCTTAGGTGTTTATCGTTCTTAACTCTTCAATTGGTCTCAGAGCCTCATGCTCTTGATATTGGTTAAAACCAAATAGTTGATCCCATAGTTATGGACGATTCAAAACACACTAAGTATCCCATCTTTAAGGGAGAAAACTATGCTTGGTGGAAACACCGCATGGAGCACTATGTCAAAAGTGCGGACTATGAATGTTGGTTGATCATTCAAAAGGGGCCCCTCAAAATTGAGGTGACTAATGCTGATGACACTAGTTCCCTAAAAAGTGAGGATAAATATGTCGAGGCTGATTATAGGAAAGTCGAGAAAAACTTTAAAGTCATGTCCATCCTTCAATATGGCATCAGTGAACAAGAGATTAACCGGATATCTGGATGTGACTCGGCAAAGGAAATTTAGGATACCCTAAATCTTACTTATGAGGGAACGTCATAAGTCAAAAAGTACCGTGTTGATCTTCTCATGCAACAATATGAGATGTTCAACATGGGAAGAGACGAGTCAATTAATAGTTTGTCATCACGCTTCTCTAGTATTATTAATGACCTCAAGAGTCTAGGTAGAAACTTCGAATTCGAGGATTTAGTCCGTAAAATCCTTCGTGGCCTATATGAAAAATGGCAACCGAAGGTTACGACTATTGAGGAAGCTAAAGACCTTTCCTTTCTGTCCCTTGATGAACTTACGGGCTCACTCATGGCTCAGGAGTTAACTCTCATGAAGCGCTCTGGTGAAAGCTCTAAAGGTAAAGGACTCGCTCTCAATGCTCTCTCAAGTGATGAGGAGGATGAAGATGACGAGTTTGCAATGTTCATTAAAAACATTGTTGGCATGATTAATGGTCGAAACTCACAAAGGTCCAATAACTATACTAGCAAACGACGCTTTCCCAAGAGGAAGTCTAGTTCCACTGTTGGTTGCTTCAAATGTGGTGACAAAGGTCACCAAATCAAAGAATGCCCTAAATGGAACGGCATTAAATCTAAAGAAAAGCGTGAGTTTGCTAAAAGAGAGTACAAAAGCAAAGTAATGACAGCCATTTGAGGTATGTCTGATTCCGAGGAGGACGATGTCGTTGAGGAAGAATTAGACGCCAAAATGTGCATCTCCTCTCAATCAAGCAATGCTGTTCCAAAGTCAACAAAGAAAGAAAATGTCAAATGTCTTATGGCTCATCCCTGGACTCAGATTCAGATTCAGACATTGAGGTAAATAAACTCAAGAAAAAGTTTCGATCTTTCTCCAAAGATAAAATTTGTATCCTCTTAGACCAGTTCATTGATAAGTGTCGTGTCCAAAACGATAAGTTAGAGACTATGCAAACTGAAATTGAAGACATAGCCGAAGAAAATGTTGGTTTGAAAGAATGTGTAAATGAGGTTGATCAACCTAGTTCATCATCGAGTCTTGAGAAGGAGATTAAAAAGTTCCGAAAACAAAATCTTCTTCTAGCTAAAAGAGTTGATGAAACGCATGTAACAGAGCACTGCACTGTTGTATCTACTTCTGAAAAAGGGGTTGAGTCTCTTGTTAAAACTATGTCCTCACTAACGAAAGAACGTGACCAACTTTTGATTGATCTAGCAACATGTGAAAGTGAAAAAGGGGATCTTGTCAAAATTGCTGAAATGTTGAATGACGAGTCAAGTCATGTTAAAAGTTCCTTAGATCGAATGCAACAATCAAACAATGACCTTCTTGTTCAAATTGAAACTTTGAAAAAGGCTGAACAAACCCATGCAACAGATGCTGCAACTATGGCATCTAAGTCTATAAAGGAAAATGTGACTCTTACTAAACATGTGTCTTTACTAACTAATGAATGTGACTCTCTACTAGCTGACCTCACTTTGTGTAAAAGAGATCACAAGCAACTTGAGCAAATTGGCTTATTGCTTAGTGATGAAATAAGACATGCCAAACACGCTTTTGACAAAGTAGGTCAACTAAATCTTAATCATCTTGCTAAAATTGAAACTTTAACCAAAGAGCTAGATGAGGCTAAGATGTTTTATTTGAAATGGGAAGGAAGGGATGTCTTAGAGTTTATTCTAAAACAGTTTCAAGAATACGAAAACCGTGCAAAGAATGCTGGACTTGGTTTCAAATACAACAGTGCCACGCACTGTTGTACTCGAAACCAGGACCCAAGCGAGACTGATTTTCGAAGAAGAAAATATGCTGGCTTTCCTGAATACATCATCTGCAACTACTGTGGTAAAACTGGTCATGAATTCAATGGTTGTGAAAAGAGAGTCCTTGACTTAGAAAGAAGCACTAAAGTGGCTAAACAAGTTTGGATTAAAAAGCAAGAAGTCAAGAAAGTTGTTGTCAAAAAGGAAACCAAGCATGTTTGGGTTCCTAAACTAAATGTTCTATTTCTTATAGGCATTAGCGAGAGGCATCAGCAATTGGTACTTAGACAGTGGATGCTCTCGTCACATGACGGGAGATGAAAGCCAATTCCTTTCGTTAGAAGCCTACGATAGTGGCATGGTGACTTTTGGTGATAACAAACGAGGTGAAATCATTGGTATTGGAAAAGTTGGTAAGTCAAAGTCACTATGTGTCGACAAAGTGTTACTTGTTAAAGGGTTAAAAGACAATCTTCTAAGGATATCACAATTGTGTGATCGAGGTAACATCGTTGAATTTCTTGCTAGTGAATGTAGAATAATTGATGGAAAGACTAGAGAACTAATTCTTGAAGGAAAACGTGTCAAAGATGTCTACATGACTAACTTATATTCATTGTCGGGTCAAACATTGTCATGCATGAGTGTTCAAAAGAATGACCCTTGACTTTGGTATAAACGACTTGGTCATGTAAATGTTAAAACACTTAATACCCTCAAGAGGCTTGATCTAGTTGATGGCATTCCTAACATCAAATTTGAGTTTAAATTACTTTGTGACGATTGTGTTAAAGGTAAACAAGTAAAATGCTCCTTTAAATTCAAAAAGGTTGTTAGCACTTACTTGCCTCTTGAACTCATTCACATAGACTTATGTGGACCCATGCATATTGTTAGTAGAGGTGGAAGTCACTACATTTGCGTCATTGTAGATGATTTTACAAGATATGTTTGGCTTCTTTTCTTAAGTTCCAAAGATCAAACTTTTGAAGAATTCTTAATTTGGGTTAAAAAGTCCAAAACAAATTTAGTTATAAACTTGTCTCCTTAAGATCCGACCATGGAACCAAATTTGAGAATTTGTCATTTGAGTCTTATTGCAATGAACATGATATTAGCCATAATTTTTCGGCCGCAAGAACCCCCTAACAAAACGAGGTTGTGGAACGAATGAACCGAACTCTTGAAAATATGGCTAGGACCATGCTCATGAGCTCTAAAGTGCTAAGGAACTTTTGGGCCAAAGCCGTTAACACATCTTGTTATATCTATAATCATGTCACGATTAGAAAAATCATTGAGAAAACTCCTTATGAATTACTACGAGGAAGAAAACTTAACATCTCACACTTAAAATGCTTTGTTAGTAAATGCTTTGTGCACAATAATGGAAAAGAAAACCTAGGCAAATTTGATGCTCGTAGTGAAGGTGTTTTCGGTGGTTATTTCGATCATAGTAAAGCTTACAAAGTATATAACAAGAGAACCATGAAAATGGAGGAAAGCGTTCATGTAATATTTGACGAATCTAATCTCTTTGTTTCAAATACACAGGTTGATGATTAAGAGGATGATGAGGAAGACGACGACTTCGAGATTAGAATGATACGTCATGACATGGATCAAGTAGTAGAAGAGGTTGGGCAACAGTTGGAGCCACTGTTGCTTGAAGAGGCTGGCCAAAATTCAGGGGGAACTAACCCCCCTCATCTCAATATGGAGCCAGCTCATCCAGGGGGAATGAGGACTGCAGTAAACCAATAACTAACCAAATTGAAACCAATCCACAAACACCCTCACAAAATATTCCTCATGCAACAGTCACATCAACTGTTGCAACAGAACCAAATGAAACAAAAGAGGCCTCCAACACTCTCGTTCCAAAGAAATGGAAACATCAAAGTTCCCATCCGCAATCAAACCTAACCAGTGACCTACCCTCTGGAATCAAAACCAGATCTTCTCTCCAAAACTTTTGTGCTTTTGATGCATTCATATCACAAATCGAACCCATTAATATCACCATGGCACTAACGGATGAATATTGATTGACGGCTATGCAAGAAGAATTGGAGCAGTTTGAAAGGAATAAGGTATGGCATCTGGTCACTAGACCATCTCAACGTACTGTAATTGGTACGAGATGGGTCTTTCGTGATAAGCTCGATGATGCTGGAGAAATCGTAAGGAATAATGCTAGACTAGTGGTTCAAGGGTTTAATCAACAAGAAAGAATTGATTATGATGAAA